>NC_053496.1:110359058-110727808 GCF_905171775.1 Rana temporaria | reverse complement strand
ATTGGGAGCAGGTGTGTTAAATTTGGTGTTATCACTCTCAGGCCTCGTACACACGACCGAGAAACTCAACAGAATCCATCAAGAAACTGGGTGGGAGAGCTTTTTTGCAGAGGAAAACGGCCGTGTGTACGTTTTTCATCGAGGAAACTGTCAAGGAACTCGACGAGAAAAAAAGAGAACAAGTTCTCTTTTTCCTCAACGGGAGTCTCAATTTCCTCGTTGTGTTCCTCGTCGGGCTGGTTTTCTACGAGAAACTCGAGTGTGTATGCTAAGAAACCCGCGCATGCTCAGAATAAAGTATGAGACGGGAGTAAAAGTAGCATTTGTAATGGAGATAACACATTTTTCATGCTGTAACTGACTGAAAAGTGCAAATCGTCTCTTACCAAACTTTTACTTAACACGCAGTAACATGAGATTAGCAAAAGCAGCCCCAAGAGTTGTGCCAGTGGAATCGAACTTCCCCTGTCATTGTTTGTGTTGTACGTCACCGCTTTTTAGAATGAGGAGATTTGGTCTTGACCGTGTGTACGCAAAACAAGCTTGTCGAGTTCCTCGACAAGCCTAACAAGGAACTCGTCGAGGAAAACGATGTGTCTTTTCCGACGAGTTCCTCGGTCGTGTGTACAAGGCCTAACTCGTTCCACTCAGAACATGTCTCGTCTTGGTCAACCAAAGAAGTTGAGTGCATGTGCTCAGCGTCATATCCAGAGGTTGTCTTTGGGAAATAGACATATGAGTGCTGCCAGCATTGCTGCAGAGGTTGAAGGGGCGGGGGTCAGCCTGTCAGGCCATACGTTGCACACTGCATCAAATTGGTTTGCATGGCTGTCGTCCCAGAAGGAAGTGTCTTCTAAAGATGATGCACAAGAAAGCCTGCAAACAGTTTGCTGAAGAGAAGCAGACTATGGAACCATGTCCTGTGGTCTGATGAGACCAAGATAAACTTATTTGGTTCAGATGGTGTCAAGCGTGTGTGGCGGCAACCAGGTGAGGAGTACAAAGACAAGTGTGTCTTGCCTACAGTCAAGCATGGTGGTGGGAGTGTCATGGTCTGGGGCTGCAGGAGTGCTGCAGGCACTGGGGAGCTACAGTTCATTGAGGGAACCATGAATGTCAACATGCACTGTGACATACTGAAGCAGAACATGAACCCCTCTCTTTGAAGACCGGGCCGCAGGGCAGTATTCTAAATGGTTGACGACCCCAAACACACCTCCAAGATGACCGTCATCATGGAGGAGTGGAAGAGGACTCCAGTGGCAACCTGTGAAGTTCTGGTGAACTCCATGCCCAAGGGGTTAGGGCAGTGCTGGAAAATAATGGTGGCCACACAAAATATTGACACTTTGGGCCCAATTCGGACATTTTCACTTAGGGGGTGTACTCACTTTTGTTTCTAGCGGTTTAGACATGAATGGCTGTGTGTTGAGTTATTTTGAGGGGACAGCAAATTTACATTGTTATAAAAGCTGTACACTCACTACTTTACATTGTAGCAAAGTGTAATTTCTTCAGTGTTGTCACATGAAAAGGTATACTCAAATATTTTAAAAAATATTAGGGGTGTACTTACTTTTGTGAGATACTGTATGTGTGTGTGCGCGCATATATATACATATACATACACACACACAGTACAGTATATATATCTATATCTAAAATCCAACAATAAATAAAATGTTGTGTTCTATGCATTTGCATGATATGAATTACATGCTCCGTGACCTTTCTAACACTGGAACACTTACGCTTGGCTTGTTCATCGAATTGCATGTATGTTACAAACTATTCTTTACTTCATGTTATAGTGCATATGGTCTGATCACTCTGTGCCAGCAAAAGAGATTATATTTCCAATCAGCTAATGTCTTCTCTCCACATGTGTCCAGCAATCTACTTACTATTGTTATAACATGAGATTTTATACATTTTCCCAGGAGCTTTTCAGGAAGAATTAAAAGAGTGACAGATGGGAAAACAATTTCTTATATTTTAGAGGAGTGAATGAAGTGATGCTGCTTAACTCATTAATTTCCCATTTCAAATCGAACCGAGGGATTATGTTCTAGAATTATAGAATATTATACAAGCAGAGAAAACATAATTAGAAGGGCTGAAGCATGTACTACGGATTACCAGCCGCCAGTGCACACTCACAAAAGGCTCAGATTGTGTATTGTTCTAATATATATAAATGTCAACTGTTTCTTAGTGGCTCTACTTGCTATCAAGAAAAAGGTAACACAGGCTTGTGAGATCCTTATGAACAGGTATTAATTTTTTCTTACCATACTGGCACAGTCAACAGCAGTGGCGGCTGGTGCTCAAATTTTTTTGGAGGGGCGCAAACAAAAACGAAAAAAAAAACCCCATCAATTGCAGCCTCACTGTGCCCATCAATTGTCGCCACTGTGCCATTAATTGTCGCCACTGTGCCATCAAACGCAGCCACTGTGCCATCAAACGCAGCCACTGTGCCATCAATTGTCGCCACTGTGCCATCAAACGTAGCAACTGTGCCATCAATTGTCGCCACTGTGCCATCAATTGTCACCACTGTGCCCATCAATTGTATTTCGCCACTGTGCCCAATCAATTTTTCAGAAAAATAAAACATGGAGACATAGATGGATTGATGAGATTACTTTGAATATTAAAAATTAATTATTATTATTATTATACAGGATTTATATGGCGCCAACAGTTTTTTTTTGCGTTTTACAACATGAGGGCAGACAGTACAGTTACAGTGCAATTCAATACAGGAGGAATCAGATTAAATGACATTTATGGTTTGTGGTGCCCTGATGCAGTGTAATTTCACTTTAAATATCCTCACCCAAAAACGTAGCCATTAAATAAAGAAAAAAAATCTTTCAAAGCAAATTTTGCCTAAACAGCCACAATAACGATGCTCATCTTACAACTAAAGTGCAGCAGTAGAATGAAATGAACGTATGCTCGTGAAATGGTCTACCAAGGTATGTGTTAAAATAACCTCAGCTGAGCTTGTTACTGTTTTGTTCAGCGGGTTCTGGGTTTTTAAGTAAAAGTGATCAAATTAGCAGTAGAGCCGCCTAATCACTTTTATATGACTGAGAAATGCCACTTTCCTCTCTGCCCAACACCTCACGTGCTGTGGTCTCTGGGGAGCCTGGCACCATAATAAACAGTGTGAGGATGGCAAGCTGCTTTGGATCGATCGAGGAACAACTGTTCCACAATTTTCTCTGTGATCAATCAACATGGAAGTGCTTAGCTCTGAGCTTTTCCAGGTTTAGAGCTGCCTGGTTAAAAGCTGATCAATCACAGTGTTGTGCTTGATTGGCTGGAGTGGAGAGGGGCTAATAGACCCCTGATGTCTCCATAAAGAGATCTTGTCACCTACCAGTGCTATCACAAAGGAGCTTGTCATCCCTTGTTATATGAAAAAAAAATAATTAAAAAAAACATTGAAAAAGTGTTAAAATGTTTTATCTGCCATGGTTTTATTTTACAGGGTTTCTGCTTTAAACAATTTTTTTGCCCCTGTAGAAATTATTAGTAAGACCTCATCTGGAATATGCAATTCAGTTTTGGGCACCAGTTCTCAAAAAGGATATCAGGGAACTGGAGAAAGTGCAGAGAAGGGCAACCAAACTGAAACTAGACACGGAGGAGCTCAGTTATGAGGAAAGATTAGAGGAACTGAATTTTTTCTCTCTTGAGAAGAGGAGATTAAGGCAGGATGATCAACATGTAAAAAAACGAAGTGGTCCATATAGTGAACTTGGAGTTATTAACTTTAAGGTCATCACAGAGGACAAGGGGCACTCTTTACTTTTAGAGGGAAAAAAGATTTAATCTACAAATACAGAAAGGTTTCTTTACAGTAAAAGCTGTGAAAGTGTGGAATAGACTCCCTACAGAGGTGGTCCTGGCCAGCTCAGTAGATTTGTTAGGACCTGGGCTTGAGCCTGGGACCTCTGGTGTGTCTGGTGGTGACTCTTCTTGCTGAGTCACCTGGAACGCTGGACAGCTCCTTGGATAGTTCCTTGAATGATCTTGTCTTGAATCTTGTTTGCATTGAACCTTTGCTCCTCCCATGAACTTCCTGATTTAAGCCATGTCCCTGCACTTCCTGGTTGTCAGAATATTGTGCATTCACCAGCCAATAGCTTGCTTCTGTCTCTCTTGCTGCTGACCAATCTTTGCTACCATTCGCTACCAACATTTGGCTCGTCCCCCGACTACGCTTCTGCTAAATCCCAAGCTGCAACTATTTGTTACCGACTTTTGGCTTGTTCCCCGACTACGCTTCTGCTTGATCCCTACCTGTTATATCTGCTTCCGGACCCCGGCTTGCTCATCTCCTGGTGGGGCTATCCTAAAGGACCGCGACCTGGCACTAACACGCAGCAAAGCCCATCTCCACCATCCGGAGCTCTGGTGAATACCGGTTAGTGCTTAGACCCCGCACCTCAGGTGAACCCGTGTCATCAGTCAGGGTGACCTGTGTAAATATTTGCTCTGCTGCTATAGCTACTGGCCTCTGAGCCTGACCCCAGACCGTGACAAGATTGCTTTTAAAAAAGGCCTGGATACTTTCCTAAATGTACAGAATATAACTGGGTACTAACATTAATAGCTAAAGTTGATCCAGGGAAAATCTGATTGCCTCTCAGGGGATCAGGAAGGAAATTCTTGCTTTATTGTTTTTTTTGCCTTTCTCTGGATCAACTGTGGGTGAAGGACTGTGTATAAGGGATTGTATAATTTGTTTATTTATTTTTATTGGTTG
Source organism: Rana temporaria (assembly GCF_905171775.1). Taxonomy (NCBI): domain Eukaryota; kingdom Metazoa; phylum Chordata; class Amphibia; order Anura; family Ranidae; genus Rana; species Rana temporaria. The sequence goes on along the minus strand of NC_053496.1, from coordinate 110,723,025 downwards.
AACTAGATGGACCTGTGTCTTTTTTGTTTCAGTGGAAAAGCGGTTAGATATACTTCTTCTGAGAAGACCTATTGCACCTGGTTCACCTCTCCAGGTATCTGATAAAATGTAAAAAAAAAGATGATATAGGTATGTTTAAGGGTACATTCATTATGTTATGTTTGGTCACTGTGCGGTGTAAGGAGGTGGATTGTGTTGTGCTGCTCGGCGCTGTGCTGAAAAAACTACTGCATGCAGTACTTTTTCAGCGCACAGCACCTCATTGCGATGATGTGAACCGACTACATAGGAGACAAGGCGTTTTGCCTTGTCTTGCAGTGGGACTGCGCTGGAATAGGCGCCCTGCGCAGTCCTTCTACACCTGGTGTGAATGTACCCTTAGGGATTGATTTAAGGGAAAAATACTGTGCACTTTACAAAATGCAGTTGCTTTAAAGCTTAGTAAATGAGCAGAAACTCTGCTGACTTCCATCATCCAATCATGTGCAAGCAAAAATGCTGTTTTTTCCTTGCATGTGATTGGGTACTCTTTGCAAAGTGAAGTTTTTTACCTAATTTACTAAACTCTGGAGAGGGCAACTGTATTTTGCAAAGTGTATAGTCTATTTGGCTTTAGTAAATCCAGCCCTAATGCCTTGTACACACGATCGGAATTTCCGATGGAAAAAGTCAGACGGAATTTTTTAATCGGATATTCCGACCATGTGTGGGCCCCATCGGAGTTTTTTCCGTCGGAGTTTAGAAATAGAACATGTTTTTTTTTTCTATGGAAAAAAATACTATTGGAAATTCTGATGGTCTATGACTATGTGGAACTCAGACGGAGAAAAAAACACGCATGCTCAGAATCAAGTCGACGCATGCTTGGAAGCATTGAACTTCATTTTTCTTGACTCGTCGTAGTGTTTTACGTCACTGCATTTTGGATGGTCGGAATTTGGTCTGACAGTGTGTTTGCAAGACAGCTTTAATTGGATTTCCGACGGAAAATTCCATCGGACTTTATCCCAATGGAAATGCTGATTGTGTGTACGCGGCATTAGTGTTTCTGTATTATATAATTTGTGTGAGCTACAGCATACTTTGCACTATAGAAGGATTTACACAGTTCAAAATATGTAAAGCTGTGAAGTGGATTCTGTAATATAGCAAAGTTAAAACTTTTTTTTCTTTTGCGAAAATAGCTCTTTTTCTGTCAAAAAATCTAAAGGGATGCTCGATGCATTGTGTTTGATGCAACTACTGCTGTGTTGGAAAGCAACTTCATACAGCTTTAGCATTAGAAAGCTAAAACTGTCAAAGTGGGTGAGGATTTAGCCCACAAAGCAAAGCAGAGGAAAGGAAAAAGTAAACGATATTCACTTTTTCCTTAAAATACTTATAAGTTAAAATGTATTAGCAGTGCCTATGTTCTTTGATATTTGAATATAAGCGAACACAGAAGTGAAGCGATGGAAACATCTTTGTATGGGGATGGGAGCAGAATGTTGACTGTGCCAAAGTGTATAGACGGATCCCTGTCTCCCGTTACATCTCCCAGCTTCTGGATCTGGGCAGACTGCCCTACCAGGGGGCTTACCTTGGACTTTTTACTGTAGTATAGCAGTTAACTGGACAACAGAAGAAGTATAATCTCATTAGCTACTGTGGTAGTGGCTGATGTTTTTTTTTAATATAGTCATGGAAACCTTTTGGTCAACAGTTATATGGAGAAACATATATTTTGAAATATTCTTGGAGCTCAAATGTCTTGAAAGAAACTTTCTCTTACCTTTATGATTAAAAAAAAAAACTCTTCTTTATCCCTCTTTGATTTAATTATACTTTGTTACTGAAGCCTGACATTTCCTTGACTTCATGGCTAAATCATGCCAACTGCCATTCTTCTGTCCAATAATGTCTGCCTCGGGGGGCAATAAAGACATCATCAGACAGTGGAATTGTAGTTGAAAGGGCTTGGCCATAAAGTCAAGGAAAGCCAGGCTACAATAACAAATTGACACTAGTTTGAGGAGACTAATAAAGGTAATAGTAAGGATCTTTGTTCTGCCTCCAGGAGGATATTAAATGGTTCTAAAGGCAGATTTTTATCTTAATGCATTAAGATGAAAAACCTTCTGTGTGCAGCAGACCCCCTAACACTTACCTGAGCCCCATCTCGATCCAGTGATCTGCACAAGTGCCTCCGGCACCTGGCGCTCTCCCTCCTGATTGGCTGAGACACAGCAGCTGCGCCATTGGCTTCCGCTTCTGTCAATCAAAGTCAGTTAGCCAATGAGAAGAGAGAGGGGGCAGGTCGAACCACGGTTCCGTGTCTAAATGGACACACAGAGCTGCAGCTTGGCTCGGGTGCCCCCCATAGCAAGCTGCTTGCTGTGGGGGCCAGGAGTGCCGACGAGGGACATGAGAAGGGGAGGATCCAGGCTGCTCTGTGCAAAACTACTGCACAAAGCAAGTAAATATAACATGTTTGTTTTTTTTTAAAGAAAAAGACCCGAGGCTTTAGTATCACTTTAATTAAAGTGAAGTTCCAGTCGTTTGTAAGTTTATTTAAAGTCGGCAGCTACACTCACCTATCCCATGGTCCAGTAATGTGGCCGCCCCGAAGCCTGACTCCTCTCCCTCTCCTCTCCATGGTGCCGTCATTCCAAATGTGGGCACCCAGCTGTGACAGCTTGTGGCTTCACAGCCGGGTGCACACTGTGCCCACCGGAGCCAGGATTCACAACGCGCACCCCTGGCCAGGCGGGCCACGAGGCGCGAATGGACGACCCTGCACTAATGGCGTTTGCCTCTTAAGTACCCCTCCCCAGCATGCCCAGCGGGGTAACCACTCCCACTAGTTCGTTGCTGAGGGGGACACTCAATACACCATGACCTGGCTGCTGCCACCCTTGGCCTGGGGTGGTAATAACACCCCTAGGCGATCAATGGTGGATCACTCCCAGCACAGCCGTGGCTGGAACAGAGGCTAAATTTGCCCTTAATCACTCTGGTCTGAGCCAAATAACAGTTCATTAGAAGCAGGGCACTAGGGTAACATGAAGTTAATTGTGTGTTTTATTGTGTATTACTGCACAGCATATGCAGCATATTCATCTTAATGCATAGCTCTCTCTGCATTTTATTGTGGCGCCATTCAAAACCCAACACACCTACCTGACTCACTACAATGCATATTGTGCCACAGGGGGCAAGTTTAAACCATTTGTAAATTGTTATGCACTGCATTGAAAAAAAATGTGCATGTACAGTGAAACCTGTATCATGGTGCATTGTGAGCCCATAAAAAATCAGAGCCAATCGGGCCAAAAACAATCTCCACTAAGCTCCCATGCTAAAAAGATAATATACGTTGCCCTCTTTCATTTGGTGAAAGGAACCACTGAGGGCTGTGTGACACAAAGAAGATCAAAACTCCTGGACGTACTTATCCTTTGCAGATACAGCTCAGGCCTCGTACACATGACCGAGGAACTCGACGAGCGAAACACATCGTTTTGCTCGTCGAGTTCCTTGTTAGGCTCTCGAGGATCTCGACAAGCCAATTTTCTCCATTCCTGTCAAGGAAATAGAGAACTTGCTCGTCGAGTTTCTCGAAAGTTTCCTCTACGAAAATGTACACACGATCGGTCGTGTGTACGAGGCCTCAGAGAAGGTTGTTTTTGACCAAACAATGTCACTTTGCATCAACACACCATGATAGTATGAATCTTCTCCTCTGCTTTCCCACCAGCTACAACCACCAGGTTCACCGAAAAGTAGCAGAAAAATAAAACTGGGCTTACCTGCTACATATTGGCTATTGTACTCGTAGGGACAGATCTTTGTTTTTATTGTTCTGAATGCTCTGTCAGTAATATTGCTGTTCTGTGCATATTAAAGAATGTCCTTTTATTCACATGATAAATCTGAGAGTTTTAATAATGTTTCTCGAGAATTATGCAAGATAGTCTGAAACTTAGCCTGGAATCTGTGATGAATTATTCACATTGTTACAGTATTTCCGTATCTCAATTTACAATATAAAATGGTATGCCAGTTTTAAATTGTTCCGCACACCACAAATACTTGTGCTATTCAGTAGTTCTGAAATCAGATATAGTATGCTGTCAAACTTAATATAATACTTACAAATAAAAAAACAAATACTTTTATAAAGTGAAACTTTAGCATGCATCTTGGATACATTACTTTCCACAAATTCAGTAGTCTGTTTGTCATCCCCCTCATTGCTGGATTCTATATTTACCCTGTCAGGGAGGGGTCTAGATCCAAAATGTGACCTAAATCAAGTATAAAAGTGATTTGTTGACCTCCAATTTCTCAAAATCATGATGTTTATGTGTATTGTATCTTTTGATTTCAAGTCAATACTTCATAAACTGATTTATTTGTGAAGGTTGCACATCTAACCAAGAGTGGACTGGGACACTGGGGCCTACTGGAGAAAGGGAGGATAGCCCACTGCAAAGCATGCTGTCATACAAGTTTGGTGTAGCTACAAAGCACTGCATATTGTGTTTGCATTTGTTGAGAAAAGAACAATCCCCTCAGGGTGATCAATTTACATTGAAGACATTTTTAATAAACTATGTTGCAGATTTCTACTGGTTTCCACTTTTTTACCCTTGTCCTTTGGATATTGATTCTGAATGGGAGGGTCTGGTTCATTATAATCACCTGGTGCACTGTAAGTGTTCTGATGAGAAAAGTTTTAGTGTATGAATTCCTTTGGAAGTAGTTAATTCTTGGTCTCTCACCAAAAATTTAATTTTGTTTAGGCTGAAAGGCTCTTTCAGCAGCATCATGCTCATAGGAGGCAGGCCAGGCTCTGTAATCGACACAAAATACAAGATAATACAGCGCTAATATCTTAACCTTTGAAAATTAAGTGTAAAAGAAATGACCAATATTAATATGAATGAACACAATAAGTGAATGAGGAATAAACTATTCAAAATAACAGACCCATCCAATTGGTCAATGGGTGTGATAAAACATAGTCCATAGAAAACAGTGAATTGAGTCCAATTTAAGTGACCAACAATATCTGTATGTGAAAAGATCCTCCACCGAAGATGAGATAAAGGGACACCCAATGTGTGGGAAATGAAATCTCCTTACCAGAGAAAAAGACCGGGCTTTCAACGGTCTCATAGGGTATAAGGATGTTTAAAGTCTTCCTTGAAAAGACTATTCCAGACACTGCTACTAACACCAGCATAAGAGCTCCAAAGGGACAAGATCCTGATCAGATCCACTCCAGTTTAGCAATTTGGCGTTGATGTGTTCATAAAATAAAAAATGGTAGGAAACCACATAGTGCGTTACTGTATAAAGATTGAATTTAATAAAAACGAGTGTGCACTTACAGCAAAGACTTGGTAAATTCGCATGTGGGATATAGCATGGAGAGGATGGCGTTTCCTCGACCTTCCGTTTGCCTCGTACTTCCGTTCGTCACGTGTCTCTCCGTCTAACGTGATGACGTCACTACGGCTAAGCTCCTCCTACGCGTTTCGTCACAATACGGACGTCTACGGGGATTGGCTGCCTGGAAGGCAGGTAGAAGGTCTCTTCTGTCACAAATGCCCCCCCTGCCTGTCAGCAGGTAATGTGACAGCCCACATTTATAGCCTGCTCTGCGTGCTGCGGCAATGTGATTCCTGTGTGCATGCACTGGAGTGACGTCACCTGTGGCACAGCCTAAAAAGTTCCTGCAGTTCGGGAACCTGTAAGGAAGACCAGGCGGAGACCAAAGAGAGCTTTGTCAGGGCAGCGCTTGACGACTCTGTCTGCAGGTAAGTCTGTCGTAATGTACTAGTATGCACTGCATACTAGTACATTATGACCTAAGCCTGCATGGGGGACCATTTAACTGCTTGCCGACCGTGTAATATATATATATATATAAGGCGGCAAGGTGGCCAATCAGCGGGTCCACTCCCAAGAGAGACAGAACGGTGGTCTGCCTATGTAAACAAGGCAGATCGCTGTTCTGTGAGAAGGGGAGCTAGTGATCCTGTGTTTCTGCTAAGCAGGAACACAGATCTCTGCCTTCCCATAGTACAAGCACTCCCCACACAGTTAGCAAGCACTCCCTAGGGACACATTTAACCCTTTGATCGCTCCTTATCTTAACCCCCTCCTTTATTTTGTATTTATTTTTCTCCTGTGCAAACCAAGCTATGCTTTGATTTTAATTGATTTTTTTTTCTCGTTTATTTGATGTAATTTTTCATGTGTCTCTTATGAGCATCCTGCTATAAATGCCTTAGTAAAGCATTTTTAATACTATGGTACATTACTTACTTTAGTAATGTATTCTTCCATGTTTTGAGACTAAACATAGTATTATCTCCAAAATCAGATATTATTTTTGTACCCGAACCCTTTGAAATGTTAAAAGGAACATATATTGGTGCTTGTACCGTCAGATTGCTTGTTATAGCTTCTTCTTCGCAATTTTATTATATTATATTAGACATGTGCATTTGTTTTCATCCGAATGCAATTTTGTCCGAATTTCGGGGATATTCGCGTTCGTTTTAACAAACGATAACGAACGCGCAGAATCCGAAATCCAAAAGATCCGATATGCTTTATTTTCATTTTGTTGTGACAACAGTTCAATATAGATAGAAGATTCGACATGATGGTGACAAATAGCGATCTTTGTCTATCGAACCTGCGGTCGAATGTGCCTAACCTAACTCTATTAGTCCAAGATTATTCGACATAGAGAAAAGATTTGACATTATAGAGACATGAAGATTCGACAAAGCAGCTAAAAACATACGATCGCCATGAAGGGAAATTTATGGTCAAATGCTCCGCCCATAGGCTATAGAAGAATTCTGATGTTGGTTGACTAGTTATAATAATTAATAAATATAATAAATACTAGTCATACAACATTAGAATTCTACTATAGCTTGTGGGCGGAGCATTTGACCGGAAATGTACGATTGCAGAGTCATACATTTTAGCTGCTTTGTCGAATCTTCTTAGAACATTCGACAGACACCATAAGCCTTCAATTGACAGATTCAACCTTAAAGGGGTTGTAAAGGTACATTTTTTTTCCATAAATAGCTTCCTTTACCTTAGTGCAGTCTTCCCCCACTTACCTCATTCTTAGATTTTGCTTTTAAATGTCCTTATTTCTATTGAGAAAACCTCACTTCCTGTTCTTCTGTCTGTAACTCCACACAGTAATGCAAGGCTTTCTCCCTGGTGTGGAGTGTCGTGCTCGCTCCCTCCCTTGGACTACAAGAGAGTCAGGACGCTCTCTACGTTGCAGAAAGAGAAAGGAGTTGTGTGTTAGTGGGCGTCCTGACTCTCATGTAGTCCAAGGGAGGGGTCGAGCATGACACTCCACACCAGGGAGAAAGCCTTGCATTACTGTGTGGAGTTACAGGCAGAAGAACAGGAAGTGAGGATTTCTCAGGCCTCGTACACACGACCGAGTTTCCCGGCAAAAACCAGCTAAACAAGCTGGGATTTTTTTTTTTCTGAGGAAACCGGTCGTGTGTACATTTTTCGACGAGGAAACTGTTGAGGATCCCATCGAGCCAAAAAGAGAGCATGTCTTCTTTTTCCTCGACGGGAATGAAGAAACGTGGCTTGTCGAGTTCCTCGACAGCCTTACAAGGAACTCGACGAGGAAAACGATGTGTTTCGCCCGTCGAGTTCCTCGGTCGTGTGTACGAGGCTTCAGAAGAAATTAGGACATTTAAAAGCAAAATCGAAGGATGAGGTAAGTGAAGGAGGACTGCACTAAGGTAAAGGAAGCTATTTAGGAAACAAAAAATTGTACCTTTACAACCCCTTTAATTCGGATTTTCGGACTAATGCATTTTTTAACGAAACAAAATAAATAAAACTGAATTTCAGGAGTAACTAAATAAATGTATTTTTCGGACGAAAACGAAAATTCCAAAACAAAATATTTCAGTGTGCACATGTCTATATTTTATTGTATTTTCTGTTTTCTTCTATTACTTTGTAATTTCTTGGAAAATAATAAAAATGACAATATAAAAAAGAAAAGTGTATTAATAGGCAACTATTTTTTTTTTTTTTACTTTTCAGAAGGAAATAGATAAAACCACTGTCATTTTTCTTATGACAAAGAAAATGTTGAGGTCATCTAAAAACAAATCCAATTTATGCTTCCTGGGACTCAATGTCAGTCCACTAAAAGGTATCATGACCTGCGAAACATTACATGAGATCAATAAGTCTATAATTTTCCAAAGTTTGAAGAAAAAAAAAATGTAACGGCACCGCCAGGGTTGAAGCGCATTACAAACAAATGACACGTGTGCGAAAATATGAAAATGTGCACCTGCTCTACGGCGTGATAAACGCAGTATATAACGCGGAATGTTAGGGTTGCTCCTGGTTTAAAGTTAAACGGTGATCATGTATCTTTTAACTTGCCAGTCGTGATTTATCTAAAGTCGCTTGCTGGCTTCCGCAAACATAAATCGTAATGACGCTTGGTTGTGGACGGCTTCCATATAATGTAAATATATTCTGAGCTCTACTTTTCTGACAGCTCCCACTTGCTTGAATGTATTCTCCCAGCACATTCCTTTTTAGATATCACATGTTTTAATGAGATTGCAGAGAGAAGGAGGGGGTCTACCCCAGCACTCTAGGGTATTAAATATGATCTACAATGTCTAACTGCACTTCCACTAATGCCGGATTATTGATATGATGAGGCCAGGTACCCTTTATCTGTATTGTAGAGGGCTCTACAAGAGTTAAGTGGGTGTCCCTCTCTCCCTCTCTGTCTCTCATTCAAACCCTTATCCATCTGCAGATCTGCCAACAACTAACTCTTTAGTGAGCAGGAGAGCAGTCTAGCCACAAACTAGCAGGGGATACTGAGCCTTAGCTCCACCACAGGGGAATCTTCGAAAAAGCCATTCATTGCTCTATAGAGAGAAGGAAAAAAAAGCTTCATATCTGGAAAGAGACATCTTTCAAGCTGAAGGAGTCTTAGAGCGTCTCACCATGAAAAACTTCAATCCGTCTTGGAGGGTGTTTCATGTGACCCTCTCCTAGAAGGATAAACAGCTCTCACTTTACCGGAGAACTAACTGGATTCTAAGAGATGATGGGAAGTGAGTATATTTTCTTTTATATATGCTAAGTGATTGAAGTTTGCACCGGGACCTGTCTTGTCCACGTTATGTCCTTTGTACTTTAATTGGATAGATGACGTAAAAAAACATTTAATAAAAAAAGAAATCCCTCCTGGCCATTTTTGTTTTTAGTTTAAATGTTTTTATTGAAGTGTTTTCATTAAAGAAAAATTATTATAAAGTTTTCTTTATTCATTTTCATTTCAAATCATTTTACAAAAACATTTCGTCTTACAAATATATAAATTATACACCTTCAAATACCTACATTAAAGAAAAATTATAAGTAATGTCATACATTTTATTGTATGACATTACTTATAATTTTTCTTTAATGTAGGTATTTGAAGGTGTATAATTTATATATTTGTAAGATGAAATGTTTTTGTAAAATGATTTGAAAGAAAAATTACAGTGTATAGATCAATACACATAAATTCGAATTAGAGAGTATATATTGCAGACAAGCAAGATATAAGAAGTGTTAATTTATATAAAATATAATTAAATAACAGAAACAAAATATAATTAAGATATGTCATATTATATCATATTACATTTTAGAGGAAATAAACTGGCCATTTTTTTTTTTAGATAACAGCTAAGCACTAAGTATAGATTGCATGCTCTGCAGCCAAGAGATGAAAGTTGATGGGTTTTAAAGCACAATGCGACAGCTCTACTCTCCTAGCTTCTCATTTTATTTGAATTGTTTGACACTTATGCCGTAGCTGTAGTAATAATGTTGATAGTGGTAATGATTGTTATAAACGCTAATGTTGTAATATTTTTATTCTAATTAGCACTAGGATAATTAGTAGGTGTAGCAACTGTATTATGCATTCATTTTTAAACATTTTCACACTAATTTTACACTAATTCATCTTGAACTAAAAAAAACAAGTTTAGTACTTTATCGGGGCGCGGAAAAACCTCATCTGGCGCAGGTAGAAGACATGTCCAGTAATGATAGTACATACAGGCATACCCACCTTTTAAGTACACAATGGGGTTTATTTACTATCGCTGGAAAGTGCAAAATCAGGCTCACTTCTGCATAAAAACAAATGAGCTTCTAACCCCAGCTTTTTCAATTAAGCCTGGTAATAAAACCTGGAAGCTTATTGGTTTCTATGCAGAAGTGAGCCTAATTTTGCACGCTTCAGCGATAGTAAATAAACCCTATTGTGTACTTAAAGCGGGGGTTCACCCAAAAAGAAATTTTTAACATTACATTCAGCCGAGTTGTCCTAATGACAAATCGGCTGTGTTTTGTTTTTTCCCCATACAATACCGTATTTTCACCGCCGCTTCCGGGTATGTCTTCTGCGGGACTGGGCGTTCCTAATTGATTGACAGGCTTCCGACCGTCGCATACTGCGCGTCACGAGTTGCCGAAAGAAGTCGGACTGCGAGTCGGCTCTACACGGCGCCTGCGCACCGACGTTCGGTTTCTTTCGGCAACTCGTGACGCGCAGTATGCGATGGTCGGAAGCCTGTCAATCAATTAGGAACGCCCAGTCCCGCAGAAGACATACCCGGAAGCGGCGGTGAAAATACGGTATGTACGAAAAAAAAAAAAAAAAACAGCCGATTGTCATTAGGACAACTTGGCTGAATGTAGTGTTAAAAATTTATTTTTTGGGTGACCCTCCGCTTTAAAAGTGGGGTATGCCTGTAATACATCAGGGCTCTGCCAGATTACACAATGGGGTTTATTTACTAAAACTGGAGAATGCAAAATCAGGCTCACGTCTGCATATTAACCAGCTTGTTCAATTAAAGGGGTTATAAACCCTCCTGTTTTTTCACCATAATGCATCCTATGCATTAAAGGGGTTGTAAAGACAAAAATATTTTCCTCTTAAGTTAAAGTCTGACAGTAGCTGATAAAGTAAAAAGTAATGTTTTGCATTATAACTAGTTTGATACCTGTTGAAATCGAGCCGTTTTATTCACCTTCGTCACTCCTGAATCATTATTCTCACTGACTTCCTGGTTTGCGGTGCGCATTCATTCTTGCTACATCACGGCCTAATGGGAACTACAGTTCCCATTAGGCTTAGCCTCCATGCCTGTGAGGGATAAGAGAGCATCTTCACGCAGGGCTGTAGTCATAGGGAGGGGGTGAGCACATTCTGCTTTCCACCATGCAAAACAGCTCAGATGCTGGTGGAAAGCAAGAAGAGGAGAGACAGGAAATGGCATTTTCAAACCTGGATTACTGTATTTTGGAGGTCAAAAGGAAAAACGAGGTAAGTGATATTTAAATGCTCTAGCTTACAGCAATCAATTGATCTAATAAAAAACGAACCTTTAGTGTTCCTTTAAGGTGAAAAAACTTCTGTCAGTCACCGACCCCCCAGCCCTCCCCGTTTTACTTACCTGAGCCCTGGAATGTCTCACGGCGAGGACGCGCCATCATTTTGCCCGGGGTTCTCGGCTCTTGATTGGATAGATTGATAGCAGCGCAGCCATTGGCTCCCACTGCTGTCAATCAAATTCAGTGACGCGGGTGGCAGGGCCGATTCCTGCATATGGCGGCTATGGACGCCAAATGCTGGATACGGGGGTGCGCCCGCAAGGTAGCTCCCTCGAAGAGAGCTTCTCTGATGGGGTTATCTGATGTGGGGAGGAGCGGACAGAGCCACTGAGGTACCCCAGAAAACGGCGTTCGGGGTCACTCTGTGCAAAACAAACTGCACAGTGGAGGCAAGTATTTTTTTTTTTTTTTATTCAAACCTTTAGTATCACTTTAAGCTTTGGCAATAAATCCTGGCAGCTGATTGGTTTCTTTGCAGAAGTGAGCCTGATTTTTCACTCTCCAGCTTTAGTAAATAAACCCAGACAGAGTATTAAATTATGTATAGATGATGATGGGTACCACTGTGATGAATAATTTTCTTTTAGTGGTGCTGATCATGCTTACATGTTGTTTATAATTGCTGAATATGATTTGTTGTTAACCTGAACTGCAGATTCTGTTCAAGAAGAGCAAATTATTATAATAAGGAAGGCTAAGACAATTTAGTGCAGAATTTCAAGTAATCTACAACCCATCTGAATGGTTTGCCTGTTTTTTTTTATATAGAAGTTAAAGCAATATTAAACCCAAAACCAACATTTTCATATATTGCAGCTTACCAGTCAGATGTGGTGGCTGCATTTGTTTTCTTTTTTAGTCTTTTCCCCTCTTTTAACAACTGGGGGTCTACCTAGTAACACATCTTGTGTAATAGAGTGCCCCCAATCTGAATGAATGAGCATAGGGTGCACCTTTGGATAGTAGCATTGTTAAAGGAGAACTACAGCCAAAGCTCGTTTTGGCTGCACTTCTCCTGTGGATTACAGGAGTGCAGTTCATTCTGTATTCCTGTGTCCCGTTTTCAGCAGGTTGACGTCCCAGAGCTTGTCCAGGCTTGGGCAAGATCACAACAATGAAGTCGGGATCCGCCCACATGCCAGGCTTGGCACCCGGCTCAGCTTCTCAGCGAGCCACTGAGAGCCTAAATATGTTTTCATTTTAGATTATTATAGAGTAAAGGGGAGATATAACCCATCAGTTTCTTTTTTTTTTTTTTTTTTGCACCATCTGAGTCCCATTGGGGAGATGTTCCTTCACTTCCTGTCTCATACAAGAAAAGTGAGAGGAAATCCCTCCAAAGTAGAAGAATCCTCTTGTTGTCACCAGAGTCAACGGAACTAGTGTCCCCATTGGAACATTTCTGCTCTATTGTTCTGGTGACAGCTCAAAATACGTTTTAATTCGTATTTCTGATTTACTAAAACAGGAGTGTGCAAAATCTGGTAAACCAATCAGCTTCTCTGTCTTTTTGTCAAAGCTTAAAGTGGTTGTACAGTCAGAAGGTTTTTTATTTTAATGCATTCTATGTATTAGGATGAAAAAAACTTCTGTGTGCAGCAGCCCCCCCAAGCACCCCTTATACTTACCTGAGCCCCATCTCGACCTAGAGATGTTGCAGGAGAGTCTTGTCTGCCCAGGACTCTCCCTCCTCATTGTATGAGACAGCAGCGCAGCGTCATTAGCTCCCACTGTTGTCAAGTCAGTGAGCCAATGAGTCAGGGCTGAATCAGGCCTCGTACACACGATCGGTTAACCAGAGGACAATGGTCTGATGGACCGTTTTCATCGGTCAAAGCCGATCATGTGTGGGCCCCATAGGTTGTTTAATCATCGGTTTAAAAAAAGCCAACTTGCTTTAAATTTAACCGATGGATTCCTAACCGATAGGTCAAAACCGATCGTTAGTAGGCACAACCATCGGTTAAAAATCCATGCATGCTCAGAATCAAGTCGATGCATGCTTGGAAGCATTGAACTTCGTTTTTTTCAACACGTCGTTGTGTTTAACATCACAGCGTTCTGACACGATCGGTTATCTAACCAAAGGTGTGTGGGTGCGACGGACCATCAGTCAGCTTTATCGGTTAACCGATGACAACGATCCTTCAGACCATTCTCATCGGATGGACTGATCGTGTGTACGAGGCTTCACGGCTCCGTGTCAGAATGGACTCATGGAGCAGTGGCTTGGGTGCCCCCATAGCAAGCTTCTAGCCCTAGGGGCACTTGGCCGGAGGGAGGGGCCAAGAGCTCCAGCGAGGGATACGAGAAGAGGAGGATCTGGGCTGCTCTGTGCAAAACTACTGCAGGAGGAGGTAAGTATAACATGTTTGTTATTTTCAAAGAAAAAAAAAACAGACTTTAGTATAATGTTAATTTGACAAGCTGAAATTTGACGCTGATTGGTTACTATGCAAAGCTGCACTAGATTTTCCACTCTCCTGTTTTAGTGAATCAACCCTTTTAGTTAAAGTGTCATTGAGTCACCAAATGACCAACATTTTAATGGATCAAAATTGCTTTTTCACATGACATTCTTTTCTGTCAGTCTGGTTTCACACCTATGCATTGCAGTAATGTGCCGTATGTGCAACTATGTGTAAAATTAGGTTTAATGTTGATAAATGTAAACGTGTGCACTTGGTTGCAAAGAATATGCATGCATCATACATACTAGGAGGAGAACAACTGGGGGAATCAATGGTGGAGAAGGATCTGGGGGTTTTGGTAGATCATAAGCTTAATAATTGCATGCAATGCCAAGCTGCGGTTTCCAAAGCAAGCAAAGTCCTTTCTTGTATTAAGAGAGGTATGGACTCCAGAGAGAGAGATATAATTTTGCCCCTGTACAAATCATTACTAAGACCTCATCTAGAATATGCAGTTCAGTTTTGGGCACCAGTTCTCAAAAAGGATATCGGGGAACTGGAGAAAGTGCAGAGAAGGGCAACCAAACTGATAAGAGGCACTGAGGAGCTCAGCTATGGGGAAAGACTAAAGGAACTGAATGTATTCACTCTTGAAAAGAGGAGATTAAGGGGGGGATATGATAAACATTTACAAATACATAAGGGGTCCATATAGTAAATTTGGTGTTATTGTTATCAGTTATTGACCTTAAGGTCATCATAGAGGACAAAGGGGCACTATTTGCGTCTGGAGGAAAAGAGATTTATTCTCTAAATACAGAAAGGTTTCTTCACAGTAAGACCTGTAAAAATGTGGAATAGACTCTATCAAGAGCTGATTCTGACCAGCTCAGTAGATTGCTTTTTAAAAAGGATTCTTTCCTAAATGTATAGAATATAACTGGGTACTAACATTTATAGGTAAAGTTGATCCAGGGGGATTATCTGATTGCCTCTCAGGGGATCAGGAAATACATTTTCCCCCGCTGTAGCAAATTGGATCATGCTTTGCTGTTTTTTTTTTTTGCCTTCCTCTGAATGTGGGTATAGGGTTGTGTATATGGGATGTATTATTATAAAAAAAAATTTATTGGTTCAACTAGATGTACTCTTTTTTCAACCTGACTAACTCTGTAACTATGTAAATTCGGTGCGCTGTGGTCCAGTTTTATGTGAATGGAACCCAATGCTCCTGTGTTGCAGTGCACCCCTACTATGCATTGTTGTGCACTGCATTGCCTAAAATAGTGCATGTCCATTTTTTTGTTTATTCTGGTGCGATGACAGGTCATTTAGTTCAATGGGCTGCGTTAATGGAAAGCATGTTAACATGCACAATAACAAGCGTTAACGCAACACACCAGAACAGACAGGTGTGAATTCAGCCTCAAGGGGTGTTTTCTAGAAATCTTTTTGCTGAAAATGTTTGCTAAGTCAATAAACCTATATTCACCACTACAGAGTCAATGGGATTGATTTATATTTTACCATTGTGGATGGAGAAGGGACCAGGGTGTATTGCCTTCAGTGCAGTCTGTATGGAAGTCTAGGATCTAAGCAATTTGCCTGGAGTTCAGCTTTCGATAACCCAACATACTTCTCCTGTATGCTTGCACAGCCTCTTGAGTTATATGTTGAGATCCGTAGTATGTTTTGAAGTGCCCTACATCAACTGGGAAGTCTGTAAAGATACAACATACATGATGTGCATATGAAAATGACTTGCAACAGCTTTCAGTGTCTTTTTACTACTGTAAGGCCTCGTACACACGACCGAGAAACTCGACGGGCGAAACACATCGTTTTGCTCGCCGAGTTCCTTGTGAAGCCGTCAAGAAACTCGACAAGCCAATTTTCTCCATTCCCGTCAAGGAAATAGAGAACTTGCTTTCTTTTTGGCTCGTCGAGTTTCTCGACAGTTTCCTCGACGAAAATGTGCACAGACCGGTTTCCTCGGCAAAAAAATATCTCCCAGCAAGTTTTTTGCTGGTTTTTGCCGAGAAACTCGGTCGTGTGTACGAGGCCTAAGTCATGCATGCACTACTGCTATGGAGCTGCTGTTTGAGCTACATTAAGAGACAAGCCAAATAGGAACAATTTCTCTGGGTCCTCTTCTGGTAATTGAAGCAATCAACTCAAAGTCTTCATGCTCTGCATGTTACCCAGCCATAAAGAACAGGCCATCCACAAAGCAGCTTAGGTAGGGGCCAAGGGCCTGGTAAATGTGGTTGTGAGTAGGGTGCAACGTGATACACCAGTGGAAAAGAATACACTCAGTGACTAAGAAGGATGAAAACAGTATATTGTAAGAGTTCCAACAATGTACAAACAGGTCCGGTTGGAAGCTGACCTGAGCCATTTACAAACAATAGCAGTGGATCGAGATCCTTAAATGATGCGGACAGCTTTTGCAGCAAGAAGCGGGGATGTGGCCTGGCCGGTCCGCAGAAAGAAGCGGGGATGTGGCCTGGCCGGTCCACACCTCAAACTGGAGGCTTTATACGAGGAGGTGGCATAGACCCTGCATATTACGGTACCTACTCCTCGGGAACCATTCCCTGCGGCTAAGCACTGTCTCTGCCAGATGGAGAACCTGTCCCTACAGGAACCACTCACATAAATTGCACCAAACCCAGGAGCTGGCGTCTCAAATAGACTCTATAAAACAACAAAGAGAGTGTGCACCGACCTAGCGCATTATCATTAAACAATTTTATTGATAAATTAAACAAGTGATATACTCACAAACTCATGACAATAACAAGCGTATGGTAAAAATCTGATGACACTGACTCCAGATCCATAGTGCCCAACTAATGGCTTGGGAAGATCCTTCAGCATCCAGTGCAGCTTACTGTCACAGGGGGCTTGGAACACAGATCAGATGACCCCATTCATCTAAACAGTGTGATCACCATCACATCCTTGAAGGATCGAGGTCTGTAAAAATGATATATATACATACGGTATACACTGGACCACATTCAATACAAAAGACAGCATATATGGTAAAATTGGTGAAAAAAAAAGTTTTTTTTTTTTTGCATCCTCACTGGAACTGCCTGAACAACATTACTTTGAAATGTTCACTCAGGCTAGGTTCGGGTCACTAAGTGTATATCAGTGTATAATTCCTCGGGTGCTATATTGCAAAGTAGTGCTATAAAATACTTCAATCCAAAATGCCTGTATAGTCAGTGGAATGCATGCCGGGATCACAAACCAGAATTGTGGGTGCCCTTTGCATTCCACCCACTTCTTCTCTTCTAAAGGGAAGCAAAGCCCCTTCTCTTCTGAGGGAGCAAAGCCCATGCTTCCTGTATAGCACCGGCTCCTTCACAGGTGGAGTGATACCAAATGTACGGAAGCATTGGCTCTCTACTGCATCTGCATGCTTCTGTCAAATTATGCTCAGGGATGGCGGGTCGGGACACAGAACCCGCGATCTGTGACAGCAGCCACCAGTATCAGTACCAGCCACCAGTATCAGTACCAGCCACCAGTACCAACCAACAATACCAGTACCAACCAGCAGTACCAGTACCAGTTAGCAGTTCTAGCAAGCAGTACCAGTCAGCAGTACCAGTACCAGCCAGCAGTACCAGTGCCCACCAGCAGTACTAGTCAGCAGTACCAGTCAGCAGTACCCACCAGCAGTACCAGTAACCGCCAGCAGTACTAGCCAGCAGTACCAGTCAACAGTACCAGTCAGCAGTACCAGCCAGCAGCACCAGTACCAGCCAACAGTACCAGTATGAGCCAACAGTACCCGCCAGCCGTACCAGTACTAGCCAACAGTACCCGCCAGCCGTACCAGTACCAGCCAGCAGTACCAGTACCCGCCAGCAGTAATAGCCAGCATTACCAGTATCAGTCAGCAGTACCAGTACCAGCCAGCAATACCAGTACCAGCCAGCAGTACTATCCAGCAGTATCAGTCAGCAGTACCAGTACCAGCCAGCAGTACCGGTACCAGCCAGCAGTACCAGTGCCCACCAGCAGTACTACCCAGCAGTACCAATCAGCAGTACCCACCAGAAGTACCAGTACCCACCAGCAGTACTAGCCAGCAGTACCAGTCAGCAGTACCAGTACAAGCCAGCAGTACCAGTACCAGCCAACAGTACCCGCCAGCCGTACCAGTACCAGCCAGCATTACCAGCACCTGTCAGCAGTACCAGCCAGCAGTACCAGCCAGCTGCAGGAATCCTGAGAAAGAAGTGAAGATTGAGGTCAGTTGAGGAGAGGGTAAACCGCTGTGCATCAGTGTGAAAGCAGCCTTAGGCCCCTTTTACATGATCAGTCTGATTGGGTCCGCCTGTCTGTTTTTCAGGTGGACTCAAACGGACTCTCCATTCACCTCTATAGAGCGGCAGATGTAAACAGACTTGTGCCTATCTGCAATCCGATCTGCTTAAAAAAAAAAAACAGAAGGGGATCTGTCCCCTTCTGTCTGTGTGGATCGAAGGGTCCTTAGGGTAGAGCTGGCTGCATCTGTGTCTGCTCTACATAGGCAGAGTGGACACAGACCTGCCATCCCCCCTTTACACTGATTGTGGCCCGCGACCGGTTACCAAGTTGATAAAGTGGCCCTCGCTCCTCAAAAGGTTGGGCACCCTTGGTATAAGCCGTGTTTTGCACATGCGCTTATGCGCATTCCCACAAATGTATTCCCAATTTTGCGTTTTTTGCGTTATTGCATTCTTTTAGGCCAGAATATAACTTTATTCTGGCCGCTAGAATGCATTAACACGAAATGCATTAACACGCACTTTCACATTTTTTCTGCCCACATGTTTAATGTATGTATAAAAATGCATATACTGTACATTTGCCATATGACTGATTTTTAACTTAACATTTTCCAGCTTAATAAAATCTAAAGGGCCTTATTAAATTTTAGATTCTTTCATATGCATAAGTCTAGATTTTAATAATCTTGAAAAACATATTTTAATATTTTCTGAAAATAGCTGATAATGATCACTTTAATTAGCTGGATCGTTACTAGATCACCATTGTGGTTAAAGCACCACAAACCGAAAATTCTATTCAATTAATTTTTAATATTCAAAGCAAACTCGCCCATCCATCCATGTCTTCACGCTTTATTATGTTAAGAGATCACTTAGAAAAAGTTTTATCCAACCATGTGCAAGCAAAAAAGCAGTTTTTTTAAACTTTACCTACGGTAATTTACTAAGCTCTGGAGCAACTGAACTTGCAGAAGGCAACTTTGCAAAGTGCACAGTCTTTTTGCCTTTAGTGAATCAATCCCATAGAGCCGTAGTTCAGCCACCCCAGCTCTCTTCTCATTTGCTCAGTGGCTGTGATTGACAGCAGTGGGAGCCAATGGGCTTCCACTGCTGTCTCAGCCAATGAGGAGGGAGAGTCCTACAGCTAAGGCTTTCGTGAACATCTCTGGATGGGGGGGGGAGGTGATCAGGTAAGGATTGGGGGGGGGGGGCTTCAAAGGCAAAAACCTTCAGCCTTTAGAACCACATTAGAGAGTAACGTTCCACTTTAAAGTTCATTGTGTGAAGATGTCAGCCTAAATTTTTTCCTAGTTTTGCCCAGAAGGGTGAGAATCTCTGTAATGTTTTATTGCTTTCTGCATACCCCTTGGTAGATCTCCTTTGTCAGTTTGTCATGATTATCATTATCACTGTAACAGAAAATAAAGGCGAACATCCTACATGTTGTTATAGTTGTGACCAGAACAGAGGGTGAAGAGAAATCTTTCAGTGGAAACACTTCTGGTGACAATTGTCTTTTAGGAGATTTTCTCTCACTTCTCGTGTCTCTGGGAAAGGGCTATACACTTTATAATGGTGAGGTGGTTGGGGTGGTGTCATGTGTTGCCCCATACATGAAACTGCTATGCAGAGCCACTAGGAAATACAAGGGAGGGAAGCACTTGCTATATAGCTATAGAGGCCCTCTTACAAAACAAACCATTTGTTTTGCATAGTATAGCTACCATTTTTCCTAATATGCCCAGTAAACTCCTGCTTTCTCTAATAGGCCCATAATAAACCCCCTTTAAAGCTTAACCATTGAATTAATGACCAACTATTCCAGCATTTGTTTTAATTTATAGAAGCTGAGTTTTGATTGATGCCGATGACTTTGTCAAGTATGTCATTCTATTCCCTATCAAATGCATTAGGCAGTTTGCCACACTAGATCTTAGTATAAATACAAGACAGTTCCTTCATCCTAATGAAATGCGTGATGTATTTGTCATAAGGCATTTAGAAAAATACTTAGCAGTGACAGACAACTGACGATACATTGTTATAGATATGTAAAAATGCTTTCAGTCATTCTATGGCATAACACAGTGGTCTCCAAACTGAGGCCCAAGCATGTGGCCCTTTGCTTGCCCTTTTCCGGCCCTTTGGGGCACTTTTAATCCCACTGATATGAAACACTATTCTGCCACCTGACACTAACAATGGGGCACCACTGACACCAAAAATGGGGTACTTTTCACCAAATGTGGCAATGTTTACTCCAACTGGTGCCCAAAAAAAATCCACTGCTGCTGGCCAAAGTCCAGCCCCCCTAGAGTCTGAAGGACAATAAACCGGGCCTTTTTTTTTAGAATGTTTGGAGACCCCTGCCATAACATGTGATGTCATATTTTGTTAGCTGACATGGCTTAATTCGTATTACCTTCTTTCTTCAAACAAAGGGAATTATTTTAGAAAATGTTGATAAAATGAATGATAATTTTATATTTCTTATATTTCCAAACAGATCTTATGTGGTACAGCCGATTAGCATTTTTATGTAATAGCAACAAAACAAAACTCCTAAATAACTGCATATGTTATGCTTGCTCCCCAACTATGTTGCTTCTTCAAGGAAAAAAAAGCGAAAAAAAACCCCACCAAGTCAAAACTTGAAAGTCCATCTCCTCCTCCACTCCCAATATCTCATGAACCAGTGGCAGCCCGTCCATAAGGGCGCCTGGAAGGAGAAAAGAAGAGTAAAAGCTGGCAGTACTTCACAAGAGTCACAAGTGTCAGCAATAAGGCAGTACTGCATGCCCCCCTGCTCAGCAGGGGGCCCCATTTGAACTGATTAAGCCTGGGCCCAGTACAGGAGGGCTGGCTGCTGGGCTGGAACAAGGGATGGGTAGGAGGAGTGGCTGCCCTGGGCACAGTGGTGTCATGTGCATTGGCTCCTCCTCTGTGCAGCGGGCGTGTGCCCCTAGCGGCGCATGCACGCCCACACTATCTATTGCATGAAATGACGTACAGGTACGTTGTTTCATGCAAGAGAGCCGTCCTGCCTAAGTATATATGCGATGGCCGGTCTTTAAGTGGTTAAGCCCTTGTCACTCTCTTGCTGACTGGATAAGCAAGGCCTTGTTCTCTCTCTGGATACAATTTGCAGCATTTTCACCAGAGAAGGAGGGATGCCTTATGCCCCGTACACACGATTGGACCTTTGTCTGACCAAATTCACATCGAACATGTTCTCTATGTAAACTCTGATGGAATTCATCGGAATTTCCGATTTAATTACTACGATGGGGCATACACACGGTCGGAATTTCCGATTTAATTACTACGATGGGGCATACACACGGTCGGAATTTACGATTTAATTACTACGATGGGGCATACACACGGTCGGAATTTACGATTTAATTACTACGATGGGGCATACACACGGTCGGAATTTCCGATAGAAAAAGTCAGTCAGACTTTTTCCATCGGAACTTCCGATCGTGTGTACAGGGCTTAACTTGTCAACAGGTATAGGAGTGACACATGTCAACAGGAGAGTATTTCCCTACACATGTTTACAGTCATGTCACTTGCATGTTCTTGTCATCTTCAGGATCATTAGTGTAACATGATCCTTACCCTTCACTAAGTGAACAAACATTACCCTTTTAGTATATCATGTCATGCCAAGTATTTCCTGCCCTTATAAAAAAAACTGTTAGGACAGGTTTTTTGACAGCTGCAGGAAATTAAATATTATTGGCTGTAGCATCTAACTAAATATATGTTCTCCTTTATTAAGCTGCGACAAAAGCATATCGCCACTTTTATAGAGGAACTTTTTTTTATTTTTTATGACTCATGACCTCCAAACAGGAATAATACCCACACTAACTGAAATTATATTTTTTCTGTAACCTTGCTATAGGTATAAAAACACATGGAATTCATTGGAGTGTTCTCGTCACTGTTCTGGCTGGATGTATGTGCCATTCCAATATACGAACATCTGACAACTATCGAAGAGACTTTTTCAACCCCTACCACTCGCTTATTCTACCAGATGGCAGGGAAACCACGGCCTATTTATTGAAAGATATTACTAAAAGGTAAGAGAATTTCATTTCAGCACAAACCCTTATATGCGATTGTGAACTTTTGAAAACATTCATATTTAATTTACAAAAATAAGAACTAACTGTGATGACATACAACAACTAATCTAATTAAAAACTATTTTCTGCTTATGCAAGTTTGAATTTGAATAAGTGCTATAATACAATGCAGAAAATAATTATTATTATTTAAAAACATTTTTTTTTTTATTATTCATTTTAGTTATGGTTCTAATAATGATCATTTTCTTTATAACTTTATTAAAGTATTCAGTCAAAATACAGTGTATAATGAAGCCAAAAAGCTTAACATACCATAGAACAGTGAACATTGGCACCCCAGATGTTTTAGAACTAAATTTCCCATGATGCTCATGCACTTTACAGTGTAGTTGAGCATCATGGGAAATGTACTTCTAAAACATCTGGGGTGCCAAGGTTCGCCATCACTGCCGTAGAACATATATATATAACCAGTTAAAATTGAAAAGCAGCAGGGTATGATTTTAGGTGCTGGGGTTTTCAACTAGGTAACCCATTGTAGGTGAAGAAGTGTAGCAGGAGTGTAACCAAAAATGCAGAGAGAAAACAGCAATAGTGAAGCCCGTAGGTAAAAGCAACATGCAGTTTATTGTATGGTACTTACAGGAACAAACAGGCAAACAGGCATCAAAACATATAAGAACTCTGCGGCTCATAGCATACTTGTATCGGCCAGCCTAACATGTTTCATCCTATGCGGATATCATCAGAGGCGTGGCCAAAGATACAAGCATGCCCAAATAAATACAAATGTTTAAAAGCCATCCAGGCCCATGAGCAAAAGCAGCTATGCACAATTGCCGACAAACACTCCTGCTCGCACATGCCCAGTGTGATCGTATTAGTGGATGGTCAGGAAGTGTACACAAAAAAAAAGGTAGTCAAGCATGTACAGTGCGTGTCCGCACTAACCTGATAGTCAGGGAATGAGGAAGACCCAGCAATCATAATTTCCGAGGTGATGAATGACGGCCGCACTCGCGCATGCACGCTAATAGGAAAAGCCTAAAAGAGGAACCAATGCATTCCAACGTCTCGTCCGGCAGTAGTCAGACAGAGAGACCTGTGCTATTGCATGGGATTTTTCCATCTGAGCACTTTGATTTACTGTACCCCACCATTCAATAATAGTAGGGGGTGGAGTAGCTTCCCAGTGTCTGGAGATTAACGTTTTGCCTACTTTAAGAAGGTGAATACTTAGGGACCCTATGTACTGCATGGTCAAGCAGTTTTGTAATGGCTTTGTAGATGGCTCAAATCAGGAATGCCCAACTTTGCCTTCACTTTCCACCCAGCAGCTCCATTCATACAAGCTGTACTATTTTCTATTTTGGCTACTCTTTGGCTTTGAAAAAATTGTAGTCTGTCCTCCAAGACTCAATTATTCCAAGACTGGGCACTACCATCTTGGTTGCGGATGGAGATAATAGCTCAGTTACAGACTTACTGATCAAATAATATATATATATATATATATATATATATATATATATATATATATATATATATATATATATATATATATATATATATATATTATCAATATTTTTTGATTGGTTTTAGAAATGAGTATAAAACAGCAGCCTATAAGGCAGAATAAACATAGATGAATTAAAGGGGTTGTAAAGGTAGAATTTTTTTTCCAAAATAGCTTCCTTTACCTTAGTGCAGTCCTCCTTCACTTATCTCATCCTTCGATTTTGCTTTTAAATGTGCTTATTTCTTCTGAGAAATCCTCACTTCCTGTTCTTCTGTCTGTAACTCCACACAGTAAAACGAGGCTTTCTCCCTGGTGTGGAGTGTCGTGCTCGTCCCCTCCCTTGGACTACAGGAGAGTCAGGACGCTCTCTACGTTGAGATAGAGAAAGGAGCTGTGTGTTAGTGGGTGTCCTGACTCTCATGTAGTCCAAGGGAGGGGGCGAGCATGACACTCCACACCAGGGAGAAAGCCTTGTATTACGGTGTGTAGTTACAGACAGAAGAACAGGAAGTGAGGATTTCTCAGAAGAAATAAGGAAATTTAAAAGCAAAATTGAAGGATGAGGTAAGTGAAGGAGGACTGCACTGAGGTAAAGGAAGCTATTTAGGAAAACATTTTTTACCTTTACAACCCCTTTAAAGAAGGCATAAACAATAGGAATAAATGAAGTACAGAGTCCCCACCTGCTTATTAAGGAGAGTACATAATATTGATTATTATCAAAGAAAACTTGTGAAGGTTGTTTTTTTTCCAACATCCTTTCATATGTATAATGCAATTTATCTAAATCAATAGTTTCAGTTGGGTTGGGTGTAAATTGGTGTTAAAATGATATGATTTGTAAAGAAACAAATGTGTTAATTGATATAAATCCTCAAGCCACAAACCAGTCACTGTTTCAAAAGTTTTTTTTACAGAGCAATAAGAATTCAGATGAATTTTGTGCTGCGCTTGTTCATTGATTGACTTGGTGCCATAGTATAAACCCCTTCTGAGTTTCCTTGGTTGGTAATAATAAAATGTATGAAGTTGTGGCGCTTGATGTGTGGGACTCCAGAAAAAAAATACCTAATACCCAGCACTTTTCTAGGAGAGTGCTACATAGATCTTGATAATGGTAGTTCAGAGTCTCAAAGAGCCTTCAGGGAAAGGAGATGAATGGAAACTGTCAGTGGAAATACATATTTCATTACAATAGTACAACAAGCAGATGAATATTAAATCAATTTTTAAACAGTTCAATAGATTTCACTCCCACTGGTCATTTGAATTTATAAATTACACGTATCACATACTGCTAATATCTCAATTGATATTGAAGTTTATAGTGTCAAATCATTTTTTTGGTTTATTCTGTTTTAAGGAATTTTAGTTCATTAGTTGTTAAAATTGTGTTCACTTTACCTACACTAGTGTTGAGCAGAATATGCCATATTCGATTTCGCGATATATCTCGAATATATATTCGAATATTCGAGATATATTCGCTAAATTCGAATATTCGTGATATTTTATCGAAATTAAATGATTGCGATTTTTCGCTATTGCGAATGCGAAAATAATTGCGATTTTTTGATAACTGCGGTAGGAGCACTCTGATTGGCTCAGAATATTCGTGATATTTTATCGAAATATCGCAACATGCGAATGCGATATTTATTGCGCAATTTCGAGAAATGCTGGAGGAGCGCTCTGATTGGCTCAGAATATTCGTGATATTTTATCGAAATATCGCAACATGCGAATGCGATATTTATTGCGCAATTTCGACAAATGCTGTAGGAGCACTCTGATTGGCTCAGAATATTCGTGATATTTTACAATACAAAATAATTGCGAATATTCGGCAAATGCGGAAGGAGCACTCTGATTGGCTCAGAATATTCTTGATATTTTACAATACAAAATAATTGCGAATATTCGGCAAATGCGGAAGGAGCACTCTGATTGGCTCAGAATATTCTTGATATTTTACAATACAAAATAATTGCGAATATTCGGCAAATGCGGAAGGAGCACTCTGATTGGCTCAGAATATTCTTGATATTTTACAATACAAAATAATTGCGAATATTCGGGAAATGCGGAAGGAGCACTCTGATTGGCTCAGAATATTCGTGATATTTTACAATAGAAAATAAAAAGTGTTTTGCATTGGTGGTGATTCTTTACTCTATCCATCTGTCACAGCCGTTTGTCAATCAAACACCTTGAAGATTGAACACGTTCATGCTGCATGCTTTGGACTTTTTTTCACTTCACATATCAAAGACATTTTTATGAAAGATTATTTTTCTATTATTGGGACTATATTTCTTTATATATTTGTTTCACTGTGTATTTCACAAGTTATTTGCGCTTGCTTATTTTATAATTTGCCCACATGTCTTGTCACTAGACATATTTTTTATTCTTGTAGAGCGACTCCATTTTCTGTCTTGTATTAATTTATGTTGTATAACATTTTTGAGTTGCTGCTGTATTCTCCCCTTTTTTAAGGTATGCGCAATTTTTTCCTTCTTACAAAAAATAATAATATCAAACATACAAATATTCATAACATACACATACACAAAGCCCCCCCCCTTTTGCATCAGAGACAATCAGAGTTCTCCTACCACAGTTATCGAAAATTCGCAATAATTTTCGCATTCGCAATAGCGAAAAATCGCAATTTTTTTTTTTCAATTTGGCAACATAAAAGGATCGCCTCAGCTTAGCTACTCGGCCCAGGGTCTCTAATCATACCAGCAATGCTTTTAGACGTCGATAGGATGTGATCTGTTTTAAAAATCAAATTGAAAAAATGCGAATATTCGGAATTGCGAATATTCACCGCGAAATTCGAAATATAGCGCGATTTCTCGAATATGCTATATTCGAGTCGAATATTCGCAATGCGAATATTCGTGAGCAACACTAACCTACACTACATATAGCAAACATTAGAAAAATAAGTAATAGGGGGCGCTGAAAACCTAAATTATGTACCCGTAAATTACCATAAAAAGTGCTGCGTGAGGTATCCAGTACCTACCAATAACAATACTCAGCAGAGATTTCCCTACAGCGCAATAGACTTTCTTTTTAATTAAAGAGGTCATATTCATCTGGTGAGCAGTTTTCAGAGCACTTTTAAGGGTGTTTTAAGTTCATGGTGAAGGGTTTCTTTTAATTTCTGCTATCAAGATTTGAGTCACCATTTTTGCTAATATGGACTTTTATCATATCTTTTTCTAAAATTGTTTAAATAAGTTTGTGGTCACATTTGACATACGACTTGTTGCACTTTATATTATTCATACAATATTTCACTGCTGAGTATTGTTATTGGTAGGTACTGGATACCTAACGCAGCACTTTTTTTGCACATGTCACTTTATTCCATGTAATATGGTCATTTACTAACAGGTACATAACTTAGGTTTTCAGCGCCTCCTATTACTTATTTTTCTAATGTTTTCTATATGTAGTGTTAGGCCTCATACACACGACCGGTGTCCTCGGCAGAATCCATCAAGAAACTTGGCGTGAGAGTTTTTTTGCAGATGAAACCGGTCGTGTGTACGTTTTTCATCGAGGAAACTGTTGAGGAACTCGGCGAGCAAAAAAGAGAGCAAGTTCTCTTTTTCCTCGACGGGAGTCTGAATTTGCTCGTTGTGTTCCTTGTCGGGCTGGTTTTCGGCGAGAAACTCGAGCGTGTGTATGCTAAGAAACCCGCGCTTGCTCAGAATAAAGTATGAGACGGGAGTAAAAGTAGCATTTGTAATGGAGATAACACATTTTTCAAGCTGTAACCGACTGAAAAGTGCAAATCGTCTCTTAACCTCCCTGGCGGTATGATTCTGTCTGGAATTACGTACCAAAAGCAGTACAATTATTTTGCAAGGAAATTTGGCGTTTTATACTGTAGGTCTGTAATTTTTAGAAATAACTCACTTAAATCTGACCAAGCAAGAGTCTTGTAGGCATCCCGGGTATGATTTTTTTTTTAAAACAAAATTATAAATTATAATATAATAAATAATTATAAATAATTATAACAAATAATAATATAATTATAATAAAAATTATTCAATAATGTAATCAACTCAAAATCACTGAATTTTGCTCAGTTGCAGAATTGTCGCTGTCATTATTTTTTTTTTTTTTATGACGAATTTCCCCACAAATCGCTATCGCACATTTCTGCAAGTGATTGTAATTTATTATCGCTGTTTTCTAGCTGATCTAAAACCATTTTTGACATAAAGGGACACTTTTGGACAATCTACAGTTTTTAGGCAGAAAGAACATTTTTTATTATATAAAAGTACATGTAGGGCACTGGACAGACCACTAGGGACAAGGGGGGTGTGTAATTTTTACATACAGTACTGTAATCTATAAGATTACAGTATACTGTATGTAAAGTGTTTGTTTACTTTTTTGAATTTGGCGCCGTTCTCCGCTCCCGTGCGTCGTAACGTCGCAGGGAACGAAGATCGGCGGCACACGGGGAGACTGTGAATCGAGCTAGGAGGTCCCGCTCGCTCACACAGCGGGGTGGCATCGCTGGATCAAGGGACAAGGTGAGTAACTTGCCTGTGGATCCAGCGAAAGGTAAGCCGCGCCGCTGCACACTCTGCACGTCCACCCCGAGCGTGACTCGGGGTTACCGATCCTAGCATAAAAAATCAACCCCGAGTCACGCTCGGGTTTACCGCCAGGGGGGTTAACAAACTTTTACTTAACACGCAGTAACATGAGATTAGCAAAAGCAGCCCCAAGAGTTGTGCCAGTGGAATCGAACTTCCCCTGCCGTTGTATGTGTTGTACGTCACCGCGTTTGAGAACGAGGAGATTTTGTCTTGACAGTGTGTACACAAAGCAAGCTTGTCGAGTTCCTCGACAAGCCTAACAAGGAACTCGACGAGGAAAATGATGTGTTTCGCCCGACGAGTTCCTCGGTCGTGTGTAGGTGGCCTCAGTGTTTCTGTCATTGCTAATTGGGGAGCAGCTATACGCTTACAAAATCTATAGTATTTACCACTTCCGGACCACCGCACGACTATATATATCGGCACTTTGAAGAGGGATATCTCTGTTGTGCCAGCAGCTAGCTGCCATAACCCAGGTATCCTCGTCTGTGGATTCGCCGCAAGATCACCATTGTCAGCGGCGGGAGAGGGGCCCCCCTCCCGCCGCTTTCCCGGTTCCCCTCTGCTGCTTACCGCAACCGTCGGTAGCAACGGAGGCGATCGGGTCCTTTTTGTGGCTGGGTATGGAGATGGGTGAAAGTAAGATGCCCCCCACCAGTCTCCATACCATAGCAAGGGGGAGGCGACGTCAAACCGTCACTTCCTCCCATAGCTCTTAAAGGGCCATTTTTTTTATTGCATTTTAGTGTAAATATGAGATCTGAGGTCTTTTTGACCCCAGATCTCATATATAAGAGGATCTGTCATGCTTTTTTCTATTACAAGGGCTTTTTACATTCCTTGTAACTGGAATAAAAGTGACACAATTTTATTTATTTTTTAAAAACAGTGTAAAAAAATTCAAAATAAAAGATAAAATAAATAATAATAAAAAAATTAAACGTGCCCCGTCCTGCCGAGCTCACGTGTAGAAGCGAATGCATACGTGAGCAGCGCCCGCATATGAAAACGGTGTTCAAACCACACATGTGAGGTATCTCCCCGATTGTTAGAGCGAGAGCAATAAATCTAGCCCTAGACCTACTCTGTAACTCAAAACATGCAACCTGTAGAATTTTTTAAACGTTGCCTATGGAGATTTTTAAGGGTAAGAGTTTGTCGCCATTCCACGAGCGGGCGCAATTTTGAAGAGTGACATGTTGGGTATCAATTTACGTGGTGTAACTTTATCTTTCACAATATAAAAAAAAATTGGGCTAACTTTACTGTTGTCTTATTTTTAATTCAAAAAGTGTATTTTTTCCCAAAAAAGTGCCCTTGTAAGACCGCTGCGCAAATACGGTGTGACATAAAGTATTGCAACAACCGCCATTTTATTTTCTAGGGTGTTCAAAAAAAATGTGTAATGTTTGGGGGTTCTAAGTCATTTTCTAGCAAAAAAGTGTTTTTTAACTTGTAAACAACAAATCTCAAAAAGAGGCTCGGTCCTTAAGTGGTTAAATAACATTTGGCGCAAGGTTTCCACCCTTTAAACATTTAGCAAACATTGTCAGGCATTTTTTTTTCTCGGGGGCCAGTTCTCATGTGATGAATGCATGGGGTTTAGTGACTGGTTTCCCCAATCCCCACATAAGAAACAAAAATAGACGATTTAAGTGCTTCAGACATGCGTGGGTGCCAGCTGCATAATTGGTCTACTGTATTTGGTATATAGGGCCAGATTCACGTAGAATCGCGGCGGCGTAACGTATCATAGATACGTTACACCGCCGCAAGTTTTCATCGCAAGTGCCTGATTCACAAAGCACTTGCGATGAAAACTACGCCGGCGGCCTCTGGCGCAAGGCGGGTCAATTCAAATGGGCATGTGCCATTTAAATTAGGCGCGCTCCCGCGCCGGACCTACTGCGCATGCTCCGTTTCGCAATTCCAGTCGTGTTTTGCGCGCCGTGACGTCATTTTTTCGAACGGCGACACGCGTAGCGTACTTCCGTATTCCCGGACGTGTTACGCAAACGACGTTAAATTTTGAATTTCGACGCGGGAACGGCGGCCATACTTTAGACAGCAATACGATTGCTGACTAAAGTTAGGGCACCCAAAACGACTACTAAATTTGCGACGGGAAACTAGACTAGCGGCGACGTAGCGAACGCGAAAATCCGTTGTGGATCGCCGTAACTCCTAATTTGCATACCCGCCGCTGGTTTACGACGCAAACTTCCCCCAGCGGCGGCCGCGGTACTGCATCCTAAGATCCGACAGTGTAAAACAATTACACCTGTCGGATCTTAGGGATATCTATGCGTAACTGATTCTATGAATCAGCCGCATAGATAGAAACAGGGATACGACGGCGTATCAGGAGATACGCCTGCATATCCCTTTTGTGAATCTGGCCCATAGTTATTGCTGACTTTTTCTCACGTGGTAAACTGCAATGTATTTTTTTTTTTTTCTCTTGGGTTCAGTAATACCTAGTTGAACTTATTAAAACATTGGCCACTGGGTATGTAAACCCTTTAGGCATTGTATGGTGCTTTCCATGGCCCATCACACGTAAGAGCTCTGTTATACAGATTTTTCAAGTTATCTAAATAAATCTTTCATATTTCTGGTCTTTGTCAAAATACATGATCAGCATTCCTCCACATTATAAATAACTTGAGATGGGTTTGTTTGTGAACAATATATGTGCATAGTCAGCAAAGTAAACATTCCCTGCTGTATTCTCAGCATTGCATGTGTTTTCTTTACTGATCAATGGCTTTTTTCTTAATTACAACTTGCTTCTCAAACTTCTGAGGATCTTATGAGATATGGGGTTGATTTACTAAAGGCAAATCCACTTTGCACTGCAAGTCGCTTTAGATCTGAGGGGAAGCTCTGCTGATTTTATCATTTATCATTCAATCATGTACAAGCAAAAATTCAGTTTTTTTATTTTCATTGCATGTCCCCCTCAGATCTATAGCGACTGCACTTGCAGTGCACTTGTAGTGCAAAGTTAAATTGCCTTTAGTAAATAAACCCCAGGGCGTGTAAACTAGGTAAAACAAGCAATGTAAGGCAAGCATTTGTTTTGTGGATGAAAGTTTGTTTTGGTACCTCTTTTTCTTTTAAATAGTCCTTCACCAAACATTTTTGCCTTTTATAATTTGCCTTACATAGGGGATTGCATAGGCATGTGCATAGGGTGTGCCGGCTGTGCCTGGGCACACCCTAATCAGCCTGTGCAGTGCTGATTTCCCTTGTTTCCTGGTGACCCCTGTCTCCCCCTGAAGTGCTGCCAGCTTCCCTCCTCTCCTTTCCTGCCAGCTGCTGTCAGTCACAGCTCAGCTGTGGAGGGAGTGGTAGCAGCCAGCTCAGTCTTTCAGCGGCTCGCTGAGAGGCTGAGCCGGGTGTCAGTCCAGGCACCTGGCGGATCCCTACATCCATTGTTGTGATGACGTGGTGCCTGGACTGACATCCATGATGTCAGCAGAAAGCGGACTTTAGCCCTCTCTCTGCTGAAAACGGGTCAAATAAACTGCACTCTTGTGATCCATAGGAGAAGTACAGCCAAATGAGCTTTGGCTATAGTTCTCCTTTAAAGGGGTTGTAAAGGAAAAACATTTTTTTCATAATAAGCATCCTTTACCTACAGACATTCCTCTTTTCACTTCCTCATTGTTTGTTTTTGCTCAGAAGTTGCTCTATTTCTTCTCTTCTGTTCACTTCCTGCTTGTCTGATTTTACTCACCACCGTGAAGGGAGGGTTTACTGCGGTGGTCAGTAACGTGCTCACCCCCTCCTGGGAACTACATCTGTGCGGCAGGACGCTCTCTACGTGTTAGAGACTTCAAGGAGGTGTGAATTACTGGGCGTGCCGCAATTAATACTGGGAAATGTAGTTCTTACATGAACGAGCGCTGAAAACCAGGAAGTGAATGAGAGAACAGAAACTAGAATGCCAGAGGTGATATAGATGAAGGAATTTAATAGGTATTTACTTGTTTTTTAACATAATCATTACACTATTCTGTCTGTCCACCTTGCAGACATTATTTTAGGCAAAATTGTTTTTTCCTTTAGCGACCCTTTAATGGAAGCATAGTAAACTATGTTTACTATGCTTCGGTTTGTGAATGAAGAGGAAGCCACTCTGCACAGAGAACTTCCCATTAGTTCACTGTCCAGTGCAGCCAAGGCTGCAGAGAAGGGGACTGGGAAGCTCTGTCCTCAGTCCCTTCCTCTGCCTCAAAAGCGAGACAGGGGTCTGTTTAGACCCTTGATATTTCACCAAAGCCCCCCAATGGGGCTCCTAAAATAAAAAAAGAATAAAAAATAATATTGTAAAAAATTATTAAAAAATAATAAAATTGTAAAAAATAATAAAAATAAAAACTACTGACGCCAATTTCTGCTCTACTGACAATGTCCACTGCTCTGCTGATATACACACGTATGTATGTTTGTGCTCTGGGGTGCACACACTAATGCAATAGGCTGCGCACACCAATGTCAGATTGTATGCACCCACTATACCCACCTTACCTAAAAAACTAAGCAACTACAGAACAAATTATAATTATTAAAACACAAAACACAGAGAATCAAAAAAATCTAATAAATTACCATGGTTCCTTTATTTGGATTGTAACTTGAATCAACCAGGCACCAGTGTGCTTTTCACTTTTTGTTTTTTAGTTGTATTGCCTATACATTTAGGGCCAGATTCAGAAAGAATCGCGGCGGTGTAACGTATCGTCTTTACGTTACACCGCCGCAAGTTTTCAGCGCAAGTGCCTGATTCACAAAGCACTTACCTGTAAACTTGCGGCGGTGTAACGTAAAGTCGTCCGGCGCAAGCCCGCCTAATTCAAATGTGGCGTGTACCATTTAAATTAGGCGCGCTCCCGCGCCGAACGTTCTGCGCATGCTCCGTTAGTAAATTTCCCAACGTGCTTTGCGCGAAAGGCCGCCCCCCCGACGTGTTTGTGAATGGCGACGTGCGTAACGTACTTACGCTAATTTTTTTTTTTAAATTCGACGAGGGAACGACGGCCATACTTTAACATGGCTGGTCTAAAGTTAAGGCATGAAAAAGCAGCCTTAACTTTGCGATGGGAAAAAACGACTTGCAACGGCGTAACGCACGTGAGTAGCTTCGTGGATCGCCGTAAAAGCTAATTTGCATACCCGACGCTGGAAAACAACGCAAACTCCACCCAGCGGCGGCCGAAGTATTGCAGCCTAAGATCCGAAGGCGTACGAAGCCGTAAGCCTGGTGGATCTTAGCCAAAAGCCGTCGTATCTTGTTTGTGAATCACAAATTAAGATACGACGCGACAAATTTGAAAATACGCTGGAGTATCAGTAGATACTCCGGCGTATCTCTTTTGTGAATCTGGCCCAGAGTTTTTTTATTTGTGCTGATTTAAAAAAAATAAGTTTCCTAATACAGATTGGAAACCTGAAATTATATTTGAATCCCTATATCAATTATTCAGAGTACCAGTTTAATAGTGCGATATCCATTGAAGAGATCCCAATGCATCTGCTGGCCATATTGAAATCTGCTAGAATTCAAAAGAACACAGACTTTTTAGAGATTGGAAAGCTAAGAAGAAAAACGTAATTTGCCATATCCTGTGGAAGTGATGCGATTATCACACCCCTGATAAATTCCACAGGATAGAAACAAAAATGTTTAATAGTAAACATTGACGTAAAATCCCTCTCTACTATAAAGGCTGTATAGTTATAGTTTCATATAAATATTGCCATATGTCTCTCTTGCAATTACCTGTTAATAATATGTAATGAAATTCAGATCCATCCTTCCATTTGCACGTTTTTCTCTTCTTTCCATAAAAGTAAAAATCAGCTGTGTGTTGAAGGGATTTGATTTCAGTCATATACACATAAACCTTAGTCTAGAATTACGCACCAAACACTGTTTCCACTTTGGCCATCTGCACCTTTGGAAAACATCTACAAGTGTAAATTTCTCTCCAACAAGTCCTCAGTCTAGTTCTAAATGCTTTAAACAATAAACCTTCCTAACACCCAAGATTATACAAGAAGGTCTGCTCTGTATGGTTTTAATAATATAGGAAGTACTTAGGTGGGAGTCATGTTTTTCTCTGGGACGGTGTAACCTTATCAGTATGTTTAAGCTATTTTCCTATTTTTACATCTGCAAGCAAGCAAGCATTGGCTGGTGTTGTTCCCTTGGCAGAGAATATAGCATTATGGTACATACGTCTCATTTTGCTTTGAATTCTGTGTAACCTCTATATTCCCACAGTATTGTTTTGTAGCTTGGTCTTAAGCTTGTTTTAAAGCCCAACTCTAACCAAACCTTTTTGTTTGTTGCATATGGAGCGAGCAAGGGTTAGGCCTCGTACACACGGCTGAGGAACTCGACAGGCGAAACACATCGTTTTGCTCATTAAGTTCCTCGAAAGGCCCTGTACACACGTCCGAGGAACTCGACGGGCAAAACACATTGTTTTGCCCGTCGAGTTCCTTGTGAAGCCGCCGAGGATCTCGGCGAGCCAAAATTTCCCATTGAACAACGAGGAAATAGAGAACATGTTCTCTATTTCCTCGCCGAGATCCTCGTCGGCTTCCTCGGCCGAAAGTGTACACACGGCCGGGTTTCTCTGCAGAATTCAGCTCCGACCGAGTTTCTGGCTGAATTCTGCCAAGAAACTCGGTCGTGTGTACGGGGCCTAAGGCTGTCGAGGAACTCGGCGAGCCAATTTTCTCCATTCCCGTCGAGGAAAAAGAGAACATGCTCTCTTTTTTGGCTCGACGAGTTCCTCAACAGTTTCCTTGTCGAAAAATGTACACACGACCGGTTTCCTCGGCAAAAAAAAAAAACGGCAAGTTTTTTGCTGGTTTTTGCAGAGAAACTCGGTCGTGTGTACGAGGCCTCAGAAACTGAACCACAAATTTATTACTGTCTGTATCCTTGTTGGGAATATTTACCATCACTTCCTGTCCTGGTGACAGGGTGTCCCAACAATGGGAAATTATAGGATGTCTCCCTGATACAGAGACAGCAGCAAAAGCAAGTTAATGTATTGAGTTGGGAAGTATTTTCATTGCTCTATGTGTCTTCTCGTTCCAGTGACCAAACACTCTTTCATTTCTTGTGTGTGTTGGGGGAATCTCCCAAGGAGGACACAGATGATGAAATATTGAGAAAGGTTACAATTAGTGTTGCTCACGAATATTCGTATTGCGAATATTCGGCTCGAATATGGCATATTCGAGTATGCGCGATATATTTCGAATTTCGCGGTGAATATTCGCTATTCCGAATATTCAAATTTTTTCAATTTTATTTTTAGAACAGATCACATCCTAGAGATCTCCATCGACGTCTAAAAGCATTGCTGGTATGATTAGAGACCTTGGGCCGAGTAGCTGAAGCGATCATTTTATCTTGCCGAAAAATCGCAATGCGATTATTCGGCAATCGGAATATCGTGCGATTATTTTCTCCGCCCTTCTTTTGCATCAGAGCCAATCAGAGTGCTCCTACCGCAGTTGTCGAAATTCCGCAATAAATATCGCATTCGCATTTTGCGAAATTTCGATAAAATATCACGAATATTCTGAGCCAATCAGAGGGCTCCTACCGCAGTTGTCGAAATTCCGCAATAAATATCGCATTCGCATTTTGCGAAATTTCGATAAAATATCACGAATATTCTGAGCCAATCAGAGGGCTCCTACCGCAGTTGTCGAAATTCCGCAATAAATATCGCATTCGCATTTTGCGAAATTTCGAGAAAATATCACGAATATTCTGAGCCAATCAGAGGGCTCCTACCGCAGTTGTCGAAATTCCGCAATAAATATCGCATTCGCATTTTGCGAAATTTCGATAAAATATCACGAATATTCTGAGCCAATCAGAGGGCTCCTACCGCAGTTGTCGAAATTCCGCAATAAATATCACATTCGCAATAGCGAAATTTCGATACAATATCACGAATATTCTGAGCCAATCAGAGTGCTCCTACCGCAGTTGTCGAAATTTCGCAATTATTTTCGCATTCGCAATAGCGAAATTTCGCAAACATTTCATTTCGATAAAATATCACGAATATTCGAATTTATCGTATATTTCTCGAATATTCGGCTATATATTCGAGATATATCGTGAAATCGAATATGGCGTATTCTGCTCAACACTAGTTACAATGTTATTGAAAACCAAAAAATTAAATAAAACATTTTGCCTGTATATATGTGTTTAGTTAAACCACAGCTCACAGTTGACAATTGCTAGTCTATGGTCATCTGGTTGAGAAAAAAAATCTAAAATTATATCTCAGTTGTGATTTTTGTTAAATACTTTTTTTCATTCTAAAATTAATTTACTACTACATATCTGACATAAAATATAGCCTGTATTTTGTTTGGCACAAAAGCCAACATAAAAACCAATAACCAAAATCGTCCAGTTTACTTCTACTAAGATAGTTGCCAAGCTCTTTATGATGTATTTTCAGGAACATAAAGTCCTTGTAAGTCAATACCTAGGGAAGCAGTAACTCACTAAAAATATAAATGTATGCTTTTTCCTTTTCATATATATATATATATATATATATATATATATATATATATATATATATATATATTTACCAAACTTTTGGTATTTCAAATTCTACAAAAAAAGCTGCAGAGCAATGAGACGGCACAGGTTGTTTAGAGGAGCTAGATGTTTATTTGTGGCTAAGACACTGTGAAACAATGTAGTAATTACAGCAAACCAGCCTTTCTGGGTGTTGGCCTTAGAGCCAAGATGGAGTTATTTGCCTGTACCACATGTGATCCTCAATGAAGAACAGATCTCCGACATTTTGAATTTGTATTGGAAAAGATTATATATATCTTCTGATTTAAGAAGGCATTGGTAAGGTTCTGCAACTAGTTGATGAATTTTGTTGCAGCACACTTCACCTTTAGGAGCTACCTTTTGGGGTGTCCTTATTTGCTTGCACCATACTCGTATTCCCTCTGGCACCTTTGCACTGGTAACAGTGGCCATTCACCAACTAGGGCTAGAATAGGAAATTCCAAACAAGCCAGGATTAATACCTGAAAATTAGCATGTCATATAATAAATGGTTAAGGTAAGGCCAATAGTCAAGCCAGCAGCTCAGGTTCGTTTAGCCAAAGGTCAGTACTATGAGGTCAACCAGCCAGATATCTGTGAGAAAGCAGCCTTTGTCACCTTGCTGAATTAGGTCAAGGATCAACACCACAACATATGTTAAAGAATAAAATAACATACAATAGTGAAGAAACTGATTATTAAACATCTTTATAGACCATTACATTCAGTATATTGTATATACCGTACATAAAAGACGGGAGCCCCTTAACCCAGTAGTAAACTGATGTTGCATCTGAGGGTACAAATAGCACATGTGCATTGGGGTACAGGGGGAGGAGCAGGACACTGCTGTGGGAAAGAGCAGGAGAGAGCAGAAGGTTCAGGAGTAGAAGCAGAAGGACTACAGATGCTGAAGCAGAATGAAAGAGAGCAGTCAGTGTCTGGTCAACAGATGCTTGACCCACAGCTGACTGCCTGATGGAAGGCTTTTTCACAAATATTCCATCAGTCTATTAGTGACTGGGAGATAATTGGCCATATGA
Organism: Rana temporaria; assembly: GCF_905171775.1. Lineage (NCBI taxonomy): Eukaryota > Metazoa > Chordata > Amphibia > Anura > Ranidae > Rana > Rana temporaria. The sequence goes on along the minus strand of NC_053496.1, from coordinate 110,684,907 downwards.
GCAGTTCATTTACAGAATTTCTAAGTATAATTTAATAAAAGCAAATAGAAAACTCCAAAGGCGTCTGTGCTTGTTTTGGCCATTTCAAAGAACTGTCCATGAATATATTACACATATGTTCTTTCTTAAATGGTCTGAGTTCTATGAAGTACATGGAAAAGAAGGAAAGAACAACAATGAACAGTCATACAACCGGAACATGCTATAAAATCCTGCTGCTGACCCACTGTAAAGCTGCTGCACATGAACCCTACAAATGGCAACCAGTCAGGTACAATAAACTGGCCTACCATCCGGCTGTGCACAGATTCTATTAGAATGCCAACAATTGAAAACATATGTTTGTTGAAGATGAAAGGGTCAGAACATAGTCAATGTTCATTGGTTGGTGCAAGTGTTACAGAGCATGTCAGTTGCAACTATGGTGCAAAAGATGATTTAACAGCCCTATTGGGTAGCAATGAATGTGCTGCGCTATCTCACCCAAAATGTTCCCAAATTAAAATTAATGAAATATATTTTTATCTGTAAATATATATTAATGTAAATTATTATACTATCTGAAAACATGCAAATAAATCAAATGTATAAATATAGTGCCACACAGTAGAATATAATAAATAGGTAATTCATAAAATTAAAGTGCCACAAATCATAATCTTAGGCCTCGTACACACGGCCGAGGAACTCGACGTGCCAAACACATCGAGTTCCTCGGCCAGTTCAGCACTGAAGCCGCCGAGGAGCTCGGCGGGACGAGAGCTCCCATAGAACAACGAGGAAATAGAGAACATGTTCTCTATTTCCTCGCCGAGCTCCTCGTCGGCTTCCTCGGCCGAAAGTGTACACACGGCCAGTTTCCTCGGCAGAATTCAGCCAGAAACTCGGTCGGAAGCTGAATTCTGCCGAGGAAACTGGTCGTGTGTACGGGGCCATAGAGTGCTGTAGTGCATAAAACAGTGATATTCTATTTGAAGATGAAAAATCTGTCCAATGTAGGTGATATAAAGTTCTTTTGATATATATTTAGTGACTTCAAAAAAAATTGACAAACAGCTTGCTGTGGTGTTCACACTCAGGTGCTCCCCACCCTCAGGTAACGGCTGCTCACCTCTGAGCATGTGACCTCACAGCTAAGTTTGGTCAAACACACTTATGAATCACTTTAGGGATTCTAGGCAGGCTGTCTGTTTCAAAGCTGCTTACTGGAGCTGTCTCCTCACATGGAAAATGGTAAAAAGAAACTCCATGGCATAATATTGTTTAACCTGCCTGGCGGTATTCCCGAGTCTGACTCTGGGTTAGATTTTCCTGCTGCGAGCAGTAACCCCGAGTCAGACTCGGGCTTGCCTCGCTAGATCCACAGGCACTGTTTACTTACCTTGTCCCTGGATCCAGCGATGCCACCGCTCTGTGTGAGCGAGCGGGACCTCCTGTGCCGCCGATCTCCGTTCCCTGCGACATTATGATGCACGGGGACGGAGAACGGCGCCAAATTAAAAAAAGTAAACAAACACATTACATACAGTATACTGTAATCTTATAGATTACAGTACTGTATGTAAAAAAAACACACACCCCCTTTGTCCCTAGTGGTCTGCCCAGTGCCCTGCATGTTATTTTATATAATAAAAACGTTTCTTTCTCCCTGCAAACTGTAGATTGTCCATAGCAACCAAAAGTGTCCCTTTATGTCAAAAATAGTTTTAGATCAGCTAAAAAACAGCGATAATAAATTATAATCACTTGCAGAATTGTGCGATAGCGATTTGTGGGGAAATTCGTCATAAAAAAAATAAAAATAATGACAGCGACAATTCTGCAACTGAGCAAATTTCAGTGATTTTGATTTGATTACATTATTGAATATTTTTTATTATAATTATATTATTATTTGTTATAATTATTTATAATTATTTATTATATTATAATTTATCATTTTATTTTTTAAAAAATGTCATACCCAGGATGCCTATTAGAATCTTGTTTGGTCAGATTTAAGTGAGTTATTCCTAAAAATTACAGGCCTACAATATAAAACGCCAAATTTCCTTGCAAATAATGGTACCGCTTTCAGCATGTTTTTTCTGAAAGAATCATACCGCCAGGGAGGTTAAAACAGTTTTTTGTGCAGACAAATAAAACCCCAATGCTGGGTACTCACATGGGTTTAGGTTTCTTAAGTGCACCACTCTGTATATTGCCTAAAAACGCTGTGTAATGTCTGGGATTGTACGTTTGTCCATTGTTGTTATGTACTAGGCAGATAGCAATATATGTTTTTACATATGTATCTGTATTTTGCACGCTACAGTAATCATCATTTTATATATTCATATTTTTTTTCAGGTACTATTTTTCATTGCAAGAAAACAGTTCTCACTTCTCAATCACTGTGACTCCTTGTGATGTACCTATTGAATGGAGTATTCTACAGTACAGAGCATCACATGCATTCCATGGAAAAGCAGCAGGTAGGAATACATATGGTCTTTGGGTAATTATGCTCATATGGCAGTTTTCCAATTAGTTATGCCAGTCCAAGTGCCATTTTAGGGCGTGGCAGCCCATGTTTATGGAACAGTTAACATTGAAATCAGTTGCCAATGCAGGGCATTCCACCATCAACAACAGTCAACTGAATATGCCAAACCACCTAGCTCCCTTTTCAGCAGCACTGCTGCTCTTCTTATCAGTCCCTTCAACTATACTGTATTGCTCAGCTCTGCTGGTTCACTTAGCTCACTTAGCCTTTAGTTGCAGCACCCTCCTGCACACTCCTGGCCTTTGGATATGGATTCTCCAGACACCCCAATAGGAACTGACCTGATTCATGAGACAAGACCTCTTCTAGCTGGGCCCTTCTGACCCTTGGTTGAGACCTCCTGTCTCCAATATGGGAGCTGTCCCCACACAGAGACTGCTCTCTGCACAGGGACATCTATATTCCCTGCAGACATTCAACCCGGGTTGTCTGATCCCCAATAAGGGGATAAGTAACCTCAAAGATGTGAGTACATTATTGCATTTTATCCTCTCTTAATACACTGCAATGAATTATCTGTAAACTATTACACTATAAGGATCTCTCCTATGGCCTCTGTCCTTGTTTTTTATTACCGTATTTTCCGGCGTATAAGACGACCCGGCGTATAAGACGACCCCCTAATTTTCCAGGAAAAATTTTGATTTTGGGATATACTCACTGTATAAGACTACCCCCTTCTTACTGTCTTTCTGGAAGCTGAGGGGGAGCCAGAACCACTGACAGAAACAGGCTTTTTCAAATCTCACTGTGCCATTACATTACATTCCTCACTGTGCCATTACATTACATTCCTCACTGTGCCATTACATTACATGCCCAGACTGTGCCATTACATTACTCACTGTGCCATTACATTACATGCCCAGACTGTGCCATTACATTACTCACTGTGCCATTACATTACATGCCCAGACTGTGCCATTACATTACTCACTGTGCCATTACATTACATGCCCAGACTGTGCCACTGTGCCATTACATGCCCCCACATTGCCATTGTGCCATTACATGCCCCCACATTGCCATCACTTGCCCCCACTGTGCCTGAACTTGTTGCCCCCCCCAGTGCATTAACACTCACTTTTTTCCCCAGCGCTGACAGTCCCCCATGCTGCGATCGTGAATGATTTCAAAGCCGCGCCTTCACTGCAGAGTGTTCTGTGATAGGATGAACAAAAATCTTCCCAGCAGCGCCTCTGTTATGTTTCCCGCCTATCACGGACGTCTTCTCATCTCGTCCGAGGATGAGAAGGCATCTGTGATAGGAGGAACAAAGAACAGAGGCGTTGCTGGGAAGATTTTTGTTCATCCTATCACAGAACACTCTGCAGTGAAGGCGCGGCTTTGAAATCATTCTCGATCGCGATCGCAGCATGGGGGACTGTCAGCGCTGGGGAAAAAAGTGAGTACTTAGACTGTACCCGGCGTATAAGACGACCCCCGACTTTGGATGCATTTTTTTGCATCCAGAAAGTCGTCTTATACGCCGGAAAATACGGTATTCTCTTCTCTCCATATCCTTAGAGGTACCCAAGTAATATCAATTGTTTTCTCATTATGTACATTCTTTGTTTTTCTTTTTTTTTCCGAATAAAATTTTTATTAATCATTTTTTAAACAAAGACAAAGACTTTACAACATGAAAAAAAAACACATTCTTACATTTATAAATTAACCCTCGTGCAACAACATACACATGGTCTCCTTATAATCCCCTGGCTCTTGTTCAAAAGTGCATGGTGCTTCATCCTATCCTCTTCTGCCCTTCTTTGGAGCATTCCCCCTTATTCACTTAAATGACTCTGGGATGAGTACCTATGGGTACGGATAGGCTCCGGGTACAGGGTTTGGTAGGAATGAAAAGATGGAGGGAAGGCAAGAGGGGGAAGGGCAGAGAAAAAAAAATGTACATTCTTTGTTAAATCTCAGTGCAATTCATCTTCTCAGCCTCCTTTAGCCTTTTGCTGTCTACATGCACTCACTCCAGCTGTGGCAGTATGCCATTGCTTTGGGCTGGATTCCTTCGGATAGTAGTGGTAGACCATGTCTGTGTAATGAACACCAACATGGCTGCTTATAGTCTCTTCCACATATGCATATGATGGAGTGACAACACAGGATAGCAATTCAATGGCAGGGACAAAGAATTGTTATTCTATAACAGGAAATGCCAAAAACAAAGAGATTCATGACAGGATTACTAAATATTATTTTAAATTTTGCTGCTGTATATATATATTTTTTTTAAAACTGAAAATTACTGTAGCCAGATGCTTGGCTAGAGACAGAGAATGATTTAGGATACTGTGACTACAGTGCTTTTTGTGCTTCCAATTGACTTCAGCTAAATTGGTTTAGACTACTGCACCTCCATCCACATAGGGGGAGCTGACAAGCAGAAGGAGATCAATAGACTAATGCCGCGTACACACGATCGGTTTGTCTGATGAGAACAGTCTGATGGACCCGTTTTCATCAGACCAAACCGATCGTGTGTGGGCCCCATCGGTTATTTATCCATCGGTTAAAAAAAATGGAACTTGTTTTAAAATTATCTGATGGATACCTAACCGATAGAAAAAAACGATCGTCTGTAGGCACGTCCATCAGTTATAAATCCACGCATGCTCAGACTAAATTAGGGGACGGGAGCGCTCGTTCTGGTAAAACTAGCATTCGTTATGGAGATAGCACATTCATCACGCTGTAACAGACAGAAAAGCGCGAATCGTCTTTTACTAACACAAAATCAGCTAAAGCAGCCCCAAGGGTGGCGCCATTGGATTTGAACTTCCCCTTTATAGTGCCATCGTACGTGGTTTACGTGACCGCGTTCTGACACGATCGTTTTTTTAACCGATGGTGTGTAGACACGACTGACCATCAGTCAGCTTCATCGGATAACTGATGGAAAAATCCATCAGACCGTTTTCATCGGATTGACCGATCGTGTGTACAGGGCATTAATGGTTGTCATTGAATCATGGGAGATGAAGTTTGGGAAAGAAACTTTACTATGGCAGTTAATGGACAATTGGACTAACATTCCCAGTGCAAGACAGGTATAAAGAGAGAGAGAGAGAGAGAGATGTATTTTCACAGGCTGAATACCATTGGATTTCCTCTCTTTGCTGCGAGGAGACCAAGGTGTACACATTACTGTTCCTGTATGCTCCTCAGTCTGCTACAACCCTGCAGTCATGTGCTGAGGACCGGAGTTGTTCCAGCAGTGAGCTGATATTTGAACAGCAGGACTCCTGTTGCTGTATTGCTGGGACTAGTGAGAGGACACTGCTGCCAGTAATCTGTTGCTGATAACAGATACTGAGCACATTGAGGCCCCGTACACATGACCGAGTTTCTCGGCAGAATTCAGCCAGAAACTCGATCGGAGCCGTATTCTGCCGAGAAACCCGGTCGTGTGTACACTTTTGGCCGAGGAAACCGATGAGGAACTCGTCGAGCCAAATAGAGAACATTTTCTCTATTTCCTCGTTAGTCAATGAGGAAACTTGGCTCACCGAGCTCCTCGGCGGCTTCACAAGGAACTCGATGAGCAAAACGATGTGTTTTGCCCGTCGAGTTTCTCGGACGTGTGTACGGGGCCTGAGAAGGGACATGTAACTAACTAGCATCATTGGTTTTGACATTCAGACTTTACTGGGACTTTACTCATGATTGACAGCAGTGAGAGCCAATGGCTCCCGCAGTTGTCAAAAGCCAAAAAGGAGTGCAAGTCCCTGGAGAACCAAAGTTCTCATGGACATCGCTGTATCACGATGGGGTTCGGGTAAGTATTGGGGGGGGGGCTGGAGGGTTGCTGAACACAGAAGCTGTGCCTTTACAACCACTTTAAGCTCAGTTTGATTTTCAGTGAAAAAAGCTTAAACTCAAAATGTTAAGCAATGGCATTTTTTCCCAAAAATGTTTCTCCACTGACCACAGGATGGGCAACTAATTACTGATCTGCAATAATTATTTTATCTCTTTGCTGATTAAATCCATGTACGTCATTGACTGAGTATAATTCATTACCGAAACTGCATAATTTACATTTGTTTTTAGAGATTGCTAAAGTTGAGTTTCTAAACTTGATTAACATTCATGCTGGGTTCATGAACTGACCAGCTCAGCAGGTTTACGTGCTTTGTATTCTAAATGAAGAACATTCTGCTGTATCTGGGGAAGCTTATTTTTATAAACACATTAATATTCTATTTTTCATGTGTGTTTTACCACTTAATGACCCCTTCACGCCGATATACGTCGGCAGAATGGCACGGCTGGGCACAATCACGTACCGCCGGTGTGCTCGTGACCCGGTCTGAAGCTCCGTGACCGCGCCCGCGGGGCCCGCGGATCCGGTGTCCCACGACCGGAGTAAACACACCTTCCCCATTCTTCACAGTGGCAGTGTCTTTGATCGTCTGATATAGGGAAAGATGATCAATGACATCACACGTCCAGCCCCGCCACCCTACAGTTAGAAACACATATGAGGTGACACTTAACCCCTTCAGCGCCCCCTTAGTGGTTAACTCCCAAACTGCAATTGTCATTTTCACAGTAAACAGTGCATTTTTATAGCACTTTTTGCTGTGAAAATGACAATGGTCCCAAAAATGTGTCAAAATTGTCCGATGTGTCCGCCATAATGTCGCAGTCACGAAAAAAAATCTCTGATCGCCACCATTAGTAGTAAAAAAAATTATTAATAAAAATGCAATAAAACTATCCCCTATTTTGTAAACGCTATAAATGTTGCGCAAACCATTCGATAAACGATTTTTTTTACCAAAAATAAGTAGAAGAATACGTATTGGCCTAAACTGAGGAAAAAAATGTTTTTTTTATATATTTTTGGGAGATATTTATTATAGCAAAAAGTAAAAAATATTGAATTTTTTTCTAAATTGTCGCTCTATTTTTGTTTATAGCGCAAAAAATAAAAACCACAGAGGTGATCAAATACCACCAAAAGAAAGCTCTATTTGTGGGAAAAAAATAATGCCAATTTTGTTTGGGAGCCACGTCGCATGACCGCCCAATTGTCAGTTAAAGCGACGCAGTGCCGAATCGCGAAAAGGGGCAAGGTCCTTAACCTGCATAATGGTCCGGGTCTTAAGTTGTTAAAAAATTTGATTTTTATAAACACACATTAATCTTTGGTGTTATTGTGTTTTTGATGTTTGTTGTGTGATTATTTTTATTCCTAACTTGCCTAAAATGTATTTTGAACAATATAAAATGCATATGTTTTATAAGATTTGAAAAGATATGTTTATTTATTGTAATGTTTATTTTTAGCAAGACAATTTTTTTTATTGTTCTTGGCATTTTCCCCAAATTATCTATTCATATAAAGTACTCTTTTTTTATTTGGTATATGGTTTGACCATTTTATTCCTTCTATTGGCTCTCGAATATTGTAGGCATATTATGGTTTGCCTCACATTTTGAATCCATATTATGTTTTTTATTGCAGAAAAATACAGATCATTTGATGACCTAAAAGCTCGATCCTACTACAAGACCGTATCTATGTTCTTCCATTATAAAGGAAACTCAGTTGAAAACTATGTTGGTACATCTTCACATTCTTCAATTTTTGTCCTTGAATTTCTCTCAACAGAGAGAGACACTCACATCTCAGTGTATCTCACAACTGACTTAGCACATGGTAACCTATTTCCCGAGCTTCCAGGAGATCCTCGAATTGACGTCAGTTCAGTCAACCACAATTCTGTTTCACTTGTCTGGAAACCAAGTCCATCTGCCACAAAGCAGAAGGAGAATGTTCAATACTGCGTTCTTGTCAACGAAAAGCATAATTACAAAAGTCTGTGTGCTGCCGACACTGCAATTCGATCTGCAACTAGAAAATGGCAAAAGTTACCAAGTTATCCTATTTCACAATATCTTGATGACCATCATCGGGTTATGCTCCTTTCTAACAGTGATATTAGTGTTATTCAAAGATCCAACAATGTTGATGTAAGGCAAATGTGTATTGGAAACAAAAACACATACACAGTTTCCAATTTGAGCTCCAACACTCAGTATTATTTTGATGTTTTTGTTGTCAATCTTCTAACAAATGCCAGTGCTGCCTACACGGGAACCTTTGCAAAAACCTGGATTGAGCCAAAACCTAAAATTATGTCTCTAAAAGATGGTAAAATAGTTCAAATCAAGTTTGATGGTAAAAACCAAAAAGTTTACAGCTTTCAATATCAGGCAATAAATAAAAAGGTCCAATTCACATTGCAGCCATGCAGGGGCCAAATACGAGCTCAGATATCAAGAAATGGTAAGTTTCTGGTATCAGAAACCATTCAAAATTTAAGACACATAACATTTAAAGGAAAAATGATGGATAAATACTTAGCTGTTTTCAAATCATCAGATGTAATGCCAAATTCTTCTGCCATGATTCAGGCATCGTCACATATCCACAAGACATTATTCCCATTTTTTCCAGCAAGTTTGAAGATTAAATCCTTCAACAAACTTAGAACCTGTGACTCAATAACAATTGCTTGGCTTGGTACACAGGAAAGGAACATGTATTGTGTCTACAAAAAGAAGATTCGAGAAGAAGAAATTCTTAGAGAAACTTCTAGTGTTGACCGATGCTTAGGACCTGAATCCCGGCCAAGATCTGAAAAAGTTCTCTGCAAGTACTTCCACGATATCAATGTCCAGAAAGCAGTGACTACAGAAACTATTGGGGGTCTAGAGAAAGGCACTCCGTACCTATTTGATGTGTATCTTGTTGGATCCTCTGGAATACTGGTTAGATATCAGAGTAAAGTAGTTAAGACTAGAAAAACATGTTAAACGCAGATTTTTTTTTTTAACTTACTAACTTCATAAAACAGAAAAATTTAATAGAAAATAAATTTGCAAAATGTGGGATTTGTTTTTACTTTTCTATAGAAACACACTGAGGTTTGCTACAATTTACAGTATAGAGCTGTTGATAATCTCTTATGTATTTACTGATACCTTTTGTATTTGATCTTTGTCTCTAGTAAAGTTTTGTACTCTGCTTAACATGTTGATTAATATGGTGTGTCTGTTCAAATGGAAACTAAGGTTATTCATGTACGACAAACTAGTACAAGCTGAACGATTTTCAAATCAGATAATTGTCAACTTGTTTGAGCTCAGAGAGGAACAGATATGCATTTCTGCAGAGCTGAATGTTTTTCTGTCACATGGCTTTCTTTTATATGGCTGTCAACATACATTTGGAAACCATATATTTTATTAAAGAGGAGATCCAGTCTCCTGTGAAGAAATTAAAAATCAGCAGCTAAAAAAACTGTAGTTACTGACTTTAAAAAAAAAAACAGCCACTCAACTGTCTCACGATCCAGCGGTGGGCTCACACCAGCCGGTTTCACCTGCCATCGTCTTTCCTTTGCGCCAATAACTTAATCGGAGACACCTAACTGTGACAGCTTGCAGCTTCACAGCTAGGTGCCCACTGCACATGCGCGAGCAGTGCTGCGCATTGTAAATGGTCCCGCTGTCTTCTGGGACCTGGAACGTGTCCCAAAGACTGCAAGGGGGGAGGGAGGCAGGAGAACTTCCGCTTCCGATCGCCTAGGCAGTGGGAGAAGATATGAGAGTGGGTACCTGTTAAAATCGGGTACCCTCCCCTCGCTCCTGTCTCCCCCTCACTCCTCAAAAGTGCCAACTCTTCAAGAGGAGCGGGGGACGAGTCCTTAAAGCAGAACTTCCCCTTTTGGGTGGAGCTCCGCTTTAATAAAGGCATTTCAATATTAAAGTATAATTATAGTTCTAAAAAGACTTTCCTGGGCAGTCCTCTTTCAAATGAAGTCTCAAAAAGTAAAGGTTTGCTATGTTACAGGGAACATCTAGAAATTATATTGGTGCTACTGACTTGGACACAGTTGCTTGTCCTACATTGACAGGCATGTAGGTATACTACATGCCTGTCAATGTAGGACAAGCAACTGTGTCCATTTACACGCTGTATTTCTATAGACAGACTTACAGTACATGGGCTGTCTGTACAAAGCACCTGGCTGCTCCTATCACATAAACAAATGGCCCAATCACAGTGTATGGGCCTCAGCACCCATGTAAATGAGGCCTAAACAGTACCCTGAAAATTGTACACTTTGTCTGTAATTCTAACTGAAAAATATATGTGAAGATGCTTGGGGACTGCTATGCCAACAGCCTCATAGATGTATATATCTGCAGTGTAGTTGATGCTTGGACAGGCTGACAGGCATTGAGTCAGTCAACATGCTTGGGACAAGCACAGGGCTGAATTTCCCATTAGGCCTACAGACGTCTACAGACGCCCTTCCTAGGCGGGCGCCCGCCTGTACATGCAGGGCATTAGGAAGATGCCTTAGGTAAAATGCACTTCCCCCCTATCCAGGCTCCCTGTGTAGACAAAACTCCTTTCACCAACCCTGACGACAGGAAGAGGCGACCAATAAGAAAGGAGAGTCCACCTGGGGGGGGAGAGAAACGGCAGCCAGACGAGCAGGTGGAAGGGGTGATCAGACACAGCTGACCACTCAGATTAGGGAGAGCCCACTGTTATGGCATGGTCAGCGGAGTGATAAAACTCTCTGCTGATCTCTCTTCGATCCTGACACTTCTGCTGACAACTGATGCTTGCCTTTGTCCGCCTTGCTGTCACTTGACCTCCACTTCTCTCCCTCCTGGGCCACTTCAAAATTCTCTCCCTTTAGGCTTCTGATATATAAATCTTGCCCTGGACAAACATAGATCTATACTCAGACAAGATCTATACTCAGACAAAAATGTTCTGAATGAATCTTTTATGATTCTATGTTTCCCTGCCAAATCTGTCACTGTTCACATTCAATTTGCAGTGTAATTTGTATTCAGTTCTAAGCATTTTTATACTGAGTAATTATAACTATTTCCAATATACAGGCACAGAGAAGTGTGGATATCTGGTTATTTATTTGGCAGATCAGTCTACAGATAATTGTTACTTCAGTGTTTGATGCTGGAGAGTTTCTTTCTATTTCTCATGCTCAATGTAACTGTCGCCATATTAGTGCATTTGCAACAACACAGTTTAGTACTCTTCGTGATACTTTATTTTATTTGCACTAACAGTTCATTTTTCAGGACAGGCTTTCAGGGCCTAGTAGGTTTTGTCCAAAAAAGTAATGGTGAGCGCTAGCAGTGAGGGCTATGCTCTTGATCGCAAAGTTTTTCACATCTACTATGGCAAGAATAAGGAGGTTCAATCCTTCTGTTGGACTTTTACTTTATCTGATGTGATGCAAAAGGGAACAGAAGAAGTGGGAACACTATTGTGGATATGGGCACCCCAAACTCCCCAATGAGCAGAAATAGAACCAGAAACGATGGAGGTTATCCAATTGTTAGATCTGCCATAAGATATTAGAAATCAGTGGGTGATTCATCCCTAAAGACTGTACTTAGCTATGAAATATTACTTTTAAATAGACTGACTTATTGATAGAAGCCACCCCTGTTGATTATTTGGCAACAAGAGCATGAATGTAATCCTGATTTCTGCATTACTCTGCGGTGTTCAACAACACAATGTTTTAGTTTTACTATGTAGCACTACCCCCCGGAGTCATTTTTCTTCATTCATTCCAACACAAAAAAAAGTCCTTGGCTTGTTTTTGTTGTTTTATTAGGAGATGATCATTTGGATGGGGTAGGGAATTGTGGGATGCCCAACTTGAAAATGTTGAAACACAGAACCAGGAACAACTTCCTCACTATTTACAAAAGTCCTCTTCTTCCTTCCTCCTGCACAAACTTGGTTTCCACAGCACAACACCTGCTGCTCGCTCTTGTTGGAACTAGCAGGATATTACTAGTTCAACAAAGGCCCATACACACAAGAACACTCAATCCTATGACAAAAGTAGCCCAGTTAGAATGAAAAGCATGATATTTCTCCTTCTGCTTCCCTGTGGCCACTAATCCCAGATCCACTTGGTTGCAGAAAATTCTAGCCCACCTGGTTGTCACCAGCCATGCCTGGCTGATCTTCCTCACAGTGCTCCAGTCTGACTTTCTGCCCCAGTCCTGCCCGACTGGCTCACACACATGGAGACCTTCCAGGGCAAGGTTAGATGAAGACTTGGCACTACATGGTCTTCAAGAAAGCACTGTAACATCTGTCTTTCCCCTTGTCTTGTCCCTGCACCGTGTTCATCTACTCACTGTATCTCCTTGCTCTTTTCAGCTGCCTCTCCGGCATGAATCCTTCCACCTCCTGTGTTAGGATCCAGCCTTACTGAGCTCCCAGCCTGAGGTAACCCCCCTCCCCCGGGTAAGTTGTCTCTCAAGGGCCACCAACTGCCTCTCCTCAGCACTGCTTCTCCATCTTCCACCCGACTCCCCTGCTAGCATGGCTCAGGTCTATTTATGGGGATCCCAGTTCCCTGGCAGCCCACTGCTGGAGATTGTCTGAAAGCCCATGAATATTCAGGAAGCCCCTCCTAACCCCTACCTTCCTGTTCTAGAAGTTTCTCCAACCCTCCAGCTACCAGGGGGAGGCACCCGAGAGCTGGCAGGATGAGTCATCCAGCCCTGGCCTCTAGTAACCCTGACCAAATTCAGTTACATAGTTAGTCAGGTTAACAAAAGGCAAAAGTCCATCTAGTTCAACCAATAATATTTCAGTCACATGGGTTTATTCCTGGCCATAAATATGCTTTTAGCTACTCTCACTTCTACTAGCACACACTAGAGGGTGCTACATACACATGGCAAAATCTCTTTAAATCTGAACTCCTGGCAAACTGCTAAGTACATAGTTCAAATGTATATATGGAAGCTGTTTTACCTGTATATCCAGTATCCCGTGGTTTAGACAGCCCTGATAAAACATTTACCCTAGTGACCTTACCTTTCCTTGCTTCAGAGAAGCAACACATCTAGGCCCCCTGCCTGCCCCATCCTGTGATTGGACAGTGAAGTAGCAGCAACAGATTTCTGAGGTAATTTCTTTGCATACTGCTCTTATCTGCATTTTCTTTGTCAGCTAATATGAATGCAGCACACCTGATTCACTGGTGTTTATTTGTCTGGGAATTCCTATATAAATAGACTTAAATATGCATTAATAAGCTACAGTGACAAAACAAAATGAAACAACTAGATAGAATTATATTTTCCCCCCCCCCCCCCCCCCCTGATAAAATCAAGCAATCTCCACTAGCACTAAAGCAATCCACCAAAGATGTTTTGAATGAAATGTTATAGCTGCTGTAGGATCACACATTGTAGCTGCATAGTACATAGCTTCAATGTAGGTTTATTGAAGGATGTAATGTATATATAATTTAGTAAACAATGGACCGTTGCTATTGCAATACTATTTCTAATAGTGAGATATTTGTTGTATTAAAACTGTTACTGCTTTATTGTATTTTTATTTTTCATTTTCTGCATAGCATTTAGTAGTTTAAAGACATATTTATTTCTTGACTGCACTCTTTATTGGATTGCCTGTTTGTATCGTCACTATGTATGCAGTATTTTGTATGTCTATGAATGTTTTGTATTAAATTTTTATAATCCCAGTGTGAGTGCCATTGAATGGACTAATGAAGCACATATTCTGTTGGTACAAAGGTCCAGCTGACAAGTTTTACATCACAGGAAAACTATTTTAATTTGATATAAAAAAAACTGAGGCTGTACCATGTTATTATCATCATGAGTGCAATTATTTTCAAGTAATAGAGAGTTTCTTTGTATTAATAGATACATATTCAGTTTCTGAGAACCTTGCAAAACAGTACTGAAATCCCTCATAAAGTAAAAACAGTGGAAGATACTTTTGCAAATCTTAGCATGATCACTGATTTCAATTTATTATAGAAGACAGTTGCAGAAAAAATAACAAGAAATTGTATCAAATGCCACATGTATGCTGCCATGTTGGTGCAAGAAAAATGGAAAAGTGTATCAGATACTTACCATATTTTTACTTTCCTGGCGCCAATCCATTGCAGCATACATCTGGTCAGTATGCTGCTATGTTAGTGCCAAGAAACTGATATGGAAAACAAATGAAGAACCCATTAAATGTTGCATTAGGCCAGTGTTTCTCAACCTTTTTTCAGCCAAGGCACTCTTAAAAATTATGGACAATCTTGAGGCACCCTTTGAAAATTATGAACAGTCTTGGCGCACCAATTCTAAAATGTAAAACTATTCTTATAGTTTTACATATTGCAGCAACATCCACAAGTCCAAGAAGGACACAAAACATTAGAAGTGATTTATTCTTTCAAAGCAAATATACTTTTGCAAACGGGTACTGACTAGTATTCTAATGTTTCTCCTCAGTTTTTTTCCATTACTTACCAATGTTACCCTGTCGTTGATGGAGAGTGGCATAGGAGAGTCAAACAAGGATGTTATGTAGGAGACCAAAATCCTCCTTATCAACTGATGATGCCATTGGTCATTGGGACGCCGGTGGCTAGAAGGTTGTAATAGTGCACTATGAAAACCTTTGAATCAGTGTAAATAAAAGGCAGCCTTCATCCACATCAGCTTGTATACAATTTTTGCACCCCTGAAGAAACTTCAAGGCACCCTAGAATTAGGTTGCAAGGGGCTGTGAACACACCTCAATACAGGAAAAAATAGGTCCCAATCTATTTTTAAGAATACAACGCACCGCAACACACAGAGCATTTTCACCCGTGTATTGTAGTTTTGCAAAGAGGGGGGAACAATAAAGTTGTATTTTTTTTTTTACCTTTTCTTTAAGTACATCATGGGACACAGGGCATATTCATAAATATAGGGTTAGGTTGCCACCTTCAGGTGACTGGACACGTGCAAAAAATTACAGGAAGTCCTCTCCCAAATTATACATCTTTCATGTTAGCCCAGGCTCCAGTTTTTGTAGCAAGCCATCAACCACAAAGGAAGAGGGACAGGATCTCTGTGTCCCGTGATGTACTCCAAGAAAAGGTAAGACACAAATCCACATATTTTTTTGTACATCCCAGGATACAGAACATCTTCATATTTATAACAATAGGGACAACTCAAAGCAATGGAATGAGAGGAGGGAACACAGCAACCAACCACCAACCACAAGTAGGTCAGAACCTCACACAGTCAATTACAAAACACGCAGACCCCCCCAAAAAAACATCCTTGGTGTTGTGAACATCCACATGGTAAAACTTTGTAAAGTATAAACCGAAGACAGGGTAGCAGCTTTACAAACTTGAGCTACAGACGTCTGATGGTGATTAGCCAAGAGGTTCCACACATAAGACACTAGCAAAAAACTAAAGCCTGGCCTAACAGGGAGAGTTTACTGTATATCAGGGAGGATGCCAGCATAACCCTATCATTAGAAATATGAAGATGCACTGTGTCAGATGCAATAGACAGATTTTTTTCAGGTTTACAATTCTGTTTGTGTCCCCGCTGGAGAGATTTCCCTCACTTCTTGCTCCTGTGGCACCTGTACGAGAAATGGAGGGAACAGCTGTCTGCATATGGAAACACACAGGGGGGAGCAATCATTTATTGATTACATATGTGTTTTTGTTTTTGTCTGTATCCCTGTTGGAGATATTTTTCCCAACATTGTCCTGATGGGAAGTATAGGGAAATCGCTCTAATAGGAGCAGAGGCAGTAATAATGCCATGACAGAGACTCCCAATTCTACCTAAAACAAAGGAAAACATGTTTGTTGGATTTCGATTTTAAAACAGGACACACAAAACAGTATTTGAAAAAAGTGCCCTCTCTTAGCTTCCTGGCAATACGAAAAGAGTTGAAAGATGGAGAAACTGGAAGTCAGTTAAAAAGAAGAAATTACAAAGTTTTGAGTTGTAGCCAAAACAAAGTGAGAACAATGAAGTCAATCAATGCAAACGCCTTTTCATTCATTCAGTACAGTGTAAAAATGTCAAGGCCTACCTACCAAAATATTCGAGATGGCATTTCACTCTATTTATTGGGTAAAATTTCAATTTAAAAAATGAGCTTAAATGTAATAATCCCCATTAGAAAAAATTGCTGCTTGTAAAAAAAGAATGGATTTAACACAAAGAGAACCAACGGCATTTCTGCTTTAGGTAAGGCACATGTCTATCCTTCATATGCTCCTGGCTCAATATTGTCATATCAAAATGAAGATTGTCAAATATCAGGAAGTACCATCAAATGCAATATACCTAAAGCCATTTTTTTTTAATTTACATAAGAGTTGCGAATGGTTAAAGCCACTGTCAATTTTTTGCCATCTTTGCCCAATTGCGGATACTTCCTGTAACGACACCCCGTGTATGACAGGGGTTAAAGCCATTTAGGACATTCCCTTTCCGAGCACCAAGGCAGCTACCGACACTCCAGTCAGGCGAACAAGACCCATAAGAATAATTTTCCCTCAATAACGAGACGAAGCTCCGCATTGATGTTCAAGTAGGACTGACAATCTTTATTCAAATAAACACAAGTTTTATACACAGTCAACAGAGTAAGTGCATCATATTACTCTGGAAATATACCTGTGACCAGACCTAATTAACATGCTAAATACCTAGTTCCTTTTAGCAGCCTGGCTGTCTCCTGAACTTCAATACACATTATCACAGGAATCCTTTCATACAATACAGGGTCAATTAGCCCAAGCCCCCACGAAAGGATCCTTAGAAGTTATTGGTGGGGGGTAATGACATTAGCATCGTTAAGCAATAGACGGTCGGCCTGTTACATTGAACTTCCTGGAACGCCCAAATAACATCTTCATATTTCTTGAGAGATGATGTTAATGAATATTACTGTCCCATTTTAAGTAGTCCAAGATATAATTTCTCAGTCACCCTATACCCCTAGTATAGGGGTATAGGTATACCCCTAATAGACATAGGGTGATTTAGACATAAGAGGTGCAAGGGGAGCTGAAGCAAGGGTATCTCATACTTTCTAAGGAATTCTGGGTTCCATGGGCCCTGCCGTTACATTTACCTCAATTGGAGTTACCATATTTTTCGCTCCATAAGACGCACCTGACCATAAGACGCACCTAGGTTTTAGAGGAGGAAAACAAGAAAAAAATATTCTGTACCAAATGGTGTACTAAAATAATTTTGTTGTACTAAAATAGTAGACTCAAGAGACGATAGCCACCTGGCTCGCGCTGACGGGATGGGGTGCATTCCACCGCCATATGCTTTTATAGAGGACCTCAGCGACATGAGCAAGTCTTTCATAGTGACACATCTTAGATGGACTGGCCTGTAGTTGGAAATTGTCCAAAGGGAGAGTGGCAGGAGGGTCCTGTGAAGGAGAGAGGTCTGCCACATCCATAAGAGGAGAAGATACATCTGGCTCCCCAGAATCTATGCTGGGTCTAGTTTTCACTGGGTATGTGTGGAGGGAGATAAGGGGTTAAACTTCAGGGCATGGTTGAAATTTGCTCATCTGTAATGACAGGTTCTTCTGAGCCTGCACTTGCTGCTCAAGCCGAGTAGGAAGGCTCTAGAGGTTTAGCAGCTGGCGGTGCATTGTGACTCCCGCCTCCATTTTGGTAAAGCCTGCACTGCATTGTCGGGTAGAAAGCCGATCATTTTTTCACTGGCGGCGGGTCTTGGCGGTGTCTCCGCATGTCTGTATTGTCAGCATGGTATGAGCACACCAGGAGGATAGATGGATCGCTGCTGGAGAGGTCCTGGGCTGTGATGTTGCAGCCGATTGCCTGGTGCAGAGCGGTGCTCTGGATCTATGCGGCCATACTGCTCGGCGGTGGGGGTGCCTGGTCAGTATTCTCTCCATTAGACGCAGGGACATTTATCCCCATTTTTGGGGGGGGAAAGTGTGTCTTATGGAGTGAAAATACAGTAAATATCCTAGCAAGATTGGTGTTTTCCTTTAAAGAAGAACTTAGTAGCTTTGAAATCATTTATACATATCTTTTCCCTTAGGGCCTTCTGGCCAGTCATGTGCTGATTTTGGGGACTCTTCCTCTTCTACCTATTAAAATGGTAGGCTGCCTTTAACCACTTCAACACTGAGCCAATTCTGACACTTGTCACATATTGTATATGAAAATTTTTCTTTTTTTTGCAAGAAAATCATTTAGAACCTGCAAATATACATATTTTTAAGCAGATGCCCTAGGAAATTTGGTGGGTGCTGCAATGTTTTATGTCACAAGGTATTTGCACAGCAGTTTTTGAAACACATTTTTTTTGGAAAAATATACACTTTAGTGAATTTTAATGCAAAAAAGCACACTATAATACCCAATTCTTTGGTACAATATGAAAGATGATGTTACGCTAAGTAAATAGATACCTAACATGTCACACTTTATAATTGTGCACACTCGTGGAACGGCACCAAACTACAGTACCTAAAAATCTCCACAGGTGATGCTTTATAAGCCTTTACAGGATACCAGTTTAGAGGTACACAGGTCTGGTCCTTGAATTATTGCTCTCACTAAAACATTTGTGGCAATACCGCAAACAAATAGCGCAACCTACATATGAGTTTGTCTTTTCGCGTGAGCACGGGGAGCGGGAGAGCTTCGAACTTTAATTTTGTTTTTTAACCCCTTCAATACAGGGCTTTTATACCCACCTCCATACCGGGCCTATTCTGGCACTTCTCTCCTACATGTACAAATCATCATTATTTTGCTAGAAAATTACTCAGAACCCCCAAAAATTATATATGTTCTTTTAGCAGAAACCCTAGGGAATAAAATGGCGGTCATTGCAACTTTTTATCTTGCACGGTATTAGCGCAATGATTTTTCAAACGCCTTTTTTTTGGGAAAAAAAAATGGTTTCATAAAAAAAAAAACAGTAAATTTTCATTCGTGTATGGTGGTGGTTTGTCGAGACCCTATTGGATCGCCAGCCTCTCATTGGCTCTCTTCAGATGGACTCCCCACGAACAGCTATACCGCTTGGGATCTTCAGGATTGGGAACCCAGTCGACCACTGGGCTCCCTGCCACAGCTCAAATGTTCCAGACCAACATGGTCCCGGAACCAGGAACACCACGTGGCACGCACACCCTGGCCCGGTTGGCCATAACGATGGGGCGCCGTGGTGCACTCACCCTAAAGGTGGGTGTCGCACTCGAAGAAGAAGACCCAGAACCAATGGCGTCTGCCCCATAAATACCCTCCCCCAGCATGCACAGCGAGGCTCAACCCTCCTGATTGGCTGCTGGGAAAGAGCACCCAAGCCTTGACTCCACTGCTGCCACCTGCTGTCCTGGGGTGAGAAGAGCACCCCAGGAACAACAGAATGAGCCCACAGCACAGCCAAGCTGAGACAGAGACCTAAGTTTGAACACATTAACTGGATCAGAGTTCAATTAACACTCTGATCTTCCTCTAAATTTAAATAGCACAGGTACTTTGAAGTAACCAGGCGCTACACAAGAAACAGCCAAGTAACTCGAATTTTCAGGAGGTCAGCAATGGCAGCCCCCTGTTTTCCTCTCACTACAGGTTTCCATAAGAAATTATGTGTGCCAACATCAGTACAGGGTGGTATAGAACATTCTTAAAAAAAAAAAAAGGAGTTATCTTGGCTTTAATACTTTAAATAAGTGAGGTTATATGTGTGACATTGAGTTAATGGATTGTAGAAAAGATGCACTTTGATGTTCCATCAATGAGGCGTGTGATTGCTTTGGTGAATGAGATAAGCCTGTGCTATAAAATAAGCTGTGAAACAAGATAAATTGAAGAAAATACATTTGTTAAAAAAAAAAAGTTTAAATATGCCGTTCTTAGAAACGCATCTGATCATCATTTTTGCAGTATTTCATGCATAAAGATGTGTTACCCTCCATTAATATTAGACTACAAGATCACTCTATCTATTCTTTTACAACATTTCATATTTACAGAAAACTGATATATTCCTTTAATTTACCATGCATGGAAAAATGGAGCTAAGTGAATGCAGAAACTGATTTTTAAAAAAGTATGAGGAATATACACTCATCGGTCACTTTATTAGGTACACATGTTCAATTGCTTAGTAACACAACTTGCTAATCAGCCAATCAAATGGCAGCAACTTAACACATTTAGTTATATAGACGTGGTGAAGACGAAGTTCAAACTGAGCATCAGAATGGGGGAAAAAGGGGATTTAAAGTGATAGTAAAGGAAAAACATTTTTTCATTTAAAATAACAAACATGTTATACTTACCTCCACTGTGCAGTTCGTTTTGCACAGAGTGGCCCCGATCCACATCTCCTGGGGTCCCTCGGCGGATGTCTCTGGTCCTCCCCGCAAGTACTGACCACAGTCATGCGAGAGCGCTCGCACAGTGGTGATTAATTATTTGGGGGCGCACTCCCGTGATACAGCGAGCGCCCATAGCCGCTCACTGTATCACTCGGCCCCGCCCTCGGCGTGCCGCGTCACTGGATGTGATTGACAGCAGCGCCAGCCAATGGCTGCGCTGCTCTTAATCCATCCGCTATAGCCAATCAGCGGCCAGGCTGAGCGGCGAAGAGGATCTCGGGACCGTGCAAGGGAATTTCGACGGGCCAGGTAAGTAAAACAGGGGCCTGGGGGGGGGGGGGGCGCTATACACTGCATAGATTGAATTAAAGCGGAGGTTCACCCTAAAACAATTATATACCATTCCAACCAGCATACTGCAGACATGTACAGTATGCCGTTTTTTTTTTTTTTCGCTCTACATACCGTTTTATACTTCTTTTTCTTTTCAGACTCCCGCCGGGAATAGGCGTTCCTATGAAGAGGCGTAGATGATTGACGTGCAGCTAAGGCACATCACGCGTTCCGAAAATAGCCGGACTGGGACTCGGCTATATACGGCGCCTGCGCAGTCAGCTCCTAGTCTGTGCGCAGGCGCCGTATAGCGCCGTATAGAGCCGTGTCCCAGTCCGGCTATTTTCGGAACTCGTGACGGGCCTTAGCTGCACGTCATTCATCTACGCCTCTTCATAGGAACGCCTATTCCCCACGGGAGTCTGAAAAGAAAAAGGTGAAAAAACATTTTCCTTTTCAACTCCTTTAAATGACTTGGTTGTTGGTGCCAGATAGGGCTGATCTGAGTATTTCAAAAACTGCTGATCTACTAAGATTTTCACGTACAACCATCTCTCGAGTTTACAGAGAATGGTCTGAAAAGAGAAAATATCCAGTGAGCGGAAGTTGTGAGGACGGAAACGCTTTGTTGTTGTCAGAGGAAAATGGAAAAAGTGGTTTGAGATGATAGAAACGCAAAAGTAACTTAAATAACTACTTGTTACAACCAAGGTATGCAAAATACCATATCTGAACACATAACACATCTAACCTTGAAGCAGATGAGCTACAGCAGCAGAAGAACACACTGGGTACCCCTCCTGTCAGCTAAGAACAGGAAATTGAGGCTGCAATTCGCACAGGCTAACCAAAATTGGTCAATAAAAGACTGGAAAAACATTGCCAGGTCTGATGAGTCTCAATTTCAGCTGCGACACTCAGATGGTGGGGTCTGAATGTGGTGTAAACAACATGAGAGCATGGATCCACCCTGCCTTGTATCAATGATTCAGCCTTCTGGTGATGGTGTAATTGTGTGGGAGATATGTTTGTGGCACACTTTGGGCCCCTTAGTACCAATTGAGCATTGTTTAAACACCACAGCCTACCTGAGTGTTGTTACTGACCATGTCCATCCCTCTATGACTACAGTGTACCCATCTTCTGATGGCTCCTTCCAGAAAGATAATGCACTATGTCGCAAAGCTTAGATTGTCACTGTACTCCAATGACCTCCAGTTCACTGTACTCCAATGGCCTCACAGTCAAAAGATCTCATCCAATAGAGGACTTTTGAGATGTGGTTGAATGGGAGATTCGTATCATGGATATGCAGCAACTGCGTGATGCTCATGTCAATATGGTCCAAAATCTCTGAAGAATGTTTCCAACATGCCATGAAGAATGAAGGCAGTACTAAAGTCACCCTTTCACTAAAATTAAATGTCCAGTAAGGCCTCGTACACACGACCGAACATGTCTGCTGAAACTGGTCCGCGGACCAGTTTCCGCGGACATGTTCGGTCGTTTCTACGGCCGACCAGACCGGATTCCCGGCCTAGCAGACAGGTTTCCAGCGGACAAATGTTTCTTAGCATGCTAAGAAACATGTCCGCTGGACCCATGTCCGATGGTTAGTACAACTCATCGGACATGTCCGCTCGGCCGAAAGCCCTCGCATGCGTCAAAGTGATTCGACACATGCGTGGAAGCATTGACCTTCCAGGGTCGCGCACGTCACCGGGTCATCGTCGCGACCGCGCTCGCTGTCCGCGGGGATTTTGGTCTGATGGTGTGTACACATCTGACCGTTCGACCGTGTGTACGAGGCCTTACAGATCTCCCTAAAAGAATATAGTGGATATGGGTTGGGTGCCAGGAAGTGAGCTGTATTTATTGGAATGAAGATCTTACTATGGCTTGGATTCTAGGAGGAGAACTGCATACTATGGGATGGGTGCCAGGAAGTGAGCCATATTTATTAGAATGAAGATCTTGCTATGGCTTGGATTCTAGGAAGGGAACTGCATACTATGGGATGGGTGACAGGAAGTGAGCTGTATTTATTAGAATGAAGATCTTACTATGGCTTGGATTCTAGGAGGAGAACTGCATACTATGGGATGGGTGCCAGGAAGTGAGCTGTATTTATTAGAATGAAGATCTTGCTATGGCTTGGATTCTAGGAGGAGAACTGCATACTATGGGATGGGTGCCAGGAAGTGAGCTGTATTTATTAGAATGAAGATCTTACTATGGCTTGGATTCTATGAGGAGAACTGCATACTATGGGAGGGGTGCCAGGAAGTGAGCTGTATTTATTAGAATTAAGATCTTGCTATGGCTTGGATTCTAGGAAGAGAACTGCATACTATGGGAGGGGTGCCAGGAAGTGAGCTGTATTTATTAGAATTAAGATCTTGCTATGGCTTGGATTCTAGGAAGGGATCTGCATACTATGGGATGGGTGCCAGGAAGTGAGCTGTATTTATTAGAATTAAGATCTTGCCATGGCTTGGATTCTAGGAAGGGATCTGCATACTATGGGATGGGTGCCCGGAAGTGAGCTGTATTTGTTAGAATGAAGATCTTGCTATGGCTTGGATTCTAGGAGGAGAACTGCATACTATGGGATGGGTGCCAGGAAGTGAGCTGTACTTATTAGAATGAAGATCTTGCTATGGCTTGGATTCTAGGAAGAGAACTGCATACTATGGGAGGGGTGCCAGGAAGTGAGCTGTATTTATTAGAATTAAGATCTTGCTATGGCTTGGATTCTAGGAAGGGATCTGCATACTATGGGATGGGTGCCAGGAAGTGAGCTGTACTTATTAGAATGAAGATCTTACTATGGCTTGGATTCTAGGAGGAGAACTGCATACTATGGGATGGGTGCCAGGAAGTGAGCTGTATTTGTTAGAATGAAGATCTTGCTATGGCTTGGATTCTAGGAGGAGAACTGCATACTATGGGATGGGTGCCAGGAAGTGAGCTGTACTTATGAGAATGAAGATCTTGCTATGGCTTGGATTCTAGGAAGGGAACTGCATACTATGGGATGGGTGCCAGGAAGTGAGCTGTATTTGTCAAAATGATGATCTTGCTGTGGATTTGCTTAGTCATAGAAGACTGATATTTGAAAAGTGTATGTGGAAATTTGATTTGAAAGGCCCTAAAATCATACCACAAAATGTATAAAAAATGTATTTCACCTTTAATTATATGTACATTAAAATTATTTCAAATTAATGGCTGATTAAACAGACAGTAACTCAAAACTCATAATTTCTACAGACTCATAATGCGCGAAAAGTCCATACGGAAACCATTGCAGATGCTTTAAATGACAAAGCAAATTGCACTCAAGGTAATGATTGTAGAAGAGGAAATGAGGCAACCTTCGTTACCTTTCTTTACCTATCTTACAATCATCACATTGAGTGCAATTTGCTTTGCCATTTACAGTATCTGCGAAGGTTTCCGTATGGACTTTTTGCGCATTATGAGTCTGTAAATATGATAAAAGTTGAGGTCTTGTCTGTTTAATCAGACATTTATTTTAAATGATTTTACTGCATGTACTGTAAAAGAAAAGGTGAAATAGACGTTTTAACATTTTGTGTTATGTTTTTGGTGCCATTCAAATCCCGTTTACCTATACACTTTTCACAAATATGTGATTCTGGCAGGGTGGCATCTTTTTCAGGTACCAGTCATTCCCCATATTTTACCAAATTTTACAGAAGAGTGCGATGTATGTGCTAAAGTACAAACCTACAGGTACTGTGGATTGTGAATAGAGATGGAAGAACAATGAAACGTCCATTGGGTTCCCTTTATGTGGCATTACTGCATCTACCAAGCTCCACCTACTACGGTATATCCCTAACACCTGCATTTTCTGGCTGGTGAAACCTGCAATGAAGTAGTCTTTCAAATGCTACAGTACCAGTCCAATACATACCCAGGCCCAGATAAACAATTCATTATTCCGTGTGTGACTGACAGCAAGTAGGGTCTTCCAGTATCAGCAGCTCCCAACTTTGTAGGAACAGTTTGGGGATGGTAATTTCCTGTTCCAACATGACTGCGCACCAGTGCACAAAGCAAGGTCCATAAAGACATGGATTAGTGAGTTTGGGGTGGAGGAACTTGACTTGCCTGCACAGAGTCCTGATCTCAACCTGATAGAACATGAGTCCTGATCTCAACCTGATAGAACACCTTTCGGATGAATTAGAGCGGAGACCTCGAGCCAGGCCTTCTCTTCCATCAGTGCCCACCAAATGTGCTTCTGGAAGAATGGTCAAACATTCCCATAGACACACTCCTAAACCTTGTGGACAGCCCTGCCAAAAGAGTTGAAGCTGTTATAGCTGCAAAGGGTGGGCCGAGTCATATTGAACCCTACAGACTAAGACTGATATGTCATTAAAGTTCATGTGCGTGTAGAGGCAGGTGTCCCAATACTATTGGACCTGTTATACTAAAGGTATGTGTAACATGTTACCAGCAACCCTGCTGTTAGTGTGATAATGCCTATTTCACTGTTCTCTGTACATTAATGTCTGTTTTAGTGAGTTTAGGTGTATAGGCTGCCAGGAAGGAAGGGGTTAAGGTTACTAACTCCCACGTGTTTATGGTCCTGCCTCTGTGGCCCAATAATACAAGGGGAGGTAATCTTTAGAGAGAGAACTAGTAGGAAGCCCTGCTGCAAGATGTAGCTCCTCTAGGAACACGTGGCCACCCTTTTGGGGTACCCAGTCGGGGTATTGAAGCCAAAACATTGTGTCTGATAAGAGGACTCTTCCTTGCTTAAAGCGGAGTTCCACCCAAAAATAGAACTTCCGCTTTTTGGAACCCTCCCCCTCTCCGGTGTCACATTTGGCACCTTTCAAGGGGGAGGGGGTGCAGATACCTGTATAATACAGGTATTTTCACCCACTTCCGGGGAGAGACTCCCACAGGAGTCACTCCACTTCCCGTCCCCCCGCTGCCCTCTGGGAAACACACTGGTCCCTGGAGACAGCAGGGACCACTGGAAAAAGCACTGCGCTACTCGCGCATGCACAATAGGGAACCAGGCAGTGAAGCTGCAGGGCTTCACTTCCTGATTCCCTCACCGAGGATGGCGGTGAGGGCAGCAGAGAGATGAGCGATTGCTCGTTTTCTGCTGCCGACAACGCGGGCGCACTGAACAGGTAAGTGTCCCTTTATTAAAAGTCAGCAGCTGCAATATTTGTAGCTGCTTGCCTTTCATATATATTTTTTTCGCGGGACCTCTGCTTTAAGAGGCAAGACATGGGCAGCCTGAAATAGCCTGAATCAGCCTAGTCAGTTAGAATGAAGTGGAACTAAATCTGCAATGAACTAAGAAAGACTGTAAACTGGTAACCCTGTATTTGCAAGAACCTTCAGTATTTGTTCTCCAAGTTACAAAGTGCCAGGTCTGAAGTTCTTAAAATGGGTGCATTCAGGTACATGGTGTATCCAAAAGTACAGGGTATGTAGCATCAAGGGGGATGAAAAGGGGAAGTAAGAGAGACATTATGAAGGGGTTAATCATACGGTGGATTTGTTGGGAAGATGTCTTACATGCCATTGCTAGGAGTAACCAGGTCTGGTGGGAGTGCTGTAGCAGCCAGTCAGTGGAAGGGTGGTGGTAGGCATGGGTGACAGTGTCCCCTGTGGCGAGGATTGGTTGGTGGTCTGATCCACTCCTTGGCATTTGGTGCCCCATATGCAGCTGGGACCATTATCAAAGCACGGGGGAATCTATGGGCCTGGCTGGAGGTGCTGAGAGGGAGAGGGAAATAGATCCACAGGGAGTTGACACTGTTCGGCATTTTCAATAGGAATGTGGTGGCAAGTTGAGGCTGAGCTAGTGGAATGGGACACAGGTTCCGCAGTGTCCCCTCAAAATGTTGCATTTGGGAAGGACATTTTACAGTGTCACTGGAAGAGTGCTTTACAGTAAAGTGCTGCATGTAATAATTGTATCTGTGCATAGAGAACAGCCCACATCTAAGTTTGAGGTGCCACCTTAATGCTGATTCTCGCATGACCGTGTCCCCTGTCTAGTTCCCAGACAATTGCGAGCGTGTGCGCAAAGGGTCCCTGCTTAGGGTGAAGATGACCCCACCCACAAGTAGAAATTATACATACCAAAAAATAAATGGGGAGGGGGGCATACTAAATTAATTCTGTAAAGTGACATCAAATTTTACCCCTTTGTGTGTATGTTTGGTCATGTTAACATTATAATTTAGCTTTTTTTGTAATTCTATTCTCAGTTGCAGGACACATGAGGCCAAGGGGAGCCTGATCTGTTCAATTAAATTTGTTTTCTTTTGACCACAAAAAGAAATAGAATAATAATTCACATCTTACCGTGCATGAGAATTGATTATATTCTATAAATATAATTTGAATGCATACTTACTAATAAAATACCCTTAAATATACTGAATACAACATTTTTATGTGCATGTTGAGTTAATATATCAATCATTATTAAAGATGTTGATATTACAATGTTAAAGTGTACCAGTGGTCAGACTATGGACATTAAACTATTTACATCTCACCAGGTAAAACCTCTCATTACATAGTTGTTGGTAAATCAAATTCTGCTTACAACCAAAAATAAAATTATCCAAAATATACAACACTGTCCAAAATGCACTAATTTACTGGATCTTCTGTGAATCCACACAACCTTTGATTTAAGTACAATTCTGTCAAAACTCATAAGGTTGTGCAATCAGGTTGTAACATGTATAGCCAATTTTATACAAAATTCTCCAAACTCATGGTACAATCTTCTTAAAATCTCCCCTCATCTATGTAGTCAAGAGTTTGTCTATTTGTATTAAAGTGAATTGATTATTATAGCACCTTATATTACATTGTTTTGATAAATATAAAAGAGATTGTACAATCAGTAGGGATGAGCCGAACACCCCCCGGTTCGGTTTGCGGCAGAACATGCGAACAGACCGAAAGTTTGCGCGAACATTCGAACACCGTTAAAGTCTATGGGACTCGAAAATGAAAAATCAAAAGTGCGAATTTTAAAGGCTAATATATATGCAAGTTATTGTCATAAAAAGTGTTTAGCGACCCGAATTCGGCCCCAGGGGACATGTATCAATGCAAAAAAAAAGTTTTTTCAGGAGCAGTGATTTTAATAATGTTTAAAGTGAAAAAAAAAAAGTGAAATATTCCTTTAAATATCGTACCTGGGGAGTGTCTATAGTATGCCTGTAAAGTGGCACGTTTTTTCCAGTGTTCAGAACAGTGCCTGCACAATATGAAATTTTTAAAGGAATAAAAGTAATTTAAAACTGCTTGCGGCTGTATTGTAATGTCGGGTCCCGGCAATATCTTTAGAGAGAGAACTAGCAGGAAGCCCTGCTGCAAGATGTAGCTCCTCTAGGAACACCTGGGGTACCCAATCGGGGTATTGAAGCCAAAACATTGTCTCTGATAAGAGGACTCTTCCTTGCTTAAAGCGGAGTTCCACCCAAAAATAGAACTTCCGCTTTTCGGAACCCTCCCCCCCTCCGGTGTCACATTTGGCACCTTTCAGGGGGGTGCAGATACCTGTATAATACAGGTATTTGCACCCACTTCCAGGGAGAGACTCCCATAGGAGTCACTCTACTTCCCGTCCCCCCGCTGCCTTCTGGGAAGCACACTGGTCCCTGGAGACAGCAGGGACCACTGGAAAAAGCACCGCGCTACTCGCGCATGCACAATAGGGAACCAGGCAGTGAAGCTGCAGGGCTTCACTTCCTGATTCCCTCACCGAGGATGGCGGTGAGGGCAGCAGAGAGATGAGCGATTGCTTGTCTTCTGCTGCCGACATCGCGGGCGCACTGGACAGGTAAGTGTCCCTTTAGGCTCGATTCACACCATTGCATGTTGTTTTTGAGCATTTTTGCAATGCTTTTTGCGGTGCTTGCTGCGTTTTTTGACGTGCGTTTTTACCGTGATTTTACCGCGATTTGCGTTTTGCGTTTTTTTTTTTTTTTGTTTTTTAGCCAGTAATTTTTATTTTTTTACATTTCCTTTAACAACCAGCTATAAACAGTTTGAAAAAAACCGCAAATCGCGGCAAAATGCGTTTTGGATGCAGGTCCATTGAATACTATTGCATCCAAAACGCTGCTTTTTGCTGGAAAAAAAGTCCCTGACCCTTTCCAAAAACGCAGAGGCACAAAAAAGCATTGATGTCAACATGTTCCATAGGAAACCATGTTAAAAAATGTTGTTGCATTACTGCAAAATGCATCAAAAAAAGCATTAGTGTGAATGGGGCCTTATTAAAAGTCAGCAGCTGCAGTATTTGTAGCTGCTAGCTTTTCATATATATTTTTTTTCGCGGGACCTCTGCTTTTAGAGGCAAGACATGGGCAGCCTGAAATAGCCTGAATCAGGTACACTGGATTAACTTTAGGGCGGCGTAGCGTAGCCTGTTTAGGCTACGCCGCCGTAAATGAGCTAGGCTAGTAATGATTCTCAATCTACTTACCTGCTAATTTACGAGCGGGCGTAAGGGCGCCTAATTCAAATGGGTTGGGGGGGGGGGGGCGTGTTTCATGGTAATGAGGCTTGACCTCACATTTTTGACGTTTTTTGTCACTGCGCATGCGCTGGGCGACTACATTTCCCAGTGTGCATTGCGGCTAAGTACGCCGTACGGGCCTATTGATTTAGACGTGGACGTAAACGACGTAAATCCCGATTCGCGGACGACTTACGCAAACGACGTAAAAATTTCAAATTTCGAGGCGGGAACGGCGGCCATACTTAACATTACTATTCCACTAGAGCCTAGCTCTAACTTTACGCGGCCTATCTCTTACGTAAACGGCGTAAAAGTACTGCGTCGGCCTGGCGTACGTTCGTGAATCGGCGTATCCCCCCTTGGCGTATCCCCCGAATCGGCGTATCCCGGCGTACTGATAAGCCGGCCTAAAGCCCCATACACACTATCAGTTTTCCTGACAGTTTTCTCTTCAGGTTTACCAAAACCATCTAATATGAGGTAAAACCTCAAGAGTTTCAATTTGTATGCAATCAGGCAGGCCCTTGCACTACATGGTTTTGGTAAACCTGAAGAGAAAACTGACAGGAAAACTGATAGTGTGTATGGGGCTTAACTCTTACTGAATCTATCTATGAGTCTGCAATGAAGTACACTTCACATTTTAGTCAGCTTGGGCCACAGTATGTAAAATTTTGTTTTTTGTGTGTTTAGAGACTGCTAAAAAAACACCTTATTTTGCCACTTATTAGTCACATTCTAGTAAAGCACCCCTTGGTGTGAAACAGCTAATTACATTTTAGGTTCACTTATCTCCCATCCCCCCCTCCCCCCGGGAAAATGTACTTCCGTGAAACCAGTCCCTGGTGCCAAAAAGGTTGGGGACTGCTGCTCTAGGTTATGGCACTGTTTTTATGTCCGTTATTTAATAAATAAGCCAGTAAGGATGAAAGATACATTTATATGAATATTAGTTTTTCCTTTTATTGCTAATCTGCAATCATTTCCCAACAATAAAACTCATTCTGAAGCTAGCTACATTGTGATATGCATTATACCTCTAATAGCTAAACTTCATATAACCATCATACATATAATAAAATAAGGTACAGCTTAGATCTTCTCTACTGACGACAGGTGCCTCCTCAGGTGTGAGATAAAATCGGCCTGGGACTGGGACAAGACCCGTTCTGTTATTGTTTGAGGTATCCAGCCCTGTTGGAGATGGGAAAAAATATTAGACCTTTGTTCACAAGTGACATGAGCATTCATATATTTTAATTCATTTTTTACTTATGTAGAAATGTACCATTAGCTATTTTTTTCACATGTATGTAGTTATAACAGCACACCTAAAATCTTAAGTGGAATAAAACCTCATTCACACGAGCAGCACTCTCTACCATCTCCCTGGAAAGCAATCTGCGATGGATCGCGTTTTAGAGGGTGGTAATATGGTGGCTGCCAGGCATTCAGAATAAGATACTGCTGCCTCCAGAATACCATTTGTTTTCTTTTTCTATTGAAATATTCATTTGCATGAAAAAAAAGTTTTAGTTTGTCATAAAATGTTGTAAATAAGTAATTTTTCTACTTTACTGATGTGCACTGATGAGGCAGCACTTATGGGCACTGATTATTTGGCACTGATGAGGAGGCACTATTATGCCACACTGATGGGCACTGATAGGTGGCACTGATGAGCACTGATAGATAAATGAAGGTGTGAAAATTGGGAAATGTATAGGGCAGGGTTTGACAAATTTGCTTGGAATCTAGGAGCCAGCTAAAAAAGTTAGGAGCCAGAAAACGTGCCCGTCCCGCCAAGCTCTCGTGCAGAAGTGAATGCATTCGTGAGTAGCGCCCGCATGTGTAAACGGTATTCAAACCACACATGTGAGGTATCGCCACGATTGGTAGAGCGAGAGCAATAATTAGACCTCCTCTGTAACTCAAAACACGCAACCTATAGAATTTTTTAAACGTCGCTTATGGAGATTTTAAAGGGTAAACTTTTTTTGCCATTCCACGAGCGGACGCAATTTTGAAACGTGACATGTTGGGTATCAATTTACTCAGCGTAAAATTATCTTTCACAATATAAAAAAATTGGGCTGACTTTACTGTGGTCTTATTTTTTAATTAAAAAGTGTATTTTTTCCCCAAAAAAGTGTGCTTGTAAGACCGCTGAGCAAATACAGTGTGACAGAAAGTATTGCAATGACCGCCATTTTATTCTCTAGGGTGTTGGAACAAAAAATATATATAATGTTTGGGGGCTCTAATTAGAGGGAATGAGATGGCAGTGAAAACACAGTGAAAAACACATTAGAATTGCTGGATTGCTGTTTTACTTGTAATGCCAACGGCCACCACAAGATGGCACCAGATCACAGAAGGAAGCTTAGGCCTGCAGAAGGCCCTTCATGATCGCACAGCGGGGGAGGTGGGGGCACACGGAGACACAGTATCCTGTGTCTCCGTGCACCCCCACCTCCCCTGCAGCGCGATCGCGGCGGGCCTGCGCTGGCTGGTAATTGAGGCCGCGGTTTTGCGGCCTTCTGCAGGCCTAAGCTTCCCCGGGCGCCAGGTCACTATTTCTTGTCTCAATTGCGACCGGATATTGTCGAGCCCTGGTATAGGGTACTGCCAACATCCATATGAATAAGGAAGAAATGTGCAACTAGTACACAGGAGATTGCCCCATAGGACTTTTTAGGCAGACAAAATATACAGGATGGTATACATATGTAAAAAAGCACACAAAAAGTGCTAATTTTATTATTAGTGAAGAAAATGTATAGGTGATCAAGTTTTCTTTTTGCAAGGCATGGCTTATTTTAGTGAATTGTGTATTCATCAACGTGGAACTTAACTGCGAGACCGTTGTTTGCAGGACTTTTCACTGATAGAAGGCTACCTTTTAGTTCTGGAACATACAGCACTTTCTTTAGAAGGATACTGTGCTTGCCTTGTGATGTAATACAGTTCAGGAAGCCCTGGCCTTTACCTTCTGAAGTGATGTTTTTCCCGCTATCGGCAGTGCCTCATGGATGTGTGACTAGACACTGCACATTTTTCGGACTTGAGAAGGCATCAGTTTTTGAGCAGCAGTTAGCCTCAGGATAGATACCAACAAGACAGCATTGATACCGCTACTGCAGAACAGTATTCTATCACCGTTTATTGCTTTATCTGGATTGAATAAACCCACGTTGATTTCATCCTCATGTCTAAGTCTGAATCCATCTAACCTGAGCATCTGCCGGTCCGGTCTCCCCCACTGCTTGGATACCTTCATTCGCCTTCATGTGGGGACAGAATACTGTTGAGCCTTGAACGCTCATGCAGTTTTTGTAATGAAGTCCACATACCTTTGGCCTTTGTTTCTGTTCTTATGTGGATAAACTGGTCATCTTTTACTAGCAAGCTTATAGTTATTTTTGACTGCCTATTCTTCCTGTCCCAGTCCTCTGTCTCTGTGTTTGTGGGTCTGTCTGTATTTAGCAAGCCAACCTTTCCAAGAATAATTTCTAATATAAAAGCAGATGGTTCGCTGTATACAATTATAGGTCATAATGATAATATATATATATTACATACAAGTTCTGTTTTCCTGCACATTTGTTGCTTATGGCCAACCTTAGCATCACTGCCTTGTTAAATAATAGAATACATTTACAGTCTTACCTTAAGATCTAAACTTAGAAGCCAAGTGAAATGTGTTTTTCTCCTGTCACCTTCAACGGGCCTTAAAATAATACAGGTGAGTTTGGCTTTTGCCCTGTAGAGAAGCATAAAGGTATTACTTACGTATAGGAAATATAGACAGCAAATAAGTGCCGGTTCACACTACCGCGACTTGGGATCCGACTTGTGTCGCCCCAAGTCACGCGACATGAGAAATTCAATTGAAGTGAATGGGAGCCGTCTTAATGTACACTACTGAAGTCGCTCCAACTTCAGAAAAGGTTTCTGTACTACTTCAAGGCAACTTGTAGGCAACTTCTAAAGTCGGATCACTGTCTTAACTGAAGCAACTTTACAGGAAGAGAAAATCGTTTTCTCAGGCAAACCCCTCCCTCCCACAGAGCTGATTACTGTTTGATTGGCCACTGGCAAAGTCGCCTGTCCTGGAGGAGACTTGAAGTTGCCTCCAAGTTGCCTCAAGTTGCCTCGCAAAGTCGTGATGACTTTCATGTATTGTAGTGTGAACCGGCACTTAAGGGAAGTACATCATAAATAACACCCAGTATTTATTCTACCGCAATGTTTTAAAAATGAAGGTTTATAATCTTTTACCTACCTGTCTGGTATGTTAAGGTTTAAAGATGAATTACAGGTATGGTTATTTTATACATAGTTACATTGGTCCAGCTTAGACCAATGTGACTATGTGTATACAGTATCTGGCTGATCTGGCCCTTTGGGATTTGGAAATCACTGAAGTTGACACCACTACTTCAGTGATCTCCACTAGTGTCTGGGTCTCATACTGAGTAGCTGCCCTGCCTCATTCTCAAAACAGGAGGTTGGCTGCTTGGCATAGGTGCCATTCAGAGAATTTTTTGCATTTTCTAAATGAATGTAAAGCAACCTCTGATTGAACAAGAAGCTTTACATCACTACCTCACCTCACGCTTTGCATTCATTCAGAAAATATAAAGCATTATTAGAATGGCGCCTGTGCCAAGCAACCAGCCTCCTGCATTCACAATGCATCAGGCCAGCCACTCAATACATGACCCAGGAGCAAGTGGAGATTGGACATGTGTGATTTGTTTTGTTACGAATTGAAATTTGCAATATTTAGAGGTTCCGATGGATCCGAAGTTTCCGACCCACAATAGTAGCGAATTCAAAACAAATTATAACATAACTAATTATCCAAATTCGAAAATGTATTTGAATTCGAAAATTAACTTACATTTTAAATGGAAACATATTGCAATAAATACAGTAAGGTATAAAAGTGAAATAAATAAGATGATGATTCCTACAAAGGCTGCTTTATAAAAAAGAATAGAATAGAATAAAACAGAATAGAAAAGAATATAAGAGAGTAAAACAAAATAGCATAGAATATAAAGGGATAGAATAGCATAGCATAGAATAGAATAAAATAGAATTGAAAATAAAAGAATAGAATAAATGGAATAGATTAAAATAGAATAACATTTTACGAATATAGCCATCTTCTGAAATTCTAATTTCGAGTCAATTTGAAAAAAATGTATGTACGAAATGAATTCGAATTTATGAAACACATTCAGAAAACAAATCATTCTAACATAATAAATATATACTGTATAATGAAGTGAATGAGAGCTGTCTTAAATGTACACTACTGAAGTCGCTCCAACTTCAGAAAAGGTTTCTGTACTACTTCAAGGCAACTTGTAGGCAACTTGTGTACCCATTGATTTCAATGGAAGTCGCCTCCAAAGTCGGATCACTGTATTAACTGGAGCAACTTTACAGGAAGAGAAAATAGAAATGAAATGATTAACTTAAGGAACAAATCCAACACAAAACAAATCTTTCCATTGTGCACATCTCTAGTAAAGATCAATGGAATAGCGGTGTCTAATTCAGGAATTTCCAGCTTCCAGGATCATCTGCCAAGTATGGCATATACTGTACATACCTACTTTGGTCCAAGCTGGACCATTGTAACTACAGTATCTCACAAAAGTGAGTACACCCCTCACATTTTTGTAAATATTTTATTTTATATCTTTTCATGTGAGAACACTGAAGAAATTACACTTTGCTACAATGTAAAGTAGTGAGTGTACATCTTGCATAACAGTGTAAATTTGCTGTCCCCTGAAAATAACTCAACACACAGCCAATAATGTCTAAACCGCTGGAAACAAAAGTGAGTACACCCCTAAGTGAAAATATCCAAATTGGGTCCAAAGTGTCAATATTTTGTGTGGCCACCATTATTTTCCAGCTCTGCCTTAACCCTTGTGTGCATTGAGTTTACTAATTGTATCTTACGCAAGACAAGAAATGAGGGAAGCAGTTGTCACTGAGGTAGGAACACGCAGGCAGTAATAATAACAGGTTCTAATTCTTTTTTATTTTACTGAAAAAAGTTTCATTGCAATATGTGCCCCACTTGGGTTAGGCAGAAGTGCCTTGACACAGCCATGTATTTGCAAATGTATACGTTGAAAATCCCTATTTGTAACCTAATATATTAAAACATTTTGATTCAGCTTTTTGTGCTCACTAGCTGTGAGTGTACTGGGGAACTTTTATGCTGCTCCCACCAGAGTGATTTCCAAACAGTTTCTGTCTCAATAGAAAGTGATGAGAAATCCCCCCACTGGGTTTAACAATAAAACCTTGCAGAAGCTTTAAGCATTCCCTATTCTATCCAAAGCTAGAGTTGAGCTTCAAACTTCAGACCTCTTTACAACATCTGGTCTCTGCACCCTACATACCTAATCACTTCTTTTTGTGGTGGCATCAAGCTTGAATGAGCTTCAGTTCCAATGAGGTATAAAGAGGAGCCTGACCTGCAGCAATGCTGCACATTGACAAAGTCTCTTTGGCTGACCATGGGTGCCGGGTTCTGTGCGGTCACTTCTCTTGTGAGTAATGTGTGCTTTCCAATTCTTTGAAGGATCTGCCGAAAGAAAAAAAGACAATTCGCCTGCGTTCATTTTTCATGTTAGCTTGTGGAGGTTGAGTATGATGATTTTCATTACGGAGGTCAGAGTAATAATGCTAACCTTTGCTACCTTCTCTATTCATCTTCTTTCAATGCTGTCCATTTATAAGCCAATTGTTTTGAATACAAGTCAATTAGCAAACACTTTGTAAACATTTTTACATAAATCTATGCATGAAAATTTGCTAAGTCTACAGCAGTGTTTTGCAGCTTTTTCATTTGAGGCACCCTTCAAAATTATGGACAATCTTGAGGCACCCTTCAAAATTATGGACAATCTTGAGGCACCCTTCAAAATTATGGACAATCTTGAGGCACCCTTCAAAATTATGGACAATCTTGAGGCACCCTTCAAAATTATGGACAATCTTGAGGCACCCTTCAAAATTATGGACAATCTTGAGGCACCCTTCAAAATTATGGACAATCTTGAGGCACCCTTCAAAATTATGGACAATCTCGAAGGAACCCTTAAAAATTATGGACAATCTCGAGGCACCCTTTAAAATTATGGACAATCTTGAGGTACGCTTCAAAACTATGGAAATCTCGAGGCACCCTTTAAAATTATGGACAATCTTGAGGCACCCTTCAAAATTATGGACAATCTTGAGGCACCCTTCAAAATTATGGACAATCTTGAGGCACCCTTCAAAATTATGGACAATCTTGAGGCACCCTTCAAAATTATGGACAATCTCGAAGGAACCCTTAAAAATTATGGACAATCTCGAGGCACCCTTTAAAATTATGGACAATCTTGAGGTACGCTTCAAAACTATGGAAATCTCGAGGCACCCTTTAAAATTATGGACAATCTTGAGGCACCCTTCAAAATTATGGACAATCTTGAGGAACCCTTAAAAATGATGGACAATCTCGAGGCACCCTTTCAAATTATGGACAATCTTGAGGCACCCTTCAAAATTATGGACAATCTTGAGGCACCCTTCAAAATTATGGACAATCTTGAGGCACCCTTCAAAATTATGGACAATCTTGAGGCACCCTTCAAAATTACGGACAATCTTGAGGCACCCTTCAAAATTATGGACAATCTTGAGGCACCCTTCAAAATTATGGACAATCTTGAGGCACCCTTCAAAATTATGGACAATCTCGAAGGAACCCTTAAAAATTATGGACAATCTCGAGGCACCCTTTAAAATTATGGACAATCTTGAGGTACGCTTCAAAACTATGGAAATCTCGAGGCACCCTTTAAAATTATGGACAATCTTGAGGCACCCTTCAAAATTATGGACAATCTTGAGGCACCCTTCAAAATTATGGACAATCTTGAGGCACCCTTCAAAATTATGGACAATCTTGAGGCACCCTTCAAAATTATGGACAATCTCGAAGGAACCCTTAAAAATTATGGACAATCTCGAGGCACCCTTTAAAATTATGGACAATCTTGAGGTACGCTTCAAAACTATGGAAATCTCGAGGCACCCTTTAAAATTATGGACAATCTTGAGGCACCCTTCAAAATTATGGACAATCTTGAGGAACCCTTAAAAATTATGGACAATCTCGAGGCACCCTTTCAAATTATGGACAATCTTGAGGCACCCTTCAAAACTATGGAAATCTCGAGGCACCCTTTAAAATGATGGACAATCTTGAGGCACCCTTCAAAATGATGGACAATCTTGAGGAACCCTTAAAAATTATGGACAATCTCGAGGCACCCTTTTAAATTATGGACAATCTTGAGGCACCCTTCAAAACTATGGAAATCTCGAGGCACCCTTTAAAATTATGGATGATCTTGAGGCACCCTTCAAAATGATGGACAGTCTCAAGGCATCCTTTACAACTATGGACAGTCTTGAGGCACCTCATTCTAAAATGTAAAAACTATTTTAATAGTTTAACATAATGCAGCAACATCCACACACAGAGTTACCCAGAGTTAGAGGTGCAAACTAGTACTGACTACTATTCCAGTGTTTCTCTTTTTCCTCAGTTGTTCTCCATTACTCAGCTAATGTGACCCCAAAGCTGATGGAGAGAGGCAGGGAAGGGTCAAACATCCGCGGACCAGTTTCAGCAGACATGTTAGGTCGTGTGTACGGCCGACCGGACAATTTTCTGGCGGATCGGACAGGTTTCCAGTGGACGAAACATGCTAAGCATGCTAAGAAACATGTCCGTCGGACATGTTCGGTCGTCTGTACGACTTACCGAACATGTCCACTCGGCCGAAAGCCCTCGCATGCGTCGAAGTGATTCGACACATGCGTCGAAGTGATTCGACGCATGCGTGGAAGCATTGACCTTCCAGGGTCGCGCACGTCGCCGCGTCATCGTCGCGGCGACGGCGCGGCCACGTCACTGCGTATCCTGTCCGTTCGGATTTCGGTTTGATGGTGTGTACAACCATCAGACCGAAATCTCTGAGCGGACATGTCCGATGAAAACGGTCCGCGGACCGTTTTCATCGGACATGTCCCCTCGTGTGTACGAGGCCTAAAAGGCAGGCTTCATCCACCCACTGCCTATATACAATTTTTGGGAAATTTTTAGGTATTTTGCCAAGGCACCCCTAAAGAAACCTCAAGACACCCTGGTTGAAATGGCTGGTCTACAGAGAATCACAGAATTCACAAATCTTGATAGACTGGATCCTCATGCTGGGTGATTTTCAGATTTGACAGATCTGCTTGGAAATATTCGCCCAAATCAAAACATTGAAACAGCTGCCAGGTGGTGCCACATGTCACATCATAGAATACATACAATTCAATCTCAGACCCTTTTGCATAGCTGCATGTGAGAGGACGTGAGCCATTTACAAGCACAGGGGGAGGAGGTTTATGGGAATATAAAATGCCATTTTTTTTTCTTGTTCCTGTCTGAATTTATTGTCAAGAACAGAAAACCATAGATACCTGTAGATAAAATGAAACCTGAAATGAAAAATAATTTTACCTGTAAAAAACATTAATGAGGCTCGTATGGCAATGATGTATTACATCAACCTATGAGAAAACTGAGTTACACGTTTATAGCTCAATCTCAATATAATAACCTCAGAATACACATTAAAAATAAAAGTACACCCAGGGCTATTGTTTTCATTGAAAAATAATGAACTGGGACAATGTGTAGAATTTGTTGGTATGGACAGATCAGCTATCATGATCATTATTACCTGCACTTTACTGACGTTTGGGTTCCACTGGTCGATGTGTTCAAGTTTTTCAAATAGCTGAGTGTAGATGTGTTCTGGCGGGGAGTCAATTACAGTTTCTGCACGAAATACTTTTCCTATCTTTGGGAATGATTTACTGAGAATCCGATCTTCATTTTTCTGTATAAATGAATTGCCACATTATTAGCAATTTTTGAGTTGGCCCCGCTAACTTGACCTTGAATATACATAACAATGATGCAATGTGCTAAGGCTAAGTAGTTTCTCTTCAAGCTTACATAATAAAGTAGCGTTTATAATCTCTGTAGCTACAATGCACCTGGCAAATGCAATATACATTTTTATGTGAAAGGATGCTAAGCGATAATTCTAAAGTTACTGTAACATGGTAACCCTACACAGAGGCGTAACTAGAAACTTCAGGGCCCGGTGCAAGAAATCACAAAGGCGTTGGTGGTGGTGTTGAAGGGGGTGGCAGCGGTGGTGTTAGGGGGGGGGGTGGCATCAGTGGTGGTGGTGTTGAAGGGGGTGGCAGCGGTGGTGTTGGGGGGTGTGTGGCAGCGGCTGTGTTGATGGGGGGTGGTAGTGACAGTGTTGAAAGGGGATGGCAGTGGTGGTGTTGAGAGGGGGTGGCAGTGGTAGTGTTAAGAGGGGGTGGCAGTGGTAGTGTTGAGAGGGGGTGGCAGTGGTAGTGTTGAGAGGGGGTGGCAGTGGTAGTGGTATTGAGGTGAGGTGTCAGAGGTGATAGTGTTGAGGAGGGGTGGCAGCGGTGGTGTTATGGGGGGTGGCAGCGGTGGTGTTATGGGGGGTGGCAGCGGTGGTGTTATGGGGGGTGGCAGCGGTGGTGGGGGATGGGATGATCAGTAAGAGGCAGAGGTGGTGGAGGTTGGAATCGATTGCACTGTCAATTTGTCACTTACTTAGTTCAGGCAATTGATTCCTCCTCAGAACTCTGTCACACGTGAGCCTAGGGATGCCTTTTCCTCATGGATTGCCAGCTCCTCCCCCTTCAGGTGATTGGTGTCAGCTGGTCAGCTGAATTTTTTTCAGTGACCTCCCTCGCCTCCCCACATTCTCTCTGGATAGGGGCGGAGCGGGCAGGGCGGTCCAAGTCCACTCTCTCAGCTCTGCCTTCTCTCCCCTCATCCTCAACAATATCAACGGACTAACCCCCCTCCTCCCGCGGCGGAGCTAAGTGGCGGGCCGTTCACACTGGCAGATGGACGGGCGGGGGGGTTCCGTGGCACCTCACACTGGCGGACAGATGAAGGGGGGTCTGCGGGCCCCCCTAAAGTAGCGGAACTGGGTGGCCCAGTCGCAATTGCGACTGCCGCGACCATGATAATTCCGCCACTGACCCTACACTAAAACACTACCAAACACTTATGTCGGAATTTATGACAACAAATGTTCGATGTGAGCCTGTTGTCGGAAAATCCGACCGTGTGTATGCTCCATCAGACATTTGCTGTCGGAATTTCCGACAACAAAAATTTGAGAGCTGGTTCTCAAATTTTGCGACAACAAAAGTTGTTGTCGGAAAATCTGACAGTGTGTACACAATTCAACACACACAAATTCTATGCATGCTCGGAATCAATTTGACGCATGCTCGGAATCATTTTTCTCGGCTCGCCGTAGTGTTGTACGTCACTGCGTTCTTTACTTTCTCAATTTCCGACAACATTTGTGTGACATGTTTATGCAAAACAAGTTTAAGCGAACAACCGTCGGAAAAAAAATTCACGGTTTTGATGTTGGAATGTCCGATCATGTGACGGGGCATAAGAGTAGTTTGAAAGGCAAACGTTTTTTTACTTTAAAGGGTTACTAAAGGATTTTTTATTTCTGTAAAATAACAAACATGGTATACTTACCTCCACTGTGCAGTACGTTTTGTACAGAGTGGCCCCGATCCACGTTTTCTGGGGTCCCTCGGCGGCTGTCTCTGGTCCTCCCCGCAATTACTCACCACAGTCATGCGAGAGCTCGCATGGTGGTCAGTAATTGCGGGCGCGCTCCCGTGATACAGCGAGCGGCCATAGCCGCTCACTGTATCACTCAGCCCCGCCACTCGGGAAACCGCGTCACTGCATGTGATTGACAGCAGCGCCAGCCAATGGCTGCTCTTAATCCATCCGCTCTAGCCAATCAGCGGCCAGGCTGAGCGACGAAGAGGATCTTGGGACCGCGCAGGACTTTCGAGGGGGTCAGGTAAGTATAACGGGGGCTCAGGGGGAGGGGGGGGGGGGGGGGGGGTTTGGCAGCATCCGATGTTTTTTCACCTTAATGCATAGATTGCATTAAGGTGAAAACATTTTTTTCTTTACAACTCCTTTAATGTATTCTCTGCATTAAAGCGGAGCTTCACCCAAAGAGGGAACTTCCACTTTAAGGCCTCCTTACCTAGTTTTGACAGGTACCCACTCCCACTCCCACTTCCGCTCAGTTCTCCTTTCCTCCTCTCTTGCTGCAGTCTTCTCGGACATGTCACAGGTCCCAGAAGACTATGGGGCCAGTCACAATGCACAGCAAGGCTTGTCCATACACAGTGGCTTGCGGCTTCACAGCCAGGTGCCCACAGTTAGGATGCCAGCGCGGATTGTGGGACAGGTAAGTGTCTGTAGAGCAAGCCAGCAATCCTTGTCTGTATACTTTTTCCAGGTCATTGTCTCAAATGATTACAGTCAGCAACTGCGGCCTCCATATTTTCCAAAAGACAGGTTTCCTTTAAGGTGTAATCAACTACATCTGTTGTAAAGTTGTTTGGCCAAACAGGGGATGCTACGCTGACTGTGCCCATATATGCCTAAGGAGGCTGCAGTACTCATTAGGTATAGAACATAAGAATACATAAGAATACCCACAGTGCCACCCAAGATTGTACATAGTAAAGGGATCTATGTATAAAAAAAACACTAATGTGTGAACGTGTCAATCATGCGCACAGGCACAACGAATCCTTAAATTTGCCTATACTTTTATTTCCAAAGATGGTCAGCACCATTTAGTGGCAATAATGCAGTATTTTGTCTGATGCAATATTATAAAAAAAAAATGGGTTATTGCCACTAGATGGCAGTATTGATCCTAGGAAATAAACATATTAACCACTTCCACCCTCTTTCTGCCTAGGCCATGTTTTAAGCTTTCAGCACTGTCACATTTTAAATCACAATTGCGCGGTCATGCAACTCTGTACCGAAATGAATTTTTAACAATTTTCTTCACGCAAATAGAGCTTTCTTTTAGTGGTATTTAATCACTGCTAGGGGTTCTATTTTTTTTTTACAAAAAAAAAATCAAAAAGACAGAAAATTTTGAAAAAAAAAGTTTTAGTTTCTGTCAGTAAATTTTGTAATTAAATAATATTTCTCCTTCACTGATGTGCGCTGATGAGGCTGCACTGATAGGCTAAACTGATGGGCATTATGATCTGG
This sequence comes from Rana temporaria, assembly GCF_905171775.1. Lineage (NCBI taxonomy): Eukaryota > Metazoa > Chordata > Amphibia > Anura > Ranidae > Rana > Rana temporaria. The sequence continues at coordinate 110,641,937 of NC_053496.1, read as the reverse complement.
CACTTATGGGCACTGATTAGGTAGCACTGATGAGGAGACACTAATATGCCGCACTTATTTGCACTGATAGTTGGCACTGATGGGTGGCAGCGGTGGCTACTGATAGGCAGCACTGGTGGGCACTGATAGGCAGCACTGATGAGCAGGCACTGGCAGGCACTGAAAGGCAGCACTGAAAGGCAGCACTGATGGGCACTGCTGGGGCTTTACTGTATTCAGGGCACTAATGATCAGTCCCCGATTACCTGTCCTGGTGCTCTCTGCGAGGAGATGCTTTTGATTGGCTTTCCTTGCCACACACTCTTTCAGTGCGAGGCGAGAAGAGTCAATTAGCGGCACTTACATGCAAACGGCTGTAATTGGACACAGCCAATCACTTGGTTAAAGAGCCGCATTATCGGCTCTTTACAGTGATCGTGGCAGCGCTGTGTTCCTAGCACATGGGGCGGCCACGATCGCTGTACGGCGTACCTCCGCGGGCACGCAAGCTGCTGTTCTGGGGTGACATCATATGACAGGGATCAAAAGTCCTGAGCTACTAGTCAGGTCTCAAGGGTTACTCGCCACCAGTTGCTCCACCTAACCCTTACCCTGCCCCGCCCCTAATCACGCCATCATAAATTATCTCATGGAATGACACTTAAATGTTTTATGCAATTAATAAATATGAACAACAACTTTATCAGTTCCCCTCAGCACAGCCTCACCAGTGCCCATCAGTGCAGGCTCACCTGTGCCCATTATTAAAGCCTCACCGTGCCCCACATTGCAGCCTCACCATGCACCACATTGCAGCCTCACCGTGCCCCACATTGCAGCCTCACCGTGCCCCACATTGCAGCCTCACCGTGCCCCACATTGCAGCCTCACCGTGCCCCACATTGCAGCCTCACCGTGCCCCACATTGCAGCCTCACCGTGCCCCCATTGCAGCCTCACCGTGCCCCCATTGCAGGCTTACAGTGCCCCCATTGCAGCCTTACAGTACCCCCATTGCAGCCTAACATTGCCCCCATTGCAGACTCACATTGCCCCCATTGCAGACTCACATTGCTCCATTGCAGCCTGATAGTGCCTCCATTGCAGCCTTGCCAGGGTGGAGGAAGTGAGAGGGGTGGCTGGATCGTGACTGGATTGAGAGGAGAGCCTCGGAATCACCGAGCGGTAAAACACTACGTAACAGCTTACATTGAAACTGTCTCCGCCCTGCTCACTCACACAACCCTGCCTCCTCCTAACCCTGCACCTGTAATAGACAGAACGCAAGTCCAATGCTGGGATGCATTCTGTCTATTACAGGCGCTGGTTTAGGAGGAGGCAGGGCTGTGTAAGAGTGAGCAGGGCGGAGACAGTTTTAATGTAAGCTGTTACGGCGTGTTTTTCCGCTCTGTGATCCCGCGGCTCTCCTATAACTTCATGCACTCTTCCACCGGGAGAATGGCTCCCGATCAACCCCCCACTCCCAGGAAGCCCAGCTCCTCGCCAGCCCTCATTTTCCACTCGCAAATTGCGAGTAGGCAAGTGGAAAATTTGAGGGATGTCATATGACGTTGTCCCTAAATGATCATTTGACGATGGGCGGGCGGCAAGTGGTTAAAGAGGAAGTAAACCTGGATGTTGTTTTTTTTGTTCCCTGCAAAGAAAAGTCATATTGTGCTAGTATTCATCGCATACTAGCACATTATGTGATACTTATCTGCAAACGAAGCCCACGCTATACCTGCTGAAGGCTGCATCCATCTTTGCCCATCTTCCTTCCAGGGGCCCCAGACTCCGGTTTTGGAGGCCGGAGCCACATGCATTCTAAAGAAATGACATGGGTGGCCGTTCCTTCAGAGCACATGCACCGATGACATCATTGGCGCAGTATACAGTAAATATTTTGGTTCATGTTTAGGAGATATTTACAGCACCTATAGCCTTATTCTAGGCTTACCTATAGGTACACAGTATACAGGATGGTTTACAACCTCTTTAAGCAAATTACAGTGAAGATTTATTGCGCCTGTGCAAATGATTGACACTTCCAAACTTTTTTATGCATAGGTGTTAGATAAGAAGTGCACTTACCTGTTCAGTCTGCCAGCCTTCCTGTTGCAGCATTGACTTTGCCTTGTAAAGCGTTTCTTTAATTTGATTTAAATAAACCATATCTCTGCTAGAAAGCATTACAGTCGTTTCAAGGTTGGGATTGGCATTAATTCCTATATAAACACAAACAAGTTTCATCAATCTAATATATCCTTCTAAATATGTTTACAGTAATCTTACATTTATCTTTCCCGCCCCGCTCCCTCTCCCCCCGCCTCTCGGCGCAATCTTTGGCGCGTTTTAGGTTGTGACCTCTCGTAGGTCCAGGGGGTGTCTCTCTCTTTTTGTGCCATTTTGGAGTCCTTTTCCAACAGACCCAGGGAATCCTGTGTATCCCCCCCTTTCCCACCCCTCCGGCACTCCACTGGGGAGTTTGATGGTACGGCTCCATGCTCGGCCCCGGTCAGCCCTCCGACACGCGTTTTTGGTAAGTGGCATTTGGGTGTTTCACATCAGTTCATTTATGTAGGAGGTATACCTGCATCCCGCCATCTACTCATATGGTTGTGGTAGGCGGGTCCTCCTTATGTTCTTTTGTTAATATGACCTATTTATTTGTATGTATTTTTCTCTATAGAATCTTTAGTCGCGTTTAATAAACTACTCCCTGAAGAAGACCGCTACTTTTAAAGGTCGAAACGCGTAGGGGTTATTTTCGCCCATAGCACTCGCATATTCACAGTACTGTTATGTCTGTATTTATTATCATTTGTGTGATCTTACTTGTTCTCAATTGATATATGTTTTTATGTGAAGCTCATATCCTGAGTCCCTCAGTTGGGGCTTTTTTGAACATTGTATTAAAATAAAAATGTATACTTCTTTATCAACTGGTACATCTTTCATTTTTTGCTGCAGCACAAAGCCCCTAGGGGTAATTTTCTCTTTCTTCAAGACTTATCAGGGGTGTGCAGCACTCTTCATCCATGGGTTGTAATACCTTTTCTTTGCTACAGTTATCTTACATATACAATTATAGAAAACATTGACCAGCAGTGTATAACTGAAGAAGTTACTTACGATTAACATGAAATCTTTAGATTATTTATATAAAGTGCAGACTGTTAGTTGCAGTGGAACAGGTCTGCAAAGTACAATGATAGAGGAGGAGAGAGTCAGGAGGAGGTGCAGGCTGCACTCTCTCTCCCCCTCCTCATCATAAGCTACATAATAAAGGGGAGGGGGCACGATTTGGCATAATTGCCCTGGGCACTTAATGATCTTGTCTTGGTTCTGGTCAAGGAGAATCCCTTTTGTTGCCTGTGTGTAATACAGAACACGTATTATCATACATACCTTCAGGAGGGCGGGGAACATGAAAAAGGTGGCGGCACTCCAATGTACAAACAGAAGACTTCTTTATTTTTTCTTTATTGCTGACTCCATAAACATAAAAAGACAGGAATACATGGCTCTTGGAACATCAGTACAGTATACATGTTCCAAGAGCCGTGTATTCCCGTCATTTTATCTTCATGAAGTGAGCAATAAAAATGTCTGCTGTTTGTACATTGAAGTGCGGCCTCCTTTTTCATATATACTCTCCACTCCATGCTGTATTATTTTGTGAGTTCTGATCCTGTGTTGTTTGCAGGGGCGGACTGACCATTGAGGCACTCGGGCACTGCCCGAGGGCCCCATGCCACTAGGGGGCCCCATCAGGGTTGCCAGGCTCAGTAAAACAAGGGACAGTATGTAAAAATCTGTGTTTTTTTTACATCTGTCCCTGATATGTCCAAAATCGACATGCTTTTGATGTGAAAATCCTGAGATTTTAGCTGCCCCACCTCTGCACTGCCTCCTGGCTTAGTGGCCATTTGTAAGCCCGGGGCCCCATAATCTTCTATTGCCCGGGGGCCCCATGAGTTGTCAGTCCGCCCCTGGTTGTTTGTTTCGTGTTTTTTGTGATTGACCTTTCACCCTGTCTGTTGTAGTGTCCCCTGTCCCTTCTGTGGGCTGTAAAGCGTGAGGTGGAGCGAATATTTATATGTGCCAGTCAGGGCAGCCATTAGAAATGTTGGTACCCCTTACATAGCTTTAGCCCTGGGGCCCCCTGGCCCGACCACCAACATTCCCCATGGTCAGCCCATTGGCTGTCCCATCGAAACTGCCAACTGGCCATCCCATCAAGTCCTTACAACTTAAAGGGAGCTCCAGGCTCCCCCAAAAATTTAACAGTGAGCAGCTATAGCTTCTGCAGCTGCTGACTTCTAATATACGGACACATTTCTTCCTAGAGATCCAGCGATGTCTTCACCATAGCCAATTCTTCAATCGGCTTCGGGTGTGGGCACCGACATCTCAAGTAAGGAAAACAGGCTGAGAAGCCTTGTAACTTTGCATGCACTGCACCTAAATGGTCCTGCAGTCTTCTGGGACCTGTGATTTGCCCCATAAGACAGCGGGCAAAAGAGGGGGCTGAACTTCTGTCAGATCGCTGAGGCAAAAACTAGGTACCCGTACCCCCTCAAAAAGTGCCAAATGTGGCAGTGGAGGGGGGAGGATGAAAACAAGCAGAACTTCCCCTTTTGGGTGAAGTTATGCTTTAACCACCTAATGACCGCCGCATGTACATATACGTCCACAGAATGGCACGTACAGGCAGATGGGCGTACCCATACGTCCCTGCCTAGACGTGGGTCTGGGGTCCAATCGGGACCCCCCCTGGTACATGCGGCGGTCGGAAATCGTCTGGGAGCGATCCGGGATGGGGGGGCGGCTATTCGTTTCTAGCCACCCCCTCGCGATCGCTTCCCGGAGCTGAAGAACGGGGAGAGCCGTATGTAAACACGGCTTCCCCGTGCTTCACTGTGGCAGCTGCATCGAATGTGTCATCCCCTTTATAGGGAGACACGATCGATGACGTCAGACCTACAGCCACACCCCCCTACAGTTGTAAACACACACTAGGTGAAACATAACTCCTTCAGCACCCCCTGTGGTTAACTCCCAAACTGCAACTGTCATTTTCACAATAAACAATGCAATTTAAATGCATTTTTTGCTGTGAAAATGACAATGGTCCCAAAAATGTGTCAAAATTGTCCAAAGGGTCCGCCAAAAAAATCGCTGATCGCCGCCATTAGTAGTAAAAAAAAAAAAATAATAATAAAAATGCAATAAAACTATCCCCTATTTTGTAAACACTATAAATTTTGCGCAAACCAACCGATAGACGCTTATTGCGATTTTTTTATACCAAAAATATGTAGAAGAATACGTATCGGCCTAAACTGAGGAAATTTTTTTTTATATATATTTTTGGGGGATATTTATTATAGAAAAAAGTAAAAAATATTGCATTTTTTTCAAAATTGTCGCTCTATTTTTGTTTATAGCGCAAAAAATAAAAACCGCAGAGGTGATCAAATACCACCAAAAGAAAGCTCTATTTGTGGGAAAAAAAGGACGTAAATTTTGTTTGGGAGCCACGTCGCACGACCGCGCAATTGTCTGTTAAAGCGATGCAGTGCCGAATCGCAAAACCTGGCCTGGTCTTTTAGCTGCATTTTGGTCCGGGGCTTAAGTGGTTAATGTATAAAAATGAAAGGAGAAGTACAAATCTTTTGGTTGACAGTAGGCTGAATCGTGCTGTCGGGGGACATCACAGAGTCGATCCAGGCTGAGGAAAGATCCAGACTTTAAGTCGGCATCCACCCAGATCCCCAGATCCCTGGACCAGCACCTGACTCCATCTTTCAGTGGGCCGCTGAGAGCCTAAGCCAGCTGCTCCAGCGGCTTCACAGCCCGGTGCTCCAGTAAGTGGAGTCACTTCTCCAAAAAAACGGCACGTGCCCAGATATTCCGCCAGCTTACTTCAGGTATACCAGCAGCGTATCTGGGAGAATTAAGTGGATTTCTGGGCATGCGCACAAATGCCGCAAGCTTCTGGTGGATGAGCACTGTAATGCTCAGCGGCATTTGTGCACATGGGGACATCTTCCACCCATGTGCACAAATTGGGATTTACTAAGGCCTGCTTCACATAGGCTTTAGCTTGTATAAGCAGTGCGAAAATAAAGCTTTTACAAAGCATTTGCAGAACTTTCAGCAAGCTTTGTTGAAATGTTTAAAGCGCCCTTCAGTTCCAGTTTGTAAATGTTGAACACAGGACCTAATGGGAGTGCTGATTGTCACTTTAAAACAAGCTGCTAGCAGGCTTCATCACTATTCAAAGCTTGTTAAAAAACAGCTAGTAGCTATTTTAAAGTGACAATCGGAACTCCCATTAAGATCTGTGAATACCATTTCCAAAGAGGAGCTAAAGGGCACTTTAACCACTTAAAGACCAGCCGCTGGGCGAATCGTAGTCATTGTATGTCGGCGCTTTAAGACCTCTAGGGGGCATGCATGCCTGCAGCATGATGCCAGAGCCGATGCGTGTGGATGGCGGCCATGATGTCCGCCGGGCCACCTGCAATCGCTCCTGAGAGAGACAGAACGGGAATCTTTCAATGTAAACAGACAGATCCCCATTCTGTCAGGGGAGGAGAGACAGATCTGCTGTTCCTAGCGATTCGCAGTGCTGAATCTGTCACATCCATGGAGGCAGCTACAGGCCACATGTAGCAGGGCACATGTATTCTGCATAGTAAGCTACAGACAATATCATCTTTTGATCGCATAAATACCACAACCTATTCATCTGTTTGCATCCTGTCATCTGCTGTAACCTGTTTCCGGATAAAAGCACCTCTGCGAATAGAATCGGTACTTGGTGAGTTCAAGCTATCTGATGAGGATTGTCCTCAGTGATTATATCTGCTTATACAGGCCAAGCATAGAGGTCTCACAAGGGATAATCGCTTCACAACAATCAGAGTCAGAATAGACATTACTAGTAAAAAAAAATGATAATTCTAAAAACGCCATAAATCAATCCCCTATTTTGTAGCTATGACTTTTGCGCAAACCAATCAGTATACGCTTATTACTATTTTTTGACCAAAAATATGTAGAAGAAGAATACATATCGGCCTAAACTGATGAAGAAGTACATTTTTTCTTTAATTGTAGGATATTTAATTATAGCAAAAAGTAAAAAATATTGGTGTTTTTTCAAAATTCTCTGTCTTTTTTGATTATAGAGAAAAAAAAAAAAAATTGCAGAAGTGATCAAATACCACCAAAATAAATCTCTATTTGTGGGTAAAAAAAATGACATAAATTTTGTTTGGGTAAAACTCTGCACGAATTCGTAATTGTCAGTTAAAGTGACGCAGTGCTGTTTCACAAAAAATGGTCTGGTCATTAGGGGGGCAAACCCTTCCGCTCTTTAAGTGATTAAAGGCTTTTAAAGGCTGCTGAAAGTTTCATGAAAGCTTGCAGTTCACACTACTCTCAGGCCCCGTACACACGACAGAGTTTCTCGGCAGAATTCACCGAGAAACTCGGTCAAAACCCGGATTCTGCCGAGAAACTCTGTCGTCTGTACAGTTTTGGCTCGATGGAGCCGCCGAGGAGCTCGACGAGAAAATAAATAGAGAACATGTTCTCTATTTTCTCGTTGTTCTATGGGAGAAGGCGGCCCGCCGAGCTCCTCGGCGGCTTCATCCCAGAACTCGACGAGGAACTCGACGTGCCAAGCACGTCGAGTTCCTCGGCCGTGTGTACGGGGCCTCATACAAGCTGAACACCATGTGAAACAAGCCTAACACACTTCCTCCTGGGATAGTTGTGATGTAGCAATCCCAGGAAGCAGCGGCCTAAGCTGGAAAACCGAAAGTGAAGAAAATTCACTAAATCATTTTTTTTTTACATTTTTAGCATTAGTGGAAGAAGCCAAAGTAGGACAGTTTTGTTTAAGTGAGTTCTGCTTCAAATACCCACTTATGTACAGATGAAATACAAAATCAGAAATTAGCTTCTTACATCATTGGATAATTAAAGTGAATATTCACTCAGTTTATTGTGTAAGGCTCAGTTTACATCTATGCGGGTGACTGCATATCGCAACTACCCACACTGCAGGAAAGTGACCATGCGATTTCCCTGTGGGCTGAGTTTTGAAAATGGTGCATGCACCTTTTTCTGCGGGAAAGCAGGCACGGCAGCCCATTCAAATAAATGGGCTGCTGTGCCCGAGTAAGCATAGCTCACTCGCACGCACGCACAGGTGTGAATCGAGCCTAAAGCTGGATACACACTATACAATTATCTTTAGGTTTTTTTCCTTTAGATTTACACAGTGGCGTCACTAGGGTTGGTGTCACCTGGTGCGGTAAAACATTGTGTCACCCCCCCCCCCCTCCTGTCTAGGCTGCCCAGCACCCTCCATGCCGCGCGCGGTCACAGGGCGCACCCCAAACCAGCCCCTGTAGAGTGATATAGTGGCAGGTTGGGGTAGTATAGGGCAGGTTCGGGTGGCACAGGTTAGGGTATTATAGAGTGGTATAATGACAGGTTTGGGTGCTATGGTTGGATTGGTATATTGGCAGGTTGGGGTGGTACAGAGCAGGTTAGGGTGGTACAGGTCAGGGTTCGGGTGGTACAGGGCATGTTGGGGGTGGTACAGAGCAGGTTGAAGTGGTACAAGGCAGGTTTGGACTCTATGTAGTGACAGTGTGCTGTGCAGTACCTTATAGCATACCTCATGCTTGCTGAGGAAGACGTGGGCGGGGCTGGTGTGTCCTCGGCTCTATCTCCTTCAGCTATAGGATCAGTGTGAAGGGGTCTGTGGGAGAAGTGGAGGAGGTGGCCACACCCCCAACTCCACCAACCTAATCCGGCTGCCTCGGGAGATATTGGAGATCCCCGAGTGACAGCTGGGGAGTTTTATAGGCAGCATCACCCGCACGGCTGAATGCCCCGCTCCGCTGCAAGCTATAGTGTTCAGCAGCCCCCCCGGTGTCACCCCTCACCCCCATAGCAATGCCACTGCATTTGCCAAAACCATATATTATGAGGTCAAGCCTAAACACTGTCAACTTGTATTCAATCAGTCAGGCCCTTGCACTACATAGTTGAGGTAAATCTAAAGGAAATGGAACAACAAAGTTGTATAGTGTGTAGCTAGCTTTACTCCTTTAGTTAGGCTGGCCATTCAATATGCAAATTCTTCCCTCTGCCCTATTGCATTCTTTTTTTTTTTTTTTTTTTTAGTGTATTTTGTGCGTGTACTCGACAGAAGAGTTGGCAGTAGACCAGTAGGCAGTAGACCTCCCCCAGAGACAATCTGCCACCTTTCTCCATGCCCTGTGTGGCAATGGCGGGGGTGTGAGGGGGTCCTCCCACACAGCCCGCCCTACCTGCTCCACTTTGAAGCCCAACGGGGCAGAGGGACTCCCTATAAGGGAGTGAGAGGATCTAGCCCGCTCAACCAGCCCCGTTAGTCCTTCGCCTCTCTTTTTAGAGACCGCGTGGTCAAAGTGCGTGCATGCTAACCCAATTTCGAGTGCGTGTAAGTGTGGTGGTTTTTGTGGGAGGGGGGTGGGTGTACTAAGCGCAGGCTTACCTCGCATAGCACAAAATATACCTCATCCCGAGTCCGGGATCCGAACCCCTAGCTGCAGAGGTGAATGGCTTGTCAGCGCAGTGCCAATCGCGTTGAGCCACCGCAGCTCCCTTGCCCTATTGCATTCTGACAGCTGGAGATTTCCCCACCAGTGATTGCACCCAACAGTCTGGATGTACTGAAATCAACCCTTTAAATCGACTTCAGTACAACAAGCCTGCCCACAGATGGATTGAAATTTGTCTGGTTCCTGCTTAATTGGCTGAAGTTTGATCCATCTATTGCCAGTTTTACTTTATTAGTAAATTAGCCTTATTGCTACATCTTTCTATCTGTCTCTCTATCTGTCTATAATCCACTCTTAAGTCTGAGCCATTTGCATACCTGGAAACTTGCCGATGTTTTATCGATATGTGGTGTCCTCGGTCGAAAAGTGCACAAGCATGCGCAGAATGGAAGGGCACGCCAGCTGAGTTGCTGATCAGCATGCGCACATCGTAGGATGTTTTTTCGACGGGCGATACCATTTCATGGACACAACTGAAAGCTATTCAAAGAGCGGAGGGACACCGTATATATCACATTGTGCCTCACTGTAAACCCGCAGCGCAACAGCAAGGTACAATATGACACATACGGTGTCCCTCTGCTGTTTGCATAGCATTTTTTTTGTGCCCGAGAAATGGTATCTCCCGCAAAAAGGTTCCTACGATGTGCGCATGCGCTATGGGACGTCACTCCAGCTTCCCGGCAACTCAGCTGGAGTGCCCATCCATTCTGCGCATGCGCGGGCACTTTTTAGACGGTGGACACATATTGACAGGCGGCAAGTTCGCCCACTGTGGAGCGCTCCATAATGCACTGCAAGATTGGCCAAAGCACCTGACCTGCATGCTTTGGCCAATCACAGCGTTATGTGCTTAAATAAGAGTGGTCCCCATCAGAACCCTCCTTCACATCAGAGTGGTCCATATCAGAACCCCTCTTCACATCAGAGTCTCCCTATCCGCACCCCTTTACATCAGAGTGGCCCTATCAGAACCCCCCTTCACATCAAAGTCCCCCTATCAGCACCCCTTTACATCAGAGTGACCCCATCAGAACCCCCCCTCACACCAGGGTGTCCCCATCAGCATCTCCTTACATCAGGTGTCACCCTTCTCCTCCCCCTCCTACGTGTACTCACAGCTCTTCACAGAATGAAGGCAGCTTCTCTTCCTCTCACCAGTCATGTGATAAATGACAAATGATAAGGGGAGAGAGGAAGGAAAGTCTGCCCGCTGTCTATCTCTCCCTGCAGGCTGGTGGAAGCAGAAAGCCTAATCCTTACTCCAGCAAGTGTCGGCAGCTGCTCCTTGGTGACAGGCAGGACTGTCTTAATGAGAGGGCACACCTGGGCATTGCCCAGGGGCCCCAGTTACATGGGGGGCTCCTGCACTTTCCCCAAAACAGTTGGTCCTTGAGCCCACACTGCCCTGAAATTCGAGGCCCCATGATGGCACTGAGAGTGATAGATACACAGGGCAAGGCAGTCTGCCGCCTACCTACTTGATGTCTGTTTACCTGCACTGTCATCATTGTAGGAGCCCCAGAGCATTACTTTGCCCAGGGGCCCATGATGCCATTAAGATGGCCCTGGTGACAGGAATGAAATCGCAATCATTCCTATCAGCGAGGAGCGGCTCCAGGACTAGTCTGCACCTGACCGACCCACTGAGCCATCGGCCCACCAGGAAACTCCCAGTAGTCCCAATGGCCAGTACATGCCTGTTTGTTTTTTTACTGATACAGGAGGTGCATTACTGGCCAGATCACCAGGTGAACATAAAGGAAAAAAGCCAAAGAAAAGAAAACTGATGCAGCCACCCCATCAAATGATTGGTAAGCTGGGACATATTACAATTTAGGTTTTGGGTTGAATATCACTTTAAATATGTTACAGAAATGGCATTGCTACCCTCCAAACCACAGTATGACCCTATTGCTCCAGCAAAATAGGTGCACACGTTACATACAGTACTACATACACCAGGGCACAGTCAATGCATGCTTTGATAATTACCTATTTTCATACATAGAAGATTCTGCAGGGAATGAGGTATATTTTGGAAACAGTTGTCCGACTTGCTTAGGATGAATTTTGACATTTCTTTTCCAAATGCACCAACAGCAGGCTGCTGAAGACCTAAAGGCAAGTAAACAAGCAGATTTAGATCCTACAGGAATCACACCTACTACATTATATCACCATTTTTGTTTAGACAGTGTGCTTTGTTGGCACATTGGTTTCCAGCATCCTTATCATTTTGGCACATGCTTACAGGAAGGCGACGTCACCCTCACTTAGGATCTGCAGGGGGTAAAGAGAAGAATATCATCTAACTTTCCTCACCACTTTTTTTTTGCATTTTCTTCCAGCCCTGTAGGAAAAAGGCTTGAATACGCGAACCTTGTCACTGAGGTGCAAGGTCCACTGTAAACTAACAATGTATTACATACAAGTTGAATAAAATGTTTGGATAGCTCTTCCCATTACACAGGTTTTGTAAACCTAAAGGCGCCTGAATGTATTTGCAGGCATATGGTACGCCCAGTAACCCCAGTTGCTGCATAATTTTTCCCAAAGAAAAAAATTACAAAATATGCTGCTATGATGCCTAGTGAATTCTATGAGTTTTTTGCCCTCTGTGTCCAATTGGGGAGATTTCCCTTCATTTCCTGTCCCATAACCTAAGCAGGAAGTGAGAGGAAATCTCCCCAAAGTGAGAGAATCCATTGCTGTCACCAGAACCCCTGTATTCCTTTTCTGGCAACAACCCCAAATGATTGATGTTCTTTCTCTTTAACTCTTGGTGATAACGATAAAAAGGACAAATAGAGAGGGTGAATTCCTCCCACTGATACCAGTGTTGGGGCACTATTCCTCCCATGATGGGGTACTATTTCTCCTTCTCCTACTGATCACAGACACACTGTAATTTGTTTACTCCCACTAACCACCAAGTCCAAGGCACTTCTACTTTCTACTCCCACTGGCCCTCCTAAAGTCTGAAGGACAAGAAACTTGCCCTTTGTTTAACCACTAGAGTACCGGGCCATCGTCAAATGACGGCTCCACGGTGACTCTGAATATTCAACAGGACGTCAATTGACGTCCTGTATTCCTCCGGCCACTGGGGGCGCGCGAGCGCGCTGGCGGCGGCGCGCGCCCGGCGCGTCCCCGAGATGCCGATGCGCGTGCCTGGCGGTCGCGGTGTCCGCCAGGTACCCGCGATCGGTAACAACAGAGCAGGGACGTGGAGCTCTGTATGTAAACACAGAGCTCCACGTCCTGTCAGGGGAGAGAGGAGACCGATCTGTGTCCCTTGTACATAGGGACACAGATCGGTCACCTTCCCCAGTCACCCCCCTTCCCCCACAGTTAGAACACAATTCAGGTATACATATTAACCCCTCCCTCACCCCCTAGTGTTAACCCCTTGAATGCCAGTCACATTTATACAGTAATTAGTGCATATTTATCGCATTAATCGCTGTATAAATGTGAATGGCGCCAAAAACTTGTCAAAAGTGTCCGATGTGTTCGCCGCAATGTCACGGTGACAGTAAAAAAATCGCAAATCGCCGCCAATACTAGTAAAAAAATTAATAAAATAAAAATGCCATAAATCTATCAGCTATTTTGTAAAAGGTATAACTTTTTACGCAAACCAATCAATATATGATCATTGCGATTTTTTTTACCAAAAATATGTAGAAGAATACGTATCGGCCTAAACTGAGGAAAAAAAAAGTTTTTTAAAAAAAAATTGTGATATTTATTAAATAAAAAAGTAAAAAATATTGTTTTTTTTTTAAAATTGTCACTCTTCTTTTGTTTATAGCGCAAAAAATAAAAACCGCAGAGGTGATCAAATACCACCAAAAGAAACCTCTATTTGTGGGAACAAAATGATAAAAAAATTGTTTGGGTACAGTGTAGCACGACCGCGCAATTGTCATTCAAAGTGCGACAGTGCTGAAAGCTGAAAATTGGCTTGGGCAGGAAGGGGCGTAAGTGCCCGGTATGGAAGTGGTTAAAAAGTTTGGCGACCCCTGGTCTAATATAATAATGCAATACACAAAGCAACAATGATGTGCAAAGTGCAGTATCCCCTGACAAGCCAAATTAATTACCATTTCAACAGTTCCTGACATTCTGAAAATGAAAGAGTGACAGGGGGTGTGTCCTATGGCTACATACTTAATAGAGGTCCCTCATAGAGTTGGGAGGTATGTATTTCTGTCTGTACATTCTGATTTGGGATGGAGCATAGGCAGGCAGGGGAGGGTTATCTGCTTTTCCATGTATATTTGAGTGAACTTGCATTTAAAAACATAATTTAGGGCTCCTAGCCGTAAATGATAGTTTGACTCAAAGGGGTTGTAAAGGTTAGTTTTTTATTTTCTAAATAGGTTCCTTTAAGCTAGTGCATTGTTGGTTCACTTACCTTTTCCTTCGATTTGCCTTCTAAATGTTTTTTTTCTTTGTTTTCTTTGTCTGAATTTCTCACTTCCTGTTCCTACTCAGTAATCTGTTCTGGCTGACTAACCCCCAGCCTGATGATGGTGGCAAGCTTACTGAGAAGAAACAGGAAGTGAGAAATTCAGACAAAGAAAAAAAAAACATTTAGAAGGGAAATCGAAGGAAAAGGCAAGGAAAAGGCAAGTGAACCAACAATGCACTAGCTTAACCACTTCCGGACCGCCGCATGTACATATATTTAGGCAGAATGGCACATTGGCGTACCTGTACGTCCCTGCCTAGACGTGGGTCGGGGGTCCATGGTTATATGTGGAATTGCACCCCAAAATACATTCTGCTGCTTCTCCTGAGTACGGGGATACCACATGTGTGGGACTTTTTGGGAGCCTAGCCGCGTACGGGGCCCCGAAACCAAGCATCCCCTTCAAGATTTCTAAGGGCATACATTTTTGATTTCACTCCTCACTATCTATCATAGTTTTGAAGGCCATAAAATGCCAGGATGGCACACAACCCCCCTCCCCCCAAATGACCCCATTTTGGAAAGAAGACACCCCAAGCTATTTGCTGAGAGGCATGTTGAGTCCATGGAATATTTTTTTTTTTTGCCCCAAGTGATTGAATATTGACCAAAAAAAAAAAAAAAAAAATTACAAAACATTGTCACTAAATGGTATATCTCTCACACATGCCATGGTTATATGTGAAATTACACCCCAAAATACATTCTGCTGCTTCTCCTGAGTACAGGGATACCACATGTGTGTGACTTTTTGGGAGCCTAGCCGCGTACGGGACCCCAAAAACCAATCACCGCCTTCAAGATTTGTGTGAGTGAAAAAAAGATTTATGTCCTTAGAAATCTTGAAGGTGGTGATTGGTTTTCGGGGTCCCGTACGCGGCTAAGCTCCCAAAAAGTCCCACACATGTGGTATCCCTGTACTCAGGAGAAGCAGCAGAATGTATTTTTGGGTGCAATTCCACATATAACCGTGGCATGTGTGAGAAATATATCATTTAGTGACAACGTTTTGTCAATAATTTTTTTTGGTCATTATTCAATCACAAAAAAAATGTAATATTCCATGGACTCAACATTCAACATGCCTCTCAGCAAATAGTTTGGGGTGTCTTCTTTCCAAAATGGGGTCGTGTGCCATCTTGGCATTTTATGGCCTTCAAAACTGTGATAGGTAGTGAGGAGTGAAATCAAAAATGTATGTCCTTAGAAATCTTGAAGGCGGTGCTTGGTTTTCGGGGCCCCATACGCGGATAGGCTCCCAAAAAGTCCCACACATGTGGTATCCCTGTACTCAGGAGAAGCAGCAGAATGTATTTTGGGGTGCAATTCCACATATAACCATGGCATGTGTGAGAAATATATCATTTAGTGACAACTTTGTGCAAAAAAAAAAAATCAGTTTGTCATATTCCCGAACTTGTGTCAAAATATTAAATCTTCCATGGACTCGACATGCCTCTCAGCAAATAGCTTGGGGTGTCTACTTTCCAAAATGGGGTCATTTGGGGGGGGTTTTGTGCTATTTTGGCATTTTATGGCCTTCGGAACTGTGATAGGTAGTGAGGAGTGAAATCAAAAATTTGCGCCCTTAGAAATGCTGAAGGCGGTGCTTGGTTTTCAGGGCCCCGTACGCGGCTAGGCTCCCAAAAAGTCCCAAACATGTGGTATCCCCGTACTCAGAAGAAGCAGCAGAATGTATTTTGGGGTGCAATTCCACATATAACCATGGCATGTGTGAGCAATATATCATTTAGTGACAACTTTTTGTAAAAAAAAATTTTTTGTCATTATTCAATCACTTGGGACAAAAAAAAAAATATTCAATGGACTCAACATGCCTCTCAGCAGTTTCCTTGGGGTGTCTACTTTCCAAAATGGGGTCATTTGGGGGGGTTTTGTACTGCCCTGCCATTTAGCACCTCAAGAAATGAGACTGAAATGAGGCAGTCATAAAATAAAAGCTGTGCAAATTCCAGAAAATGTACCCTAGTTTGTAGACGCTATAATTTTTGCGAAAACCAATAAATATACGCTTATTGCGATTTTTTTTACTAAAGACATGTGGCTGAATACATTTTGGTCTAAATGTTTGACTAAAATTTAGTTTTTTAGATATTTTTTACTTTTTGTTATAAGAAAAATCATTATTTTTTCAAAATTTACGGTCTTTTTCCGTTTATATCGCAAAAAATAAAACTCGCAGAGGCAATCAAATACCATTAAAAGAAAGCTCTATTTGTGGGAAGAAAAAGGACGCAAGTTTTGTTTCGGTACAACATTGCATGACCATGCAATTACCAGTTAAAGCAGCGCAGTGCCAAATTGTAAAAAAACACCTTGGGTCTTTTAGCAGCATATTGGTCCGGTCCTTAAAGGGGAGTTCCAGCCATTTGTATGTTTATTAAAAGTCAGCAGCAACAAAAAGTGTAGCTGCTGGCTTTTAATAAACAGGCACTTACCTGCTCCAGCGCTCCAGCGACGCGCCGGCCGGGGCTCCGCTCCTCTCCCCCCCTCCCCGGCCGGCGTCTTCATTTTCAGTGTGGGCACCCGGCCGTGACAGCTTTCGGCTTCACGGCCGGGCACCCACTGCGCATGCGCGAGCGGCGCGGCCCGGCGCCGCGCCGTGTAATTGGCCAGGAGATCGCCTAGGACCTGTGATGTGTCCTAGGCGATCGCCTACAGCAGCCACTTCCTAAAGGCGAATAAGCTTAGTCGCCTACAGGAAGGAGGAAGTGGGACAGGAAGTCCCACTCGTGCTGAAGCCCCCACTCCCCCCCCAAAAAAATTACATGCCAAATGTGGCATGTAAGGGGGAGAGGAGTGGGTTAAGAGGAAGTTCCAAATTTGGGTGGAACTCCTCTTTAAGTGGTTAAAGGAACCTATTTAGAAAATAAAAAACAAACCTTTACAACCCCTTTAAGAAGAAGATATCTTCCCTGTTCTTTTCAGTCCTGGTCTGCAGACAGGTCTCTCCCTACATTGACGGTTGATCTGCACAGACAAGGCTGACTGTAAACAAAGCAATATTTACACTATCCAGGACTTCTGATGACAGGTCTTAGGCTGCATTCACACCTAGGCGTTTTGTCGCCTGAAGCGCGACGCTCAAAGACGCTATAGGGGAAAAAATAACATTATTCTCTATGGAGATCGTTCACATCTCCACGCCGAACGCCGAACGCCTGTAGCTCAAACAAGTTCCGGACCCTTTTTTGTTGCGCGTATCGGGCGGTTTGGGCGTATTTGAGCGTTTCCATTTCCCATAGAAAGTAATGGAAACGCTCGATTCAAGCGACTTGCGCGACAACGAGCGTTTGCTACGGGCGTTTTGTCGCTTTAATCAATAGAACTTTTCACCCAGGCAGAAGATTAAAAAAATCTACCAACATAGCAACAAGTGATGAAAAGATGATAATTTTTCCTATTGGCTAAAATAAAAAACGTCGAAGTACAAAAACGTCGGACAACGCTGTATGCAAACGCGCAAATAAGCATGAATACGCGCGAAAAAAACGCAGAAAAAAAAAATTACCGACCGACGCTCCAGGTGTGAATGCAGCCTAAAAGCACAAGTAAAGCGAAGTAAGTTTATATTTTCAACATTTCTTTGTATCATTGAATATTAAAAGAGCTTATTGGGGTTGTTTTGCTAAAACTGGAGAGTTTAAAATCTGGTGCAGCTGGGCATTGTAGCCAATCAGCTTCTAACTTCAGCTTGTTTAAATAAGCTTTGACAATAAAACCTGGAAGCTGATTGGCTTCTATGCAGAGTTGCACCAGATATCGCACTCTCCAGATTTAGTAAATCAACCCAATTGTGTTTTAGAAACATGATTATCCTTTAAAATAAAATGAAAATGTCATTCTAAGTAAAATATGTTTGTTATAATGTCAGACATGAGCCATACAAAAAAAGAATACATATGACAGGCTTGCATATACAAAGATAAGAATGAGATACAGTACCGGTCACGCTGCGGAGAGGCTGATGAGATATACCACAACATAGTTTGAGAGTCGCAGGTATCATAGTCGATGGGATGTGCAGTCCGGCCTTCCTAGCTGGAGAGGCTGTGCACTCTCCACTCTCCTATCTTTATAGATATCCTGAAGGACAGCACCTGATGATAGGCAGGACGTTTCCAGCTAGGAAATGGGACTGGAGAAAGTCCAAGGACAGAGAAAGCTCAGAGAAGGAGGCCATCTGGCAGAATAAAGAAATCATTTAGTTCACAAGCCAACTGATACATCTGCTGCTGCATATACAATATTATCTATACATAAAGGGGTTGTAAAGACAAAAATATTTTCCTCTTAAATTAAAGTCTGACAGTAGCTGATAAAGTAAAAAGTAATGTTTGCATTATAACTAGTTTGATACCTGTTGAAATCGAGCGTTTTATTCACCTCCGTCACTCCTGAATCATTATTCTCACTGACTTCCTGGTTTGCGGTGCGCATTCATTCTTGCTACATCACGGCCTAATGGGATCTACAGTTCCCATTAGGCTTAGCCTTCATGCCTGTGAGGGATAAGAGAGCATCTTCACGCAGGGCTGTAGTCATAGGGAGGCGGTGAGCACATTCTGCTTTCCACCATGCAAAACGGCTCAGATGCTGGTGGAAAGCAAGAGGAGGAGTGACAGGAAATGGCATTTTCAAACCTGGATTACTGGATTTTGGAGGTCAAAAGGAAAAACGAGGTAAGTGATATTTAAATGCTCTAGCTTACAGCAATCAATTGTCAAGTGTTCCTTTAAGGCCTAGTACACACGAGAGGATTTATCCGCGGATACGGTCCAACGGACCGTTTCCGCGGATAAATCCTCTCGAGGATTTCCATGGATTTGGATCCGATGGAGTGTACTCACCATAGGATCGAAATCCGCACAGAATCCCCTCGCGATGACGTGTCGCGACGTCGCCGCGATGATGACGCGGCGACGTGCGCGACGCTGTCATAAAAGGAATTCCACGCATGCGTCTAATCATTACGACACATGCGGGGGATCCATTCGGACGGATTGATCCGGTGAGTCTGTACAGACCAGCGGATCAATCCGTTGGGATGGATTCAAGCGGATAGATTTGAAAGCATGTCTTCAAATTTTTGTCCGCTTGAAATCCATCCCAGGGGATACAAATCCGCGGAAACAGATCCGCTGGATTGTACACACCAGGGGATCTATCTGCTGGAGCCGGTCCGCGGATCAATTCCAGCGGATGGATCCTCTCGTGTGTACGGGGCCTCAGACATTGAGGTTGCTTACACTTCCATGTAAGCAATAATCTAATTCCTTGTACACACAGTCGGAATTTCCGATTAAAAAAGTCAGACATCATTTTTTTATCAGATATTCCGCGTGGGGGCCCCATTGGACTTTTTTCCGTCGGACTTTAGAAATAGAACAAGTTTTATTTTTTTCCGATGGAAAAAAAATCCTATCGAAAATTTCAACCGTCTGTGTGGAACTCCGATGGAGAAAAAAACATGCTCAAAATCAAGTCGACGCATGCTCGGAAGCATTGAACTTTATTTTTCTCGGCTCGTCGCAGTGTTTTACGTCACTGCGTTTTGGACGGTCGGAATTTGGTCTGACAGTGTGTATGCAAGACAGCTTGAAAGAAATTCCGACAGAAAATTCCATCGGATTTTAGTCCCAGCGGAAATTCTGATCGTGTGTACAGGGCAAACTGATCATCTGTGCTTTGGCCACAGCACAGTGTACCTTGACAAAGGGCAGTGGGTTGGCTGCGCTTTGCCATAGACTTATGACCTATTTGCGGAGAGAGTTGATCAGCAGCATCTCCTTGTAGGGGACAGTAAGAGATTTAATCAGGGCACTGATGATCAGTGCCCTGATTAAATTAGAGCGTCAGAAGTGCCAGCAATTAGTGCCCACCAGTGCCAACAATCAGTGCCCACCAGAGCCAGCAATCAGTGATCATTAGCAATGCCAGGCAGAGCTGGCTTTTAGTGCCCATCAGTGCTGCCTATCAGTGCCACCCATCAATGCCCATTAGTGCCACCCATCAGTGCCACCTATTAGTGCCCACCAGTGCCACCCAGTTCCATCTGTCAGTGCCCATAAGTGCAGAATATTAGTGCCTTCTCATCAGGGCCACCTAATCAGTGCCCATAATTGCCACCTCATAAGTGCCCATCAGTGCTGCCTCATCAGCGCACATCAGTGAAGGAGAAAAATTACTTATTTACAAAATTTACTTACAGAAACCGTTTTAGGTCTGATTTCAGCTCGCATTTTGGGCTGAATTTGGACCTGAAACGGACCAACAAAGACACACGTTTTTCCAGCGATTCGCAACGGACCTGCTGCACGGATATGTGAACTGGCTCCAAAGGGAGCCAGTCACATTCTCCTGCTATGCGAATGGGATGTGGATGTTTTTTTTTATAAAAATCCCAGCAGTGATGAAATACCACCAAAAGAAACCTCTATTTGTCTGAAGAAAATTATAAAAATTTCACATGGTTATAGTGTAGCATGACCGCGCAATTGTCATTCAAAATGTGACAGCTCTGAAAGCTGAAAAATAGGCTGGGCAGGGGCTGGGCTGGGAAAATGTCCTGTAGGTAAGTAGTTAATATCTTGCTGGTGGCAGAACATGTGCCCACATGTCGAGGAAAAAAGAAGACATGCTCTCTTTTTGGCTCGACGAGATTCTCGACAGTTTCCTCATCGAAAAGTGTACACACGACCGGTTTCCTCGGCAAAAAAAAAAAAAAACAGCAAGTTTCTTGCTGGTTTTTGCTGAGAAACTCGGTTGTGTGTACGAGGCTTCATTGCAAGATTTTCCAGCAAGATTATCTCTTCAACACAGCCGTGTGGCCATCAGAACAGGTGATTATTGTGTGCTTGCTTTGCAGGGAGTCTAATTAATCCAGCGGTCAATTTAGACAAATGATCACAATTTTGAATTTGAAAAGACAGCTTAAACCTGCAGGCCTGAATTAACGTCTAGCCGCCAACCAGTTTCTTATAGAACCCTAATGCCCTGTACACACGATAGGTTAGTCTGGTGAAAACGGTCTGATGGATTTTTCCATCAGTTATCCAATGAAGTTGACTGATGATCAGTCGTGCCTACACACCATCAGTTAAAAAAACGATCGTGTCAGAACGTGGTGACGTAAAACACAATGACGTGCTGAAAAAAATGAAGTTCAATGCTTCCAAGCATGCGTCGACTTGATTCTAAACATGCGTGGATTTTTAACCGATGAAGGTGCCTACAGACGATCGTTTTTTTCTATAGGTTTTTTATCCATCAGATAATTTTAAAACAAGTTCCTATTTTTTTTACTTATGGATAAATAACCAATGGGGCCCACACACGATCGGTTTGGTCTGATGAAAACGGTCCATCAGACCGTTCTCATCAGACTAACCTATCGTGTGTACGCAGCATTAGGCTTGTGGTGGAGATAAAATTAATCAACTGTCACGTTACAAACCATCAAAGAACTTACCATCTCGGTTCACACATATGCAATGCGAGAACCCATGTGAATCCAACAGGGGGTCCCACATCGCATAGGACTCGCAGGCAGTTCACACTCCCTTATGCGAACCGCTGGGAGTGTCAATACAAAGTTAATGACACCCCCCAGATCAGTTCTCATTTTGCAGTGCGAACTGTCAGTTCAAACATGATTTAGATTGCATGGGTGTGAATACCCATGCGATCCAATTCTGGTGCGGACCAAAAAAGGGTCCTGCAGGACTTATATCGCTTTGAATTGCGTTTTTTGGTCCATCCTTCATGTTCCTGCCCTGCTCAGTTCTGTCTCAGAGCTCACCTCGATCTTGCAGCCATCCACCTGCTGCTATACAGGCTCCGCTAGTCCGCTGCTTTTTCCAAAGGAGAGAGAGGCCGGAGGGGGGTGCATATTGCAAATGTATATCACTGCTGGCGCCTGCAGGACCTGCAGCCGGAACTATAGAAGCCATATCAGAAAATGTGGCTGGTTTACTTCATGGCTGTGGTCCCTAGTCCCTGCTCAATCACCTCCCACTCGCAGCACAGCTGTTTTTGTCGGCCCGAACCTGACCCCAATGGTGACTGTGATACACAGACATGTTGCAGCAGTCAGCACTAGCACTCTAGCAGTGAAAGCGGCTCCCAGTTGATGGTGGCTTCACATGTGGATTCTCTGACCAGAAGTGCATTCTTTGACCAAAAGTGCCTGAGTTAAAAACCTGGAGTTTGCTATCAACTGCTTCTGTTTGCAAGGGTTGATTTTTTCCCCCTCTTTTTCTCTGACACTTTTTAAACAGCTTTTTTTTTCCTTCTCCTTTCTGCTAATTAAGGGGAGGGTTTAATTGTTCACAGGTGTGGGTTTGTTCACAGGTCTTCACAGGTGAGTATAAAGTGGCTGTACAAGCTCCCAGAGGAGCTGGCTCCCAGTTGATGGTGGCTTCACATGTGGATTCTCTGACCAGAAGTGCATTCTTTGACCAAAAGTGCCTGAGTTAAAAACCTGGAGTTTGCTATCAACTGCTTCTGTTTGCAAGGGTTGATTTTTTTCCCCCTCTTTTTCTCTGACACTTTTTAAACAGCTTTTTTTTTCCTTCTCCTTTCTGCTAATTAAGGGGAGGGTTTAATTGTTCACAGGTGTGGGTTTGTTCACAGGTCTTCACAGGTGAGTATAAAGTGGCTGTACCAGCTCCCAGAGGAGCTGGCTCCCAGTTGATGGTGGCTTCACATGTGGATTCTCTGACCAGAAGTGCATTCTTTGACCAAAAGTGCCTGAGTTAAAAACCTGGAGTTTGCTATCAACTGCTTCTGTTTGCAAGGGTTGATTTTTTTCCCCCTCTTTTTCTCTGACACTTTTTAAACAGCTTTTTTTTCCCTTCTCCTTTCTGTTAATTAAGGGGAGGGTTTAATTGTTCACAGGTGTGGGTTTGTTCACAGGTCTTCACAGGTGAGTATAAAGTGGCTGTACCAGCTCCCAGAGGAGCTGGCTCCCAGTTGATGGTGGCTTCACATGTGGATTCTCTGACCAGAAGTGCATTCTTTGACCAAAAGTGCCTGAGTTAAAAACCTGGAGTTTAAAACAGGAGGTAAGACAGGAGTCTTCATTATTTTTTTCAATCACTGATCCAGAACAAGCTTGCAGCTAATAAAGTTGGAACTCTTGATATACTGAGAGCCCCCGGCGGCAACTCGGTATTCACCGGCTTGGCGCCCACCCCCCCCCCTGATACACCATTCACCTGCCAGCTGCACATCAATCCCCCCTGACACCAGCAAGACCCCCCTCTTCCCTAGGGCTTGAACTGCATCCCGGTAGCTACCGGCGCACGCCTCCTAGGAGTAGGACGTGTGGCCCACGGGATGTAGATAGGTAGGGCCCCCCCCCCCCCCCCCCGATTCATCGCCACGACCTGCCAGCTGTTCATCAACCCCCCCCCCCCCTCGGACACCAGCTGGACCCCCCTCTTCCCTAGGGCTAGAACTGCATCCCGGCAGCTACCGGCGCACGCTTCCTAGGAGTAGGACGTGTGACCCACGGGATGTAGATAGGTAGGGCCCCATCCCCCCCCTTTCATCGCCGCGACCGAGTGGCTCCCCGCTCCTCCCCTCCAGATACCAGCCTGCTACCCCCTTGTAATTGGGTCACCTACCACCATCTCCTGACTCAATAACTACCAGTTGGCAATCCCCCCCTGCCCCCCCCCCCTCGAGGTCACCACCTTGGCTCTTTGCAGCCAGAGTGGTGGTCATCTTGCAACACCCTAGCCCCACTCCCCCTCTCTCAAATACCATTTGTACTTGATCCAGGGTTCGCCCGATTGCCTCTCAAGGGGTCAGGAAGGAATTTTTTTCCCTGTCGTAGCATATTGGCGTAGCACAACCAGGGTTTTTTTCGCCTTCCTCTGGACCAAGTCAGGATCGAGGATTAAGTTAATCCTTGATAATCCCCCCTCCCTCCTCCTCCTGGTGTTTGGCGACTATGGTTAATCTGCAATACTCTGCAGAAACCATTGGGGATCTGAGGCAATTTGCCGCAATACTACCAGCCATCACTAAAAAAGCCCTAAGAACTGAGCGACTTTTGAGAATCGATCGACTATCAAAAATCTCAGCCGTGTACCCCAGCCTAAGCATATATCATGTGCTTTGATCAAGACAAGATCGGCAGTAAAACACCGACTGGAAATCCATGATTTCATTCTACAATATGATTTAGACTGCCTCTTTATTACAGAGAGCTGGCTTACAGCCGACTGCAACACCATTCTAGGAGAACTGGTGCCAGAAAACTATCGTATCATAACTGAAAACAGAATAGGGCAAAGAGGAGGAGGACTGGCGGTGATCCATAAGACTCATCTTGCAATCACTAAACATGTCCTTCAAAACCCTCTTCCATTCATGGAAACCCTTACCCTGCAACTACAAACAAACTCCCAGGAGACCGTCCGGATTCTACTCTGCTATAGGCCACCTGGCCCAAAATCGCAGTTTCTCCCATCATTGACGGACTTTATCTCCACCTATAGCCTTAACAGCAAACACCTTTTGCTGCTCGGGGACTTCAATCTCTGGGCCAACTCCCCGCAAGACCCCGTTGCCGACGCCTGCATTGATCACTTCGAAGGATTAGGGCTACAACAACTAGTATGTGGGCCCACACATGCTTCAGGTCACACACTCGATCTTATTTTCAGACAAGATCTGGAAATAAAAATCTTGGAAAATGAACCATTGCCATGGACAGATCACCATGCAATTAAATTCATTATTTCCGATTTCCCACCCTTAACTAAAACATCAAATCTAGTGACAACACACTGGACTAGATGTCAGAAGAAGCTCCACTTGGAACTCTTCAAAGCCACGTTAAGGAAAAAAATAAATACAATTCAGCCGCATCAAACGGCTGAAGAAACGCTGGATACCATAAACACAGCCCTATTACAGTCAGCCGACTTAATAGCGCCGAAACGTAAAACCTGCATCCGGAAAAATAACTCCAGCTGGTTCAACAACCAACTGGCATTACTGAAGCAAGAGCGTAGAAGGGCGGAAGCCGCCTGGAAAAGAAGCTCTTAAGATGAGAACCTCATTGTCTACAAAGCAACAACAAGAAAATACCACAAAGAAATCTTCAAAGCCAAGAAAAACTATTTTTCCGAGGCTATCAACAGCGCCCTTAATCGCCCACGCGAACTCTTCAAATTGGTCACTCAGACCATAAATCCAGGATGTCTTGAAGCCCCCAATTCGGACTCACAAGAATTTTGCAGTGAATTGTCGGATTACTTCATTAATAAAATCGAGGGGATCCGACAAAGCATTCAGCAAAAAAATTCCCCCCTCAACCCTCCCCGTAATGATTTACACAATACCTGCAGTAATTCACCACAACCAGGTAAGTTCACGCTGGAACCTATCTCTATCCATGCCACTAAAAATATCATCGGTACTCTGCGTAACAGCACCGCGCCGAATGATATCATCCCCACTAAACTGCTGAAGGAATGCGCCGACATCCTGGCACCTCCTATCACGCAGCTTATCAACCAATCCTTCAGGGAAGGCATAGTGCCCTCCCAGTTGAAGGAGGGTATAATTCGACCCATCTTGAAGAAACCCAACCTGGACCCCAAGGACCCACTCCACCGTCGTCCAATAACAGGCCTAAATGTACTCTCAAAGGTAATGGAAAAAGTAGTGGTACAACAGCTGCAACAGCATCTAGATACCCACAACCTACTTGACCCATTTCAATCGGGATTCCGGCCTGGACACGGGACAGAAACCGCATTGCTCAAAATATGGGACGACGCTCTCGAGGCCGCAGACGAAGGAGAATCTTGTCTTCTGGTTCTGTTGGACCTAAGCGCAGCCTTCGACACAGTAGACCACAAGCTTTTATTGACTCGGCTAGCTGAAGTAGCCAGAGTCGCAGAAGGCGATTTATCTTGGTTCTCCTCTTTTTTGGAAAACCGATCGCAAATAGTGAAGTTAGGACCTTTCACTTCTGAGAAACGCACATTATCGTGCGGAGTCCCTCAAGGATCCCCCCTGTCGCCGGTGTTATTCAACATCTATCTTCGCCCTCTTTTTGAGATTATTAGCAGTCAAAAACTGCTCTACCACTCATATGCAGACGACACGCAACTATATTTCCGCATTTGCAATAAAAAGGATCATCACCTCAATCTAAAGACATGCCTCTCTTTGATAGAGGACTGGATGACAAAGAGTTATCTTAAACTCAACGGAGAGAAAACAGAACTTCTCCTGTTTCACGCCAAACGTATGAATCAACCTACAACAACTTGGACCCCCCGCCCATTCTGGGCAAAATCATCACCCCTAGCGCCAAAGTAAAAAGTCTCGGGGTCATCTTTGACTCTCACATGACATTGGACGCACAAATAGGGTCAGTAGTCAGCGGATCTCACCATCTGCTGCGCCTACTACGCAGACTTACTCCTTTTATTCCCAAGGAAGACATATCGGTCGTGGTGGGAGCTATTGTAAACTCAAGATTGGACTATGCAAATGCCCTTTACCTCGGACTCCCCAAGTACCAAATCGCTCGTCTACAAGTCGTTCAAAATACGGCCGCTAGACTTGTGACTGGGAAAAAACCTTGGGAATCAATCTCACCTTCACTGAGAACCCTTCACTGGTTACCAGTAAAAGACAGAATCACTTTTAAAGCACTCTGTCTAACGCATAGATGTATCTATGGGAATGCTCCCGATTATCTATGCGAAAAAATAAAAGCTCATAATCCCAATCGCGTTCTGCGATCCACCAATCAAAATTTACTCCAGATACCCAAAGCCAGATACAAGTCCAAAGGAGAAAGGAGATTCGCGGTCCAAGGGCCTAGACTATGGAACGCTTTACCAACCAGCATTCGGTTGGAGGAGAACCACTTGACGTTCAGGAGAAAGATCAAGACTCATCTCTTTTGATACCAAAGGAGACAGGAACAACAAGCGCCCAGAGGCGATTAAGTTCACATGTGCTGCGCTATATAAGTTTTCATTCATTCATTCATATGATTGATTAGGCATATATTACTATATTTTATTTATTGAATAAATAGGAGTCTCTATACAGACTCCTATCTTATTTATCAACAATGCAGCTCAGACTGCACAGAAAGGGACTGTCTTCGGTTCCTTTTATCTGTCTCAAAAAAGAGACTTTAGAAATTTGTTTAGACCCCTTATAATAAAATAATAATAATAATGATAATAATATAAAATGCAAAAAATGTAATTGTACCTGTACAGAAAAAAATTATTGTAAAAGAGTAAATAGATAAAACAAAAAAAAATACCAAGAGCCTTTTTACCCAGCGGTCTTTGTAAAGCGGATCCGCCTGCTCAGCAGGGGGTGGGGTTTCCATAAGCTATGCCAGTGGTTCTCAACCTGGGGGTCAGGACCCCCTCGGAGGTCAATTGATGATTTGCCAGGGTTCACCAAATCCTGGGCTGTTCCTGAAGCCCGTACCATTCTCCCAGCCCTTTTGCGGCTACCCAGCAGGGTGTCTCTGATGCCCGTGGCCACCCAGCTGGGCTGTTCCTAAAGCCCATGGCCGCCCACTCAGCCTCTTAGCAGCTGCCCATTCAGTTTACGGCATGCCTGGGTGCCCGAGACTAAAGGTCAGCTGACTGCTGAGGATTGTGAGGTGGGAGGGGCTGGAGGAGATCCTATCTCCTGATTTCCTAAGAGGGGGAGGAAGAAAGAAAAAGGGAGAGAAAGAATAAGAGAAAAAACAAGAAAGACAGCTAGAAAGAGGGATGGGGGAAAAAAAGAAATTAGGATAGCGAGAGATAAAAGGGAAAGGAGAACAAAGAGAGAGTGGTACATCCTAAAATGTACCATATGAGGTTTTAATACTGTACGAGTGGAGGGGACTTAGGGAGCACGAAATGTCCGTGAGTTAGGGGCGCAAATTACTTGCCTTGCCTTGGGTGCAGACAACCCACGCTACGAAAATAATGTTACTGTTAGGGGTCCACACAACTAGGAAAATTTTATCAAGGGTTCAGGGCACTAAAAGGTTGAGAACCACTGCGCTATGCAGAGGGGACACGTACACAGCCTGCTCTCCTCTATAGGGCAGTTCTGTTCATTGCCATCCGACCTGCCAGACAGATGAGGAATAGATCCAGCATCTGTCTGTTTTTTGTGGAATTGGATCGGATGGCAGCGTGTGTCAATGGACAGGAAGGGGTGGGATAAATTTAGATGGGGATGTTCCCGATTTTAGTCTTGCCTGGGGCAGCACAAAACCAAAATACACCACTGCTCACAAACTACTTGTCTGTGTAAAAATGGGGTTACCCATCAGCAACATGGTCTCTGTAAAGATTCTCAATTACATTGTACATTAACAATTCTGTGGACCAATATATATAAAGAAGGAATGAAAATACTACAAAATGCACATAGTTCTAGCCTATTAGCCATGGCATCAGGCCTAGTTTTTGTGCAGAATAACATCAATAAAAACGTGTGTAATATGAGTCCATGTCTGAAGATGGGAGATTTCCCAGTCCCAGAACAGTAACTTAGATTTGAAGTTTGTTGATCACATATTTTGTGCGGAGCTCAATCACTGTCAGTTCTCAGCAGCGGCTTTACATTCCTTAAGCGTCATTTGGTGAATTCTGTTATGCCCATGACACCCAGGAGTAGAGAGGATTATGGTGGAATGTGGTGTTAATAGAAGTCCTCTCATTGACAGGCTATCATGTTCCCACCATTGGAAGACTTACGCTGTGTTTAAGGGGCTCCGATAAGTGTTGTTCTCTTGGCATGGATTTTCACACCATCTCCTATTACAGACAGAAATGACTTGTACCTCAGATAGCAGTAAAACAAATTATCTCAGCAGTGTTTCACAAAGTCTGCTTCACTGATTATTATGGATTACTTTAAAATTATTATACATTGTTTCCTGACCTATTGATCCAGCCAGTAATCAATCCACTGGCTCAACTGATATAACCATTTCTTTAAAGTCCATTATTTTGTTTAAAAAAAAAAATGAAAAAAATAATGTGCATATATTTGCTGAAAGAGAAGTGCACGGTCATGCGACGGTGTAGACAGAAACAAAATTGACATCCTTTTTTTCCCCAAAAATAGAGCTTTCATTTGGTATTTGATCACTTCTACGTTTTTTTCTTGCACTATAAACAAAAAAAGAGCGAAAATTTGAAAAAATTGCTGCTATAATACATATTCCAAAAATATATATATAAAAAAAAAAATGTATCCATCAGTTTAGGGCGATATATATTTTTCTACACGTTTTTTGTTAAAACATATCGCAATAGGCATATATTGAATTGTTTGCACAAAAGTTATCGCGTCTAATAACGACAGGATCGATTTAGGGATTTTTTTTTTTTTTTTCCTGGTAATGGCCACGATCTGCGATTTTTAGCGAGATGTCTGTATGCGCAGGAGTGCCATTCTAGCAACGTATATTGGCGTGAGCCGGTCAGTAAGTGGTTAAAAAATCCTGCATACATTCTATGTAGACATAGCTCCCAACTGTCCCTGATTTGGAAAAAAATCCCCCTGTCCCCTCTTTTTTCTCCTCCTTTGTCCCTCAGTTTGATCTGATCTATATAGTTGTATATAAAATGCACTTTTTATTTTTCAAAAAGTGTTTCCCAGTGCTAAACCTTTTATCCAATTTCTGAATTGCTGCATTTGTAACTTTAAAAAAACAGTATAAAGGAATCGTAGAGGTTAAAAAAAGCACTTGTGGGTTTAACTAATCATTTGTTAAAAAAAGAAATTAACTCATGTACAGTGGCATGTGGTTGCCATCATCCCTTAGTCAATCATAAACTGAAAAAACCTCAATGAGAGTGGGATTTTCAAGGCAACAAATATAAAGCGCAAAAATTCATAAAAAGGTATACATTTATTACAAAACATGTATATAATAGAAAAACATTATCAACAATGAACAAAAAATGTCATTATAAGAACAATCCAAGTGATACTGTCCGTCAAAACATGCCCGTCATCAGCAAGCTGTTGGCATGCAAGACAGTTAGGCAGACACGTTTCGAATGTGTGACATTCTTCTTCAGGGTAATTTACAGTATCGGATTCTAAAGTAGAAAAATACAAAAAATACAAAATAAATACATATTGAGCACTCAAAAAGCTGATCATCGCCATACCACATCCCCAAGAGTAGACGTGAATAATGACTCACTTTTTCCTTAAAAAGCATGTGTATCAATGTCTCAGGATGTACATCTCACAAATTCCCTGATGGCCATATTCACTCTTGGCGCCAAGCATTAAAAAGGCTCACCATCCCTCCAACCCATAGGGGGGCAGAATGAAAAGATTCAATCAGACGACATTCAAAAATCCTCTCATCATATCACTGTGGTGAAAAAAAAAATATATATATATATAATGAGAATATAAATATAGATCCACAAAAGGGGATTGATCATGTAAAAGAAAGTATGAAAAATAGCCCCCCAAGGGGAGAGAAACACATGTTCCTCATTGATTATAAAATTAATGAAGGTTCTTACCATGTTTCAATGGAGAAAAAATTCCAAGAAATATCCATATGAGGATCCATATGTCCCAAGAAGAACCAGGCCAATGGAAAGGCAAAAAGTGTCGTTATTAATAGAGGCAGAAAAAAGCATTTAGTGGCCTCTTAACCCTCCTGGCGGTATCCCCGAGCGTGACTCGGGGTTGATTTTTTCTACCAAAATCGGTAACCCCGAGTCACGCTCGGGGTAGATATGCAGAGCCTGCAGCGTGCGCTGGCTTACCTTCTCCTGGATCCAGCGATGTCACCACGCTGTGTGAGCGAGCGGGACCTCGCTCGATTCACACAGCGTCCTCCTGTGCCGCTGATCTCCGTTCCCTGCGACGTTACGACGCACGGGAGTGGAGATCGGCGCCAAATTCAAAAAAGTAAACAAACACTATACATACAGTATACTGTAATCTTATAGATTACAGTACTGTATGTAAAAAAACACATCCCCTTTGTCCCTAGTGGTCTGCCCAGTGTCCTACATGTCATTTTATATAATAAAAACCTTTCTTTCTGCCTGAAAACTGTAGATTGTCCATAGCAACCAAAAGTGTCTTTTTCTGTCAAAAATGATTTTAGATCAGCTAGAAAACAGCGATAATAAATTATAATCACTTGCAGAATTGTGCGATAGCGATTTGCGGGGAAATTCGTCATAAAAAAAAATAATAATGACAGCAACAATTCTGCAACTGAGCAAATTTCAGTGATTTTGAGTTGATTACATTATTGAATAATTTTTATTTTAATTATATTATTACTTGCTATAATTATTTATAATTATTTATTATATAATAATTAAAAATTTAGTTTTTAAAAAAATGTCATACCCGGGATGCCTATTAGATTCTTGTTTGGTCAGATTTAAGTGAGTTATTCCTAAAAATCACAGGCCTACAGTATAAAACACCAAATTTCCTTGCAAATAATTGTACCGCTTTTCAGCATGTTTCAGAAAGAATCATACCGCCAGGGAGGTTAAAAAGCCCTCCTGGTCATCCCACAGGTGCGAGGAGAGTGATGTCGAAGTGCCCCTCTTGGCGTCCGTAAATACTCACCTTGTCCTCGTTCCAGGTGGTGAGTTCCGCCCCTATTTGCGACCATTCCATACGGTCGATTACCTAACAAAAACAGGATCGTCATGCGTGCCGCGTCATCAAGACGCGACATGCATGGGAAGCCGTCATTCGTCGGCTTTCGCGAACGTCATTTTTCGGAAATGACGTTGCGCCCATCTTGGTCATGGGTATTGGCTCTATCAGGGAAACTGGCAGCCGCTCACAAAGAGAAACCGATTGGTCTCAAATCGAAAAGCAAAAAACGGCACAATCCCCAATGAGGGGGACATTGAATATAGCAAAAAGGATCCCTTAAAAATGGAAAAAATAATGCCATATATATCGCGGCAATTATCTCCAAACCGGAAATCGTGCAGCGACCATTTTACTTATGGGCTCCATCGTACCCGAAACCCGGCGGCCACTCCGAAGGAGAGACCCCCCCCAGCTAGGGTACAATTGGAGGAGGCAAATATAGTTTCTTAACAGGGAGAGATCTAATTATAATATAAACACTCCCAAAGTCACCCCAGAGGGAAAATACCCCAAAAGCCGCGGAGATAGTCTCCGAAACCGGAAGCGTCGCCGCGGCCATTTTGCTTAGGGGATTGACCACCTCTGAGGCCTTGCTGGTCCTAAAAAGATGGAAAAAAGAAAGAAAAGGACCCGACCAAGGTTGAAAATTAATAAAAAAAATACAAATTTAAAAAAAAAACGGAATGTAAAAGGGGGAGGTATGTCAGATGGCGCATATACCCTTTAGGAAAAGCCACGGGGGATAGCCCCACCGATATAACTTGGAGGGACGTATATGGAGGGAATTGGATTCCCTCTAAAACAAATCTGATGCTCAGTACAGGATGAAAAGACCTGAGCAATATGACATAAGGATCAAAAACCACCACTGCCAGGGGGTAGCCTTAATGGATGTAGTTATACATCCCAGTGGGCGTAGAAAAACAGGGTATACCTGTATCCCTCCCCCTGGCAGTGGATGGGAGAGGGATTAGTGAACCCCAAGAAACCTGCCAGGCATCAAGGTAAAGGGGGAGGTAGAGAGTTGTAAAATCCAGAGACATTTACCACATACAATTAGTAAGTGCCAATATGTTAAACAAAAAACTATATGCATATTTTGACAGCAATTTGTCTAGAAAATATAAAGCATAAAAGGTCAAACAAGACCAAACAAAAAATCTTATTCATATATCTCCAGGAGCTAATTTAAATCAAAAGAGAGGAGAAAAGTCTCCCATACGGTCTGTCAAATAGAGTGTACCAGGGAGGGTAAGAGGAAATATAAATCCATCAAAGCTCTATCAAAGAACGAGGGCAGGAAATTAATCCGTCTTCCCCAAGCTGAAGCCCTCCAAGAAGGGTCTATAGCTTTCCATTTCATTTAGTCCGGGGGGGGGGGGGGTGGCCTTCAGATACCTAATCCAGCGCATTTCACGTTGGAGCAGGACCTTGTTCCAATCCCCCCCCCAGAGTGGAATGTGAACCCTGTCCAAAACGGTGAAATTAACCATGGGCATGTGGTAATTGTGTTTTTTGGCCACATTTCTACCTAGAAGAAGATATAAATTACCTATCCTCATGGAATGTATATGTTTTTCTACTCGTTTATGGAGTTCCTGTTTGGTTTTTCCTATATAAAAAGAGCCACACTGGCACTGCATGAGATATACAACTCCCCGAGTCTTGCAGTATGCAAAATGTCTCAGGGAGAAGGTCTCTCCATTGGGCAGTGCCAGTGTGGTTCTTCTACCTATAACCCTGCACTGGGGAAAGTGCAATGAGTTTTGCTAGGATCTTTTTTAAGATTACCCTTATATTCACTTTGGACCAGCATGATACCAATCGATCCAGCTTGTCTAAAAGTTATTTGTGGTCTGTTCATTATTAGATTTTTGAGGATGGGGTCATCCGTAAGAATGGGCCAATATTTCGAAATTATTTCCCTTATTCTTGAATGTTCATTTGAATACCCAATAATAATTCTTGTGTTATTTTCTTCCATCTTTTTCTTTGTTTTTGGCTTAAAAATCTAATCATTTGTTTGGCATAATTCTTCTTTAAGGAGACGTGGAAGGGGGGGAGGTGTCCTATGCCTTCATACTGTATGTTTGCTAATAGATGTCCCTCGTTCCCATCTCAAAAGCTGGGAGGCAGGGGCGTTGCTAGGTGCCAAAAAGACCAGGGGCTTCAGCCCGAAGCCAAGCCGGCACCGGGGGGGGGGGGGATTTGCGGGCGCCGCCGGTGGAGTGGCGCAGGGTGACCTACCTGACACATGCCCAGACCTACGTGAGTGTGTGTATGTGTCAGTACACACTGACATAACCTGCATACACAAACACTGACCTGTCCTGACTACACTGACCTGACTACACTGACCTGACCTGCATACACTACACTGACCTGACTACACTGACCTGACCTGCATACACTTCACTGACCTGACCTGCATTGCATACACTGACCTGACCTGCATTGCATACACTGACCTGACCTGCATTGCATACACTGACCTGACCTGCATTGCATACACAGACCTGACCTACATAACCAATCACTGACCTGACTACACTGACCTGACCTGACTACACTGACCTGACCACACTGACCTGACCACACTGACCTGACCTGACTACACTGACCTGCATTGCATACACTGACCTGACTACACTGACCTGACCTGACTACACTGACCTGACCTGACTACACTGACCTGACCTGATCTGCATACACTGACCTGACCTACATACAAAATCACTGACCTGCATACACTGACCTGACCTGACCACACTGACCTGACCTAACCACACTGACCTGACCTGACTACACTGACCTGACTACATTGACCTGACCTGACTACACTGACCTGACCACAGTGACCTGACTACACTGACCTGACCACACTGACCTGACCTGACTACACTGACCTGACTACACTAGGAGTCGTGGAGAGCCTCCAAACCGAGCGGAGATGTCGCATTGCTCGCCGGGCGGCATTGTAATTCCCGCCTTCTAAGCTTGCGGCGCCTATGATGGACGTCACACGTCCCGCGGTCCCGTTGGGCCAGTAGGACGTCTATCATAGGCGCTGCAGGCTCCAAAAGGCGGGACCTGCTCGGCGGCACTCGGGGCTATTTATTAAATGCTCTATGGCCGAGACTCTGGGCTTTTCATCGACCCATTCGGGGCTCCAGCCTACCCCTAACAACGCCTGCTGGGAGGTATGTATGTAGAGGTCAGCAAAACTGCCCCCCCCCCCTACAATCAGCACAAATAAAAACTCAAGTGTGTTTCTTTAGTGCTACGTTTGTAATGTTTTGTGCCATAACAATTTCCATGTGTGCTGCTTGTATTTTTAAGATATTAGCATATTGGTTTTTCCAGACTATGACATCACCTGTTCCCCCTACAGCAGACAAATGAGACAAAACCGGGCTGGTTGGCTAGTGCCACGTTTGTACGTCGTTTGCGTAAGTCGTCCGTGAATGGCGCTGGACGCTTTAGCGCAATGCACGTCGGGTAATTTTCCCAACGGAGCATGCGCAGTATGTTCGGCGCGGGAACGCGCCTAATTTAAATGGTGCCCGCCCCATTTAAATTAGGCGGGCTTGCGCCAAGCGGATTTACGTTACACCGCCGCAAGTTTACAGGTAAGAGCTTTGTGAATCAGGCACTTACGCTGTAAACCTGCGGCGGTGTAACGTAAATCACATACGTTACGCTGCCGTGGAGCAACGTAATGCTTTCAGAATCTGGCCCTTAGTTTCCACTTTTGATAGCAAAAGAAAAAAGACATTTGCTTTAGAACACAAATGATCAAAGGTCAGTAGGTACAGTAACCACATGTTTTGTAATATATTAAAAACCACACCACAAGTAAAAATGTGTGGTTACGTCAACTGAAGTAATTTGTTATGTCTGCTCAGCTCAAACAAGCCAGGGACACGACGTGTGAGAGGAGGGATTGGTCATGTGTGTGATTACCGTATATACAGTTGGCCCAGTTTCAGCCTGGATCATAGATTCAGACGCGTGGGATACTTCTGCCGAGATGAAAGCCTGACCATGAGACTTCAAGAGGAAGCACAGACATAACCGATATCTCTCTTGGTTTATTTATTTTTTATTGTAACTCAGATCTCACCATATTAGTCACGTGGTGGGTTTTATACCATGGCTAAAGGACCATTCAAGTGGTTGTAAAGAGAAGGTTTTTAATGCATTCTCTGCATTAGGGTATAAAACCTTCTGTGTTCAACTTCCCCCCACCTCCCCTAAATACTTACCTGAGCCCGATCTCGATCCAGTGGTGCGCCCCAGAGCACCGACTCGCTCCTCTCTCTTGCTCCTCACTGGAAATGGAGGCAGCAGTGGGAGTCATTTGCTCAATCACAGCTTGTAAAGAGAGAAGGGGGGATTTTAGAGGCTGAGCCGTGCTGTGTGTGTCAGTAGACACACAGCCCAGCTCAGGATCAAGTTTGCATGAGTGCCTCCTTAGCAGAAGTGGGCAGGAGCTCAGAAGAGTAGGACCTGGGCTTCTATGTACAAAACCATTGCGCAAAGCAGGTAAGTATGACAGGTTTGTTATTTAAAAAATAACTTTAAAATCACAGGTAGATTACCAGTTAGTTTATGAAATTTTTAGCCACTTGCTGACCACCTTATCACAGATTTACTGCTACAGGGCAGAAGCTGTGCGCAGGATCCCATATATATATTGTGGGAGATTAGCTCATGGGGATCACCTTTTCTCAGAATGAAGGTCAGTGTACAGTAGAGCTGCACGATTCTGGCCAAAATGAGAATCACAATTTTTTTGCTTAGAATGAAGATCACGATTCTCACGGCGTAAAATCTTTTACATTTATACAAAAAAAAAAAAAAAAAATGGGCTAACTTTACTGGCTAGTTTTTTAATTCATTAAAGTAAGTAAATTTAAAGACTGCTGCGCAAATACAGTGCAACATAAAATATTGCAAAAAACGCCATTTTATTCTCTAGGGTCTCTACTAAAAAAATATATAATGTTTGGGGGTTCTAAGTAATTTTCTAGCAAAACATTTTTTTGTGCCAGATCCAGAGAGAATTACATCCGCGTAGCGTATCAGAGATACCGTACCTTACCTGGCGGAATTTCGAATCCTCAACGATTTCACGCTGTAAGTTACGGCGGCGTAGTGTATTTCTGGCGGCGGAATTCAAATCGGCGATTAGGGGACGTGATTCATTTAAATGAAGCACGTCCCCGCATTGAATGAACTGCGCATGCGTCGTCCCGAAATTTCCCGCCGTGCATTGCGCTAAATGACGCGTCGAAATTCTAATTTCGACGCGGGAACGATGGCCATACTTAACACGGCAAGTCTATCTATACGCCGCAAAATACCAGCTTTAACTATACGCTGGAAAAAGCCGACAGGAGACGACGTAAGAGAATGCGTCGGCCGCGCGTACATTCGTGGATCGTCGTAAATCGCTAATTTGCATACCCGACGCGGAAAGCGACGAGAACGCCACCCATGGGATGCCAAAGTATTGCATCTAAGATCCAAAGGCGTACGAAGCCGTACGCCTGTCGGATCTTACCCAGATGCTGTCGTATCTTGGTTTGAGGATTCAAACTAAAGATACGACGCGGGAAATTTTAAAGTACGCCGGCGTATCAGTAGATACGCTGGCATACTTGCTCTGTGGATCTGCCCCAATGATTTTAACTTGAAAAGAGCTGTCAGAAAAAGGTTTGGTGTTTAAGTGGTTAAACGTTCCCTAATTTACATACAGAAGTTTATTCCTTTGATGTGATACAATGTTTAGACTTAACATTCCACTGATAAAGAATCAGAATCAAAACTTGTCAGGCTGCCCAGACTTTGACTTTTGGCTGAGAGTAGAGAGGAAATTATTTTCATGTCAAAGATCGTGAAACCCTGTGTCAAGAATTGCAACGGGAAAAAAGATCGCGATAACGATTCTTGACGATTAATTGTGCAGCTCTGGTGTACAGGCAGTTTCTTTAAAACCTGGCGTGTTGCCAGCTTTATTTACAAGTGGTTTGCAATAGTCATAAAAAATAAACAAAACAGTAAGAGCCCATTCACACAGGGGCAACACGACTTCTAGCATGACTTTGGGAGGAAACTCAGACATGACTTGAGTATGAATCATCAGGCAACTTACAAGGCAACTTCATGTCGCCTCCGGGACAGGAGGCTTTCCAGTGGCCAATCAAACAACAATCAGCTCTGTGGGAGGGAGGTTTGCCTGAGAAATGTATGTTATCTTCCTGTATTGTGAAAAAGGAGGGCGCTAGAAAGTGATTATAAGAAACACTCATAAATATTAAATATACTAAAGTGTTCTCACTTTAGTATATTTAATATTTATGAGTGTTTCTTATAATCACTTTCTAGCGCCCTCCTTTTTCATAATACAGGAAGATAACATACATTTCTCAGGCAAACCTCCAAATACAAATCATAAAATTCTCCCAAGTGGATAAACCAGTGATATACAATTAGTGGTAATAAATCTTTAAAATAAATCACCAAAAAGTATTGCACACATAATATAAGTCCATAAAGAAAGTGTTTGACTCTTTCTAAGGAAAAATATACAAAGCAAAAAAGATAAAAAAAAATCCCAATTGAAAAAAAAACAAATAATGTGATTAATTTCCAAAATCCATCCACCAACAAAAAACAAAATCTTGCTGTAAAAGGATTGTTGTCCAGACAGTGTAGACTTGTTCCTTCACCATACACAAGGATAAGACACCCAAAGTGCACAGAAGGGGAATGTGCTTACCAGATTCAATGGATCTTTTTGATTAGAAAAAGATCTCATGCGCTTAGCAGGAGCATGCCTGCACACTTGGCCATAAACAGGAGATGTGGGTATTGGCTCAAGACCTCCATTGCAGCGATGGAACATGGAATGAAAAAGCCAAAACTTCCATAGTGCAAACCATTTAATAAAATAATAAAATGACAGAACAAAAAAGGCCAAATGGCCGCTTACATTAAAAGGGGGGCTGCAGACTCGTAATTAAAAGCACTTGTGGTTCCTCCACTACCTCTACGGCGTGCGTTCCACCAGTCGGAAGCGCAAGCCAGATTGCCGGATGTGATGTAGGGAGTACATGTGACCAGGCTGCGCCGCAACGTACGTTTCGTAAAATTAATGTCTTCAAGCAGGCGCCTGCTTGAAGACGTTAATTT
Organism: Rana temporaria; assembly: GCF_905171775.1. Taxonomy (NCBI): domain Eukaryota; kingdom Metazoa; phylum Chordata; class Amphibia; order Anura; family Ranidae; genus Rana; species Rana temporaria. The sequence goes on along the minus strand of NC_053496.1, from coordinate 110,602,965 downwards.
TACGAAACGTACATCAAATCCATTTGTTCCCTTAGTAAAAGCAGCACACATAGTACAGACAAACACTGGCTAGGCATGCATTTAACCCTTTGATTGCTCTAGATGTTGAACCCCTTCCCAGCCAGTGTCATTATTATAGTGACATTGCATATTTTAGCACTGATCACTATATTAGTGTCTGTGGCTCCCACAAAATGTCAAAAGAGTCAGTTAGTGTCTGATTGGCAGCCACAATATCCCAGTGCCGCTATAAGTGGCTGATAGCAACAATTACTAGTATAAAAAATAAATATTCTAATATATATCCCATAGTTTTTAGACGCTATAACGTTTGCGCAAACGACTCAATATACACTTATTGGGATTTTGTTTACCAAAAATATGTAGCAGAATACATATTGGCCTAAATATATGAAGACATTTGATTTTTTCGTTTTTTTTTATTGGATATGTTTTATATTATCAGAAATTAATATATATATTATAGAATTATAATATTATATATATATTTTTCAAAATTTTCGCTTTTTTGTTTATAGCACAAAAAAAAAAAAAATGCAGAAGTGATCAAATACCACCAAAAGGAAGCTCTATTTATGGGGGAAAATGACATAAGTGTCAGTGTCGCATGATCGCACAACTGTCAGTTAAAGAAACGCAGTGCTATATTGCTAAAAGTGGCCTGGTCATGAAGGTGGGTAAATCTTCCAGAAGTAAAGTGGTTAATAACACTGCAGAATAAATATGAAAATATTTCAGGGACATATTTATTTCAAAGTAAGTGTATAATGGAGATAAATGTTTTCTAGTGTGCAGCTGACAACTCCCAGTAATCCCACTCAGCAATAATGAGCTGAAATGACAGCTAACATAGAACAAGAGGCTGTACTGAAATTCTATATACATGTCAAACTTCTTTTGTGTAAAAATAATTTGCTTTATTTGTGTATTTCGTAAATTACAATACAAACTTTTGATTTTAGTTTTGAAAGCAGTAGAGAAATGTTACAATTTCTGCCAATCTTTTTGATGTTGTCTGTGTTTTAGTTGGGCAGTCCCCTTATCTTCCTATGTGGTCACCGGTACAGGCCAGGAAGAACAATCTATCCAATGTGGGTCAGAATGTGATCTGTATGGAGCCATTTTCTAGGCTAATAAGCAAAGGACTTTCAAACAAATGCCATGGGAGGCTGGACAGTGCCCTTGGGGATCCTTGTGCCGAATCTGCCCACTGGCCATCCCGTCCTTCAGTGCACCCACTTTTATTTTAACACTCTTACAACTTAATATATGAAAATGAAAAGTGTATTCCAAGTCTTCAGTGTATGCTTTCAAGATTTAACAGTGAAGCCTCGTACACACGATCAGTCCATCCAAAGAGAACGGTCTGATGGACCGTTGTCATCGGTTAACCGATGAAGCTGACTGATGGTCCGTCGCTCCTACACACCATCGGTTAAAAAAACGGTTGTGTCAGAACGCGGTGACGTAAAACACGACGACGTGCTGAAAAAAACGAAGTTCCATGCTTCCAAGCAGCATGCGTCGACTTGATTCTGAGCATGCATGGATTTTTAACCGATGGTTGTGCCTACTAACGATCATTTTTTCCCATCGGTTAGGAATCCATCGGTTAATTTATAAAGAAAGTTTATTTTTTTTAACTGATGGTTAAATAACCTATGGGGCCCACACACGATCGGTTTTGACCGATGAAAACGGTCCATCAGACCGTTGTCCTCTGGTTAACCTATCGTGTGTATGAAGCCTAAGGAATATATTTTGGGCAAAAAATGTGAAGCCTGCCCCTATGACAAGGTAGTTTTGAACAAGACACTACAATAACACTAACTGCACATCTTTTCAATGCCCCCAACACCTACCTATGTCTAGATAAAACCCCATAACCTAACAATCTCTATAAAAGTGTAGTACCCCCTAGCTAGTGTGCTAGAGTGCTAGATATTGTTGTTATTAGTGTAGGTAAAATGTTCAGGCTTGGCTGGCAGCCAAGTCTGTGTTTGGTTTATCTGGGTCTGGGCAGAGACTCAGGAAAGGCTGATGACTCACAGACAGCACCCCTAAGACCCCGTACACACGAGAGGATCCATCCGCTGAAAAATCTCAGCGGATCGGTTTCAGCGGATAGATCCCCTGGTGTGTACGTTCCAGCGGATATTTATCCGCGGATATTTCCGATTTCCAGCAGATAAAAATTTGTAGACATGCTTACAAATCTATCCGCTGGAATCGGCTCCAGCGGATCGATCCGGTGGTCTGTACAAACTCACCGGATCGATCCGTCCGAACCCGTCCCTCGCATGCGTCGTAATGATTCGACGCATGCGTGGAATTGCTTATATGACAGCGTCGCGCACGTCGCCGCGTCATCATCGCGGCGACGGCGCGACACGTCACCGCGGTGTCAATTCGGCGCGGATTTCGATCCGATGGTGAGTACACTCCATCGGATCAAAATCCTCAGAGGATTTATCCGTGGATAGGTTGACAGGGGGCATGCCCCCTCAAATGCTCCAGGCCAGCCCAGCTGGGGCAGTGGAGTTTGAGTGGAAGATAGAGATGGAGTGTTAGGAGGAGACTTCCAGAGACCCTTTAGGGTAGCACCCTAGTTTAGGGGGGTTGACCTTGGGTCTGGGAGCTTGGATGCGGAAGGGACCCTCTTCATGACACACAAAGGTGTCTTGGCCAGTGGCACGGGTGCAGGTGTGAGAACAGTAGGGGGAGAACATTGCTGGGCAAATCTTTAAGAAGGAAGACAGCTGGCTGGTGAGTTTTAGAGTCAGGAGGACTGAAAGGCAGTCTGAGAAGACTCTGTGAGAGCAGTCTGGGATGGATGCAGAGCAGGGACATGCAGTTAGGGGAGGCAGGTGAGGCAGAGCATCAAGGGTTGTAGCTCGGTGATCTGAGGTCATTGAGGGTAGGTAACCTAAGTCCTACCCCACCACTGGTAATAATGTGGGGTGCCTATGACCTATGGTTCCAAAAATATGGGGCTCCTTGCTCAGCCTGTCAGAAGCTAAATACAGAGCAGCCACTTTAAATACAAACTGGCACACTCTGTTTGCAGCAGACTGAGAGGTTGAGCTCACAGTGCCTCTCACTTCTTGTCAGAGGCACTGAGCTCAATAAACAGCTTGGAGTCTTGGACCAATAGTAAAGTACCATTGGTCCCAGCTGTCCAATAAAAATGCTGCAGTGGAGCCACGCCTCTCACTTCAGTGTCATAGAAGGGGGCATGTGTCTAATAGACACATGCTCCCTTCCAGCTCAGCCATCTTAACTAGAAGGAAAAAACAGGTGTTTATGTGTATAAAATTTACCCACAATCCCATGTTTTTCTCACGCAGTTAAGAGGGAGAATGAAAATCTGCCGCTGTTAAAAAGGTATTGTTATAATCAACCTAAATCATATATTTATATGCTATATGTTATAAGATAATAATTTATTATTTATCTATTTACTGTGAAATTACTGGTTTGAAGTTATAACTTCAAACCAGTAACTTTTTCATTGTTCGCTCTCATGTCTCTCATCTTTCTCTTGGCAATGCCCCATAGATTCTCTATGGGGTTCAGGTCAGGCGAGTTTGCGGGCTAATCAACCACAGTAATCCCACGGTCATTGAACCAGGTTTTGGTGCTTTTGGCAATGTGGGCAGGTGCCAAGTCCTGCTGGAAAATGAAGTAAGCATCCCCATAGAGTTCGTCTGCAGAAAGAAGCATGAAGTGCTCCAAAATCTTTTGGTAGATGGCTGCGTTGACCCTGGGACTTAATGAAGCACAGTGGACCAACACCAGCAGATGACATGGCTCCCCTAAAGCAACACAGACTGTGGGAACTTCACTTCAAGCATCTTGCAGTGTGTGCCTCTCCATTCTTCCTCCATACTCTGGCTCCTTGGTTTCTGGCTCCTTGGTTTCCAAATGAGATGCAAAATTTGCTCTCATCAGAAAAGAGGACTTTGGACCACTGAGCAACAGATCAGGTCTGTTTTTCTTTAGCCCAGGTAAGACGCTTCTGACGTTTGTTGTTCAGGAGTGTCTTGACAAGAGAAGTACGACATTTGAAGCCCATGTCCAGGATCCGTCTGTGTGTGGTGGCTCTTGATGCACTGACTCCAGCCTCAGTCCACTCCTTGTGAAAGTCCCCAACACTTTTGAATGCCCTTTTCCTGACAATTTTCCTCTCCAGGCTGCGGTCATCCCTGCTGCTTGTGCACCTTTTTCTTCCACACTTTTCCCTTCCACATAACTTTCTATTAATGTGCTTTGATACAGCACTTTGGGAACATCCAACTTATTTTGCAATTACCTTTTGAGGCTTTCCCCCCTTATGTAGGGTGTCAATGATGGTTTTCTGCACAACTGTCAAATTAACAGTCTTTCCCATGATTGTGATTCCTACTGAACCAGACTGAGAGACCAATTAAAGGCTCAGGAACCCTTTGAAGGTGTTATGGCTTAATTAGCTGATTTAACTGTAAACAGAAGCAGAGGAAGTGATGTCACTCTCCCCGTGTCAGTCTTTTGGTCCGGCGCCAAGGAGAGAAGACATCTCACAGTACACTGACAATAGTACACGTGGGCACACTTTTCACCCCCCCCCAATCACCCCCTGCACCCCCAGTCACAGTGTCACCGTTTTCTGTGTTCATTTATTTACTAATCACTGCATTTGGTGTCATTTATGATTGAAAAAAGTGTTAGGGCAGTTAGTGGTAGGCCTCTTTAGGGTACCCCCCTAACCCCCAATAAAGGTTTACCGCCTTGACCGCCCCCCCAGGTAACCCTTTCACCCCCTGTCGCCAGTGTCACTAAGCAATCTTTTTTTTGATCACCATATTAGTGTCGCGGGTGACGCTAGTTAGCCTGTTAGTTATTTAGGTTCACTGTCAGGTTTTTATAGCGTCAGGTACCCCCATATACTACCTAATAAAGGTTTTAACCCCCTGATTGGATCAGATCTATACTAGTGTCCCCAGCAGTTTAGGGTTCCCAAAAACGCAATGTGTTAGTGGGATCAGCCCAGATGTGTTAGTGGGATCAGCCCAGATACCTGCTAGCACCTGCATTTTGCCACTCTGCCCAGCCCACCCAAGTACAGTATCGATCGATCACTGTCACTTACAAAACACATAACTGCAGCGTTCGCAGAGTCAGGCCTGATCCCTGCGATCACTAACAGTTTTTTTGGTAGCGTTTGACTCAGTTGCTGACAGCCTAGGTGCTTTTTTTCCTTTGAATCTCAGTAGTTGTACCAGCAAATTTAGAGCCCAAAATGGCAAATCGAAGGTACACTAGTGAAGAGGCCTACACGTTTCTGAGCATGACAAATAGTGAAGAAGTCACTCATCTGTCAAATTCAGGCTGAGAATACGATCCTGTAGACGACAGCGGCTCCATGACAGATAGCACTGATGACAAAGTTGAGGTCCCTGCTCATACTTCTGGTGAACTGGCAAGTACCAGCGGCCTAGTACACCCTGGTCGTAAATCCAGCACTGCAATAACACTTGGTGACTAGTGTTGAGCAGAATATGCCATATTCGATTTCGCGATATATCTCGAATATATATTCGAATATTCGAGATATATTCGCTAAATTCGAATATTCGTGATATTTTATCGAAATTAATTGATTGCGATTTTTCGCTATTGCGAATGCGAAAATAATTGCGATTTTTTAATAACTGCGGTAGGAGCGCTCTGATTGGCTTAGAATATTCGTGATATTTTATCGAAATATCGCAACATGCGAATGCGATATTTATTGCGGAATTTCGAGATATGCTGGAGGAGCGCTCTGATTGGCTCAGAATATTCGTGATATTTTATCGAAATATCGCAACATGCGAATGCGATATTTATTGCGGAATTTCGAGATATGCTGGAGGAGCGCTCTGATTGGTCTCAGAATATTCGTGATATTTTATCGAAATATCGCAACATGCGAATGCGATATTTATTGCGGAATTTCGAGATATGCTGGAGGAGCGCTCTGATTGGCTCAGAATATTCGTGATATTTTATCGAAATATCGCAACATGCGAATGCGATATTTATTGCGCAATTTCGAGATATGCTGGAGGAGCGCTCTGATTGGCTCAGAATATTCCTGATATTTTATCGAAATATCGCAACATGCGAATGCGAAATTGATTGCAGATATTTCGAAAACTGCTGTAGCAGCACTCTGAAATCGAATATGTATGATATTTTAACCAAAATACATATTGCGATTGCGATTTTTTCGATCGCGCATGTGCAATTGCGCGAACAACACGCGACCATTTCCTGGAGCCTTGCCAGTTTCCAACTTATGATCGCAGCGCAATCACACAGCAACATGGTTGGAAGCAATTTCACTAAGTCTGAGGAAAAGTTGCTGATTTGTGTAAGTATTTTGACCACTGTTATTTCATCATCTTCAACTGCATTTTAGTCTAGTTTAAAAGTTAGTATATATGATCAGATATTAGTATTTCACAAAAAATGTGTCTCCTGCTTTTACAAAACTACAAGTCCCAGCATGCCTGGACAGCTGCAGACACCCTGGTTGGCAAATGTGTATTTAGGCACTTTTCCTTGTTATTTAGCATAATGAATTTAACATTTTTTTGGACATAGGACGTATGCGAACGTCCTGACTTCAGTGTCCTCAAGGCCCAAGGACGTTCGAATACATATTGCCCTTTAGATGTTGCAGAACTACAACTTCCAGCATGCCTGGGAATGCTGGCACTTCTAGTATTGTAAGTTCTGCAGGCCCCCGTTTTTCAGGCCTTTATGCACGGGTCTCTAAACTGTGGCACCCTAGATGCAGCAAAAGTAAAATTCTTAGCATGCACTGACAGACCGTGGCTGATGGGAGTAGTAGTTTTGCAACAGCTGGAGGTGGACTGGTCTTGAAACCCAGAGTTAGGTAACAAACCCGTAGTGTTTTGCAACCATCCTGCCTCCAGCTGTTTTTTTCCTGTTGAAAAGCCTGTGGCGTGCAAAACACAACCCAAAAACTCCACCCGGTGCAAGGAAAAATTTGCACACACCTAAAGACTGACATCACAAAAAACTGCGGCGGTTGCATACGTCAGTGGTCCTCCGAAAAGGTCCCGTCTCTGACCCCCCGGGGCGTTAGGCTCCTGACAGGGAAAAGAGTTACTGTGGTCCATACAGCCGAAGCCATATGGACCCATCTCGGTCCAAGCAGCGCAATCAACACGCGAACAACACGCGACCATTTCCTGGACCCTTGCCAGTTTCCAACTTTTTGATCGCAACGCAATCGCAGAGCAAGATGGTTGGAAGTAATTTCACTGTATCTGAGGAAAATTTGCTGATTTGTGTAAGTATTTCGACCACTGTTATTTCATTATCTTCAACTGCATTTCAGTCTAGTTTAAAAGTTAGTATATATGATCAGATATTAGTATTTCACAAAAAATGTGTCTCCTGCTTTTCCAAAACTACAAGTCCCAGCATGCCTGGACAGCTGCAGACACCCTGGTTGGCAAATGTGTATTTAGGCACTTTTCCTTGTTATTTAGCATAATGAATTTAAAATTTTTTTGGACATAGGACGTATGCGAACGTCCTGACTTCAGTGTCCTCAAGGCCCAAGGACGTTCGAATACATATTGCCCTTTAGATGTTGCAGAACTACAACTTCCAGCATGCCTGGGAATGCTGGCACTTCTAGTATTGTAAGTTCTGCAGGCCCCCATTTTTCAGGCCTTTATGCACGGGTCTCTAAACTGTGGCACCCTAGATGCAGCAAAAGTAAAATTCTTAGCATGCACTGACAGACCGTGGCTGATGGGAGTAGTAGTTTTGCAACAGCTGGAGGTGGACTGGTCTTGAAACCCAGAGTTAGGTAACAAACCCGTAGTGTTTTGCAACCATTCTGCCTCCAGCTGTTTTTTTCCTGTTGAAAAGCCTGTGGCGTGCAAAACACAACCCAAAAACTCCACCCGGATGCAGTGAAAAATGTGCACACACCTAAAGAGTGACATCACAAAAAACTGCGACGGGTACATACGTCAGTGGCCCTCCGGAAAAGGTCCCGTCTCTGACCCCCGGGGCGTTAGGCTCCTGACAGGGAAAAGAGTTAGCAACGCATATCTCCCCTATACGTGTATCCTGTGTTGTTAATAATATATTCATAATTATGCAAATGATAATGGCTGCTATATTTATGCAAAAAAGGTGGCGACCGAAATGGCAGGATATAAAATCTGTCATGTTACCCCTGTCATTGATTAATAAGGCGAGAATGCTTCCAATTGTTGAATAGCATACATTTACGTCATATATCCATAAGGCTGTCAACAGAAGTATTACAATATACTTTGTTCTTCATCTTGCAGAAGTTCCTGAAACAGGATACGATAAGCTGCGGAGGCAGCCAGAGAAAAGGGCTGTGGTCAGCGCCCTAATCGCTGACTTTGGCGGCCAACACGACCACAATGCAATTGTGAAGAAGTGGTCTGACCTGAAGAGGCGCCAAATGGATCAGGTCAGACGTCTTCGGGCTAAATATCATCCAGGTAAGTTATTGTTGACAGTTATGTTTTTTTTTTAAAAAGTGTATTTTGTGCGTGAACTCGAAAGAGAGAGGAGCCGGCCTGCAGGAGTTGGGAGGCCTCCCCCAGAGGCAATCTGCCACCTTTCTCCATGCCCCGGTTGGCAATGGCGGGTGTGAGGGGGTCCTCCCAACCCAACCTCGCATAGCACACCCACCAGGGGCGGGGCTGAGACCACCAAACTCAATTCACAGGTAGCCGAGAGCGGGATCCGAACCCCTAGCTGCAGAGGTGAATCACTTGTCAGTGCAGTGGCAATCGCGTGGAGCCACCGCAGCTCCTTTGGTGACAGTTATGTAAGGTCATATGTAATTCATGTAAGGTCAGATGTTGTTAACCAAGATGCCATGTTGTGCTAACATATATCACCACCAGCCAAGGTATTCATAGTACTGTTGAAAAAAGACATGGGACAGCAGACAGGAACACAGAAGTTATGTGGGAACATAATTTTCCCATTGCTTTGCATGGGACTTTAAAGAAAAACCCCGACCATGGCAAGTGGGGGTGGGTAAGGTTTAAACCACCTATCCTATGTTTGTGGCTGACATATAAGTAACCTGTGTGCCAAGTTTCATATAAATATCTTTAGCCGTTTGTACGTGATGCTGGAACATACATACATACATACATACATACATACATACATACATTTATGCACACACACACACGTTGAGTTTTATATATATAGATTACCACTAAATTCCTGTGTTAGGAGTGGGGTTGTTATAGTAATCCCGTGTGCTCCATCAGGCCCTTTTTTTAACATGAGATGGTCTGAACAAAACAAAGTAGACAAAAACAGCTCATTTTAACATGGTTGCATCCCAGCTCACGCTCAGTCCCCTGTAGTGCCCACAAGACCCTTTAATATAACATTGTCCCATTGGTTAACTGTCTATATAAATCAATTTGTATTCATATACAATACAGCAGAGTACACAGAATTTGCATACGTCATTAGAAAACATTTTTATAATATATGAACATTGTGTTATTATAGGAGCTCCAATGCCAGTTGTCCGCGCCAAGCGCAGAAGGCGCCAGGCCGATGAGGAGGAGGAGGAGGATGCGGCAGAGGAGGATGCGGCAGAGGAGGAGATGCATGAGGAGGAGCAGCCAGGGCCCTCCCACTCCCCAACCCCAGCTCCTGTTGAGGAGCAAGCTGAGGAGCTTCCCCCCCCCCACCACCCCAACTTCTCAAGCAGAAGAGCAGGAGGAAGAGAGCGGTCCTGTGAGCCTCATTCAGGAAGGTAAATATGTGCACAATGATTAATAACATTTCAACAACAAAATGTAGATATAAAAATGGACAACATATAAAGCGCACCTGTCAGATTGTAGAACCATAATATGGTATTGATGCTAGAAGTATACAGGTAGTGCATAATTATTAGGCAAGTTGTATTTTTTGAGGATTCATTTTATTATTGAACAACAACCATGTTCTCAATGAACCCCAAAAACTCATTAATATCAAAGCTGAATTTTTTTGGAAGTAGTTTTTAGTTTGTTTTTAGTGTTAGTTATTTTCGGGGGATATCTGTGTGTGCAGGTGACTACTATTACTACTATTACTGTGCAGAATTATTAGGCAACTTAACCAAAAAATAAATAGATAGCCATTTCAATGATTTATTTTTAACAGTGAAACCAATATAACATCTCAACATTCACAAATACACATTTCTGACATTTAAAAACAAAACAAAAACAAATCAGTGACCAATATAGCCACCTTTCTTTGCAAGGACACTCAAAAGCCTGACATCCATGGATTCTGTCAGTGTTTTGATCTGTTCACCATCAACATTGCGTGCAGCAGCAACCACAGCCTCCCAGACACTGTTCAGAGAGGTGTACTGTTTTCCCTCCTTGTAAATCCCACATTTGATGATGGACCACAGGTTCTCAATGGGGTTCAGATCAGGTGAACAAGGAGGCCATGTCATTACTTTTTTTTATTTAATACCCTTTCTTGCCAGCCACGCTGTGGAGTACTTTGACACGTGTGATGGAGCATTGTCCTGCATGAAAATCATGTTTTTCTTGAAGGATGGTGACTTTTTCCTGTACCACTGCTTGAAGAAGGTCTCTTCCATAATCTGGCAGTAGGACTGGGAGTTGAGCTTGACTCCATCCTCAATCCGAAAAGGCCCCACAAGCTCATCTTTGATGATACCAGCCCAAACCAGTACTCCACCACCACCTTGCTGGCGTCTGAGTTGGACTGGAGCTCCCTGCCCTTTACCAATCCAGCCACGGGCTCTTCCATCTGGCCCATCAAGACTCACTCTCATTTCAGCAGTCCATAAAACCTTAGAAAAATCTTTCTTGAGATATTTATTGGCACAGTCTTGACGTTGCAGCTTGTGTGTCTTGTTCAGTGGTCATCGTCTTTCAGCCTTTCTTACCTTGGCCATGTCTCTGGGTATTGCACACCTTGTGCTTTTGGGCACCCCAGTGATGTTGCAGCTCTGAAATATGGCCAATCTTGTGGCAAGTGGCATCTTGGCAGCTGCACGCTTAACTTTTCTCAGTTCATGGGCAGTTATTTTGCACCTTTGTTTTTCCACACGCTTCTTTTGTTTGATGATCACGCTTCAGAAGCTTTGCAACTTTAAGAGTGCTGCATCCCTCTGCTAGATATCTCTCTATTTTGGACTTTTCAGAGTCTGTCAAATCCTTCTTTTGGCCCATTTTGCCAAAGAAAAGGAAATTGACTAATAATTATGCACACCTGATATACAGGGAGTGCAGAATTATTAGGCAAGTTGTATTTTTGAGGATTAATTTTATTATTGAACAACCATGTTCTCAATGAACCCAAAAAACTCATTAATATCAAAGCTGAATATTTTTGGAAGTAGTTTTTAGTTTGTTTTTAGTTTTAGCTATTTTAGGGGGATATCTGTGTGTGCAGGTGACTATTACTGTGCATAATTATTAGGCAACTTAACAAAAAAAAATATATACCCATTTCAATTATTTATTTTTACCAGTGAAACCAATATAACATCTCAACATTCACAAATATACATTTCTGACATTCAAAAACAAAACAAAAACAAATCAGTGACCAATATAGCCACCTTTCTTTGCAAGGACACTCAAAAGCCTGCCATCCATGGATTCTGTCAGTGTTTTGATCTGTTCACCATCAACATTGCGTGCAGCAGCAACCGCAGCCTCCCAGACACTGTTCAGAGAGGTGTACTGTTTTCCCTCCTTGTAAATCTCACATTTGATGATGGACCACAGGTTCTCAATGGGGTTCAGATCAGGTGAACAAGGAGGCCATGTCATTAGTTTTTCTTCTTTTATACCCTTTCTTGCCAGCCACGCTGTGGAGTACTTGGACGCGTGTGATGGAGCATTGTCCTGCATGAAAATCATGTTTTTCTTGAGGGATGCAGACTTCTTCCTGTACCACTGCTTGAAGAAGGTGTCTTCCAGAAACTGGCAGTAGGACTGGGAGTTGAGCTTGACTCCATCCTCAACCCGAAAAGGCCCCACAAGCTCATCTTTGATGATACCAGCCCAAACCAGTACTCCACCTCCACCTTGCTGGCATCTGAGTAGGACTGGAGCTCTCTGCCCTTTACCAATCCAGCCACGGGCCCATCCATCTGGCCCATCAAGACTCACTCTCATTTCATCAGTCCATAAAACCTTAGAAAAATCAGTCTTGAGATATTTATTGGCCCAGTCTTGACGTTTCAGCTTGTGTGTCTTGTTCAGTGGTGGTCGTCTTTCAGCCTTTCTTACCTTGGCCATGTCTCTGAGTATTGCACACCTTGTGCTTTTGGGCACTCCAGTGATGTTGCAGTTCTGAAATATGGCCAATCTGGTGGCAAGTGGCATCTTGGCAGCTGCACGCTTGACTTTTCTCAGCTCATGGGCAGTTATTTTGCGCCTTGGTTTTTCCACACGCTTCTTGCGACCCTGTTGACTATTTTGAATGAAACGCTTGATTGTTCGATGATCACGCTTCAGAAGCTTTGCAATTTTAAGAGTGCTGCATCCCTCTGCAAGATATCTCACTATTTTTGACTTTTCTGAGCCTGTCAAGTCCTTCTTTTGACCCATTTTGCCAAAGGAAAGGAAGTTGACTAATAATTATGCACACCTGATATAGGGTGTTGATGTCATTAGACCACACCCCTTCTCATTACAGAGATGTACATTACCTAATATGCCTAATTGGTAGTAGGCTTTCGAGCCTATACAACTTGGAGTAAGACAACATGCATAAAGAGGATGATGTGGTCAAAATACTCATTTGCCTAATAATTCTGCACTCCCTGTAGAGTGTTGATGTCATTAGACCACACACCTTCTCATTACAGAGATGTACATTACCTAATATGCCTAATCTGTAGTAGGCTTTCGAGCCTATACAGCTTGGAGTAAGACAACATGCATAAAGAGGATGATGTGGTCCAAATACTCATTTGCCTAATAATTCTGCACTCCCGGGATGTGTTAGACACATAACAAGTGTATACACATGATAATGATTGATTAATAAGCAAAAAAAAATATTTATTTATTTGGTAACGTTATTTGAAATCCAAATGTTTTTTTATTATATCCTAAAAGCATCAAGAGATATGAGGAGGCAAAACAGACTCATCGAAAAGACCCACCAGAGGATCCTGCAAAACCAGCGGAAGATGAGCTACCTCACCCAACAAAATGCTCTGCTAGAGCAGCAGCTATCGGGTCAGATTGCGGAAATGCACCGCATTCAGAAACGCATTGAGAGCTATATTTAAATTTATTTTTGTATTAAAAAAACTTATTTTTTGGAAATGTTTCATTTCTTTTTGAGATAGAGTTGTAGGTTTTTCAACACATCTAACTTCACATCAAACAAATCAACATCAACACATTTAACTTCATAATAAGCAAAAACATTTTATACTATTATTTTATTTAACATTAACCTAGGACAAACTAAAGCACATGACACAGACACGACGAACACAAAATAAACTGTTGAAAAATGAACATAACAAAAGCAACAATATATATATATATACAAAGAGAGAGAGAGGGAGAGCAAGAAAGAGAGAGAATGCAGATGAGCTCTTGCAGTCAGCCCAATGGTTGCAGTATAAATGCCGCAAAACAGGGTTTAACATAAGGTTCATTGTTATAGTTACACTTGCTGTTTAGATCCGGTCTGGTAGTCCGGTCTGGTAGCTTGTAGCGGAGGCTGTTGGTGGATCCGCTGTGCCAGAGAGGTCATGAAGCTTTACTCAGCATGGAGGCAGCAGCAGGAGTATTAAAATATAATATAACTAGACAATGCATTTCCTGAGGAAAATGCGAGTGGGAATGCTGAATAGCTTAATTGGTGAGCCCCTTGCCAAAGACATTCACCATAACCACTACACTATCTTTAGGACACACAGCTTCTTTCTCTATCTGCAAAGTATAGAGTATGCTGACTTCCTGGTCGCCCCTCCCCCCTCAATAGGTTTCCCCTCCCCCCCAGGTCAGTGAGGAGGAATATTGCACTGAGGTCAGGAAAGTTATTTATGGAAAGAAATAACATTACAAACGCTTTAATTCACAGATCTAATACATGATTTAAGCCTCCAAACAAAGCTTAATAAATCCTCAAACGTACATGCAATTGATACAACGACTACACCGTTTGAAATACACGGCCCTTGTAAACGCATCGATATGAAATTTATGTAGATAAACTTAAAAATGTGGCCATGTCTGCGATTTAGAAAAGAGCGTCTTTGTGAGTTCTGCAGCAACATTTTTTAGATAATTTCACATGAGAGTCTATGAGACATAATTTCTGGCTGTTGCTCCAATAATTAAAACTAAAATACGTATCGCAGAATTGGTCACATTGCCATAAACCAGACAAGCATAGCTACGTTTTGATATAAAAATTGTGTATGAAAAGTAGATCTTGTGGGCGTGAGACCAATTTGTTTCCCCTTTTTGTAAAGATATTTTTAATTACAAAGATCTCCAATGTTAAGGTCACATGACAGACTCTAAATCCCCTCCATAGGATTACATTATAACCTATTGCATTTTTGTGAAAAATTCGCAAAACGTAAATTGCGTTTTCACCAAAAAATTGTAAACGATAACGATCTGAAAAGTCATAGCCGGATAGCTAAATATTTTGTGACCGCTTTAAAGTTTTTTCAGTGTCTGTAAGTGAAAGTATGAAGTAGCTGAAACTTTTGGCATGGCATGTGAATTCAAAGGGGAAAAGGATGTTCTCATTGACTTCAATGTTAAAAAAAAGGGTCTAAAAGCTTAAAATTTATAAAAGTGTAAAAAGTAGAAAAAAACTTGAAGAAGTCCCATCATTAGCTGAACGAGACGAACATTTTTACAGTTGAATGGTCTCAATAGCTGAAAGTATGCCGAAGTTACGCAGAACCAAAAAACGTAAGGAATAATAAGATTACTAAATTTACGGATATCAATACTGGAAATGTTTATTAAAGCATTCACACTAATTAAGATTAATACATTTACGGGTATCCATACTAGGAATGCTTATTAAAGCATTCCCACTAAGTATCACACAGGCATGATTTACAAGCAGTAGTGGTAATAGTAATACATAGCATAAAAACACTTGGGGAATACTTTACAGCATCAGTAGTGGTCATAGTAGTCAATAGTGTACCAAAAAATTGGGACACAGGTGTCTTGACTGAGCTGTAATAGTAGTAGTAGACATTGACAATACAGTGTCAAATCACTCAGGCAAGAGGTGCCATGATGAACAGCAGTCTTAATAAGAGTATATAGGGTGTGAAATAACTGCTGACATAGGTGTCTTGACTGGGCAGCAGAAGCAGCAGTAGTAGTATTAACAGTAGTAGTTGATACAGAGTCATATCACATGGGCAGGAGGTGCCATGATGAACAGCAGTAGGAATAGGAGTATATAGAGTGTCAAATAACTGCTGACATAGGTGTCTTGACTGGGCAGCAGCAGCAGCAGAAGCAGCAGTAGTAGTATTAACAGTAGTAGTTGATACAGAGTCATATCACATGGGCAGGAGGTGCCATGATGAACAGCAGTAGGAATAGGAGTATATAGAGTGTCAAATAACTGCTGACATAGGTGTCTTGACTGGGCAGCAGAAGCAGCAGTAGTAGTATTAACAGTAGTAGTTGATACAGAGTCATATCACATGGGCAGGAGGTGCCATGATGAACAGCAGTAGGAATAGGAGTATATAGAGTGTCAAATAACTGCTGACATAGGTGTCTTGACTGGGCAGCAGCAGCAGAAGCAGCAGTAGTATTAACAGTAGTAGTTGATACAGAGTCATATCACATGGGCAGGAGGTGCCATGATGAACAGCAGTAGGAATAGGAGTATATAGAGTGTCAAATAACTGCTGACATAGGTGTCTTGACTGGGCAGCAGCAGCAGCAGAAGCAGCAGTAGTAGTATTAACAGTAGTAGTTGATACAGAGTCATATCACATGGGCAGGAGGTGCCATCATGAACAGCAGTAGGAATAGGAGTATATAGAGTGTCAAATAACTGCTGACATAGGTGTCTTGACTGGGCAGCAGCAGCAGCAGAAGCAGCAGTAGTAGTATTAACAGTAGTAGTTGATACAGAGTCATATCACATGGGCAGGAGTTGCCATGATGTACAGCAGTCTTAATAAGAGTATATAGAGTGTGAAATAACTGCTGACATAGGTGTATTGACTGGGCGGCAGCAGCAGCAGAAGCAGCAGTAGTAGTATTAACAGTAGTAGTTGATACAGAGTCATATCACATGGGCAGGAGGTGCCATGATGAACAGCAGTAGGAATAAGAGTATATAGAGTGTGAAACAACTGCTGACATAGGTGTATTGACTGGGCGGCAGCAGCAGCAGCAGAAGCAGCAGTAGTAGTATTAACAGTAGTAGTTGATACAGAGTCATATCACATGGGCAGGAGGTGCCATGATGAACAGCAGTAGGAATAAGAGTATATAGAGTGTGAAACAACTGCTGACATAGGTGTATTGACTGGGCGGCAGCAGCAGCAGAAGCAGCAGTAGTAGTATTAACAGTAGTAGTTGATACAGAGTCATATCACATGGGCAGGAGGTGCCATGATGAACAGCAGTAGGAATAAGAGTATATAGAGTGTGAAACAACTGCTGACATAGGTGTATTGACTGGGCGGCAGCAGCAGCAGCAGAAGCAGCAGTAGTAGTATTAACAGTAGTAGTTGATACAGAGTCATATCACATGGGCAGGAGGTGCCATGATGAACAGCAGTAGGAATAGGAGTATATAGAGTGTCAAATAACTGCTGACATAGGTGTCTTGACTGGGCAGCAGCAGCAGAAGCAGCAGTAGTATTAACAGTAGTAGTTGATACAGAGTCATATCACATGGGCAGGAGGTGCCATGATGAACAGCAGTAGGAATAGGAGTATATAGAGTGTCAAATAACTGCTGACATAGGTGTCTTGACTGGGCAGCAGCAGCAGCAGAAGCAGCAGCAGTAGTATTAACAGTAGTAGTTGATACAGAGTCATATCACATGGGCAGGAGTTGCCATGATGTACAGCAGTCTTAATAAGAGTATATAGAGTGTGAAATAACTGCTGACATAGGTGTATTGACTGGGCGGCAGCAGCAGCAGAAGCAGCAGTAGTAGTATTAACAGTAGTAGTTGATACAGAGTCATATCACATGGGCAGGAGGTGCCATGATGAACAGCAGTAGGAATAAGAGTATATAGAGTGTGAAACAACTGCTGACATAGGTGTATTGACTGGGCGGCAGCAGCAGCAGCAGAAGCAGCAGTAGTAGTATTAACAGTAGTAGTTGATACAGAGTCATATCACATGGGCAGGAGGTGCCATGATGAACAGCAGTAGGAATAAGAGTATATAGAGTGTGAAACAACTGCTGACATAGGTGTATTGACTGGGCGGCAGCAGCAGCAGAAGCAGCAGTAGTAGTATTAACAGTAGTAGTTGATACAGAGTCATATCACATGGGCAGGAGGTGCCATGATGAACAGCAGTAGGAATAGGAGTATATAGAGTGTCAAATAACTGCTGACATAGGTGTCTTGACTGGGCAGCAGCAGCAGCAGAAGCAGCAGTAGTAGTATTAACAGTAGTAGTTGATACAGAGTCATATCACATGGGCAGGAGGTGCCATGATGAACAGCAGTAGGAATAGGAGTATATAGAGTGTCAAATAACTGCTGACATAGGTGTCTTGACTGGGCAGCAGCAGCAGAAGCAGCAGTAGTATTAACAGTAGTAGTTGATACAGAGTCATATCACATGGGCAGGAGGTGCCATGATGAACAGCAGTAGGAATAGGAGTATATAGAGTGTCAAATAACTGCTGACATAGGTGTCTTGACTGGGCAGCAGCAGCAGCAGAAGCAGCAGCAGTAGTATTAACAGTAGTAGTTGATACAGAGTCATATCACATGGGCAGGAGGTGCCATGATGAACAGCAGTAGGAATAGGAGTATATAGAGTGTCAAATAACTGCTGACATAGGTGTCTTGACTGGGCAGCAGCAGCAGAAGCAGCAGTAGTATTAACAGTAGTAGTTGATACAGAGTCATATCACATGGGCAGGAGGTGCCATGATGAACAGCAGTAGGAATAGGAGTATATAGAGTGTCAAATAACTGCTGACATAGGTGTCTTGACTGGGCAGCAGCAGCAGAAGCAGCAGTAGTATTAACAGTAGTAGTTGATACAGAGTCATATCACATGGGCAGGAGGTGCCATCATGAACAGCAGTAGGAATAGGAGTATATAGAGTGTCAAATAACTGCTGACATAGGTGTCTTGACTGGGCAGCAGCAGCAGCAGAAGCAGCAGCAGTAGTATTAACAGTAGTAGTTGATACAGAGTCATATCACATGGGCAGGAGGTGCCATGATGAACAGCAGTAGGAATAGGAGTATATAGAGTGTCAAATCAGGAAAAAAGAAAATTGCGCTAATCGAATAAGAATTAAGTGAATAAATGGGAAGGCTGCAATAGCGTGAACTAACACAAAACAAATATAAAAAGGAAAGAAAAATTGCGCCAACCAGTAATATAATAATATGAACAGTGAAGTCCTTTGTGTTTTCTACAAGTGGAACACAGAAAAAAATGGGTGCACCATATGAGTGCATAAAACATGAACAAATTATTAAAAGTCCATAAACGAAAATGTGTGCACCATATAAGTGCATAAAACATAAACAAATTGTTAAAAGTCCATAAACGAAAATTCCAACCCGGACAGCACCCAGTGTGAAGATGATTGACAGTTGTGACCCGCCACCATATGGACTGAGGCTTACCAAAAGGTAACTTGATAACAGCGTTATTCAAATTACTGTAGGATACTTCCAAAGCGCCGGATAACAGCCAGGAATAGATCAGGTCACGGTCCCTTTAAGAGATCCACGATGGGATGCAGCAGCATATACTAACGATAATCGTCCTCATAGCATGTCACAGCCCAGTCAGTGCCTATCATCATGGCACCTCCTGCCCATGTGATATGACTCTGTATCAACTACTACTGTTAATACTGTTAATACTACTACTGCAAATTTGCTAGACACAGATCAGGCTGCATTGCTGCACACTAATCGGGCTGCATTTGATGGACACTGGCAAGGCCGCATTTGATAGGCACTGACTGGGCTGTGACATGCTATGAGGACGATTATCGTTAGTATATGCTGCTGCATCCCATCGTGGATCTCTTAAAGGGACCGTGACCTGATCTATTCCTGGCTGTTATCCGGCGCTTTGGAAGTATCCTACAGTAATTTGAATAACGCTGTTATCAAGTTACCTTTTGGTAAGCCTCAGTCCATATGGTGGCGGGTCACAACTGTCAATCATCTTCACACTGGGTGCTGTCCGGGTTGGAATTTTCGTTTATGGACTTTTAACAATTTGTTTATGTTTTATGCACTTATATGGTGCACACATTTTCGTTTATGGACTTTTAATAATTTGTTCATGTTTTATGCACTCATATGGTGCACCCATTTTTTTCTGTGTTCCACTTGTAGAAAACACAAAGGACTTCACTGTTCATATTATTATATTACTGGTTGGCGCAATTTTTCTTTCCTTTTTATATAGAGTGTCAAATAACTGCTGACATAGGTGTCTTGACTGGGCAGCAGCAGCAGAAGCAGCAGTAGTATTAACAGTAGTAGTTGATACAGAGTCATATCACATGGGCAGGAGGTGCCATGATGAACAGCAGTAGGAATAGGAGTATATAGAGTGTCAAATAACTGCTGACATAGGTGTCTTGACTGGGCAGCAGCAGCAGAAGCAGCAGTAGTATTAACAGTAGTAGTTGATACAGAGTCATATCACATGGGCAGGAGGTGCCATGATGAACAGCAGTAGGAATAGGAGTATATAGAGTGTCAAATAACTGCTGACATAGGTGTCTTGACTGGGCAGCAGCAGCAGCAGAAGCAGCAGTAGTAGTATTAACAGTAGTAGTTGATACAGAGTCATATCACATGGGCAGGAGTTGCCATGATGTACAGCAGTCTTAATAAGAGTATATAGAGTGTGAAATAACTGCTGACATAGGTGTATTGACTGGGCGGCAGCAGCAGCAGAAGCAGCAGTAGTAGTATTAACAGTAGTAGTTGATACAGAGTCATATCACATGGGCAGGAGGTGCCATGATGAACAGCAGTAGGAATAAGAGTATATAGAGTGTGAAACAACTGCTGACATAGGTGTATTGACTGGGAGGCAGCAGCAGCAGCAGAAGCAGCAGTAGTAGTATTAACAGTAGTAGTTGATACAGAGTCATATCACATGGGCAGGAGGTGCCATGATGAACAGCAGTAGGAATAAGAGTATATAGAGTGTGAAACAACTGCTGACATAGGTGTATTGACTGGGCGGCAGCAGCAGCAGAAGCAGCAGTAGTAGTATTAACAGTAGTAGTTGATACAGAGTCATATCACATGGGCAGGAGGTGCCATGATGAACAGCAGTATTAATAAGAGTATATAGGGTGTGAAATAACTGCTGACATAATTGTCTTGACTGATCCAGAGGAGTCATGGGAGAAAATCATGTGGTCAGATGAGACTATAATATAACTTTTTGATCATAATTTCACTAACCGTGTTCGGAGGAAGAATAATGATGAGTACCATGCCAAGAACGCCATCCCTAATGTGAAGCATGGGGGTGGTAGCATCATGCTTTGGTGGTGTTTTTCTGCACATGGGACAGGGTGACTGCACTGTATTAAGGAGAGGATGACCGTGGCCATGTATTGCGAGATTTTGGGCAACAACCTCCTTCCCTGAGTTAGAGCTTTGAAGATGGGTCGAGGCTGGGTCTTCCAACATGACAATGACCCAAAGCACACAGCCAGGATAACCAAGGATTGGCTCTGTAAGGAGCATATCAAGGTTCTGGCGTGGCCTAGCCAGTCTCCAGACCTAAACCCAATAGAGAATCTTTGGAGGGAGCTCAAACTCCGTGTTTCTCAGCGAGAGCCCAGAAACATGACTGATGTAGAGAAGATCTGTGTGGAGGAGTGGGCCAAAATCCCTCCTCCAGTGTGTGCAAAGCTGGTGTAAAACTACAAGAAAGGTTTGACCGCTGTAATTGCAAAGAAAGCCTACTGTACCAAATATTAACATTGATTTTCTCTGATGTTAAAATAGTTATATTCAGCACTGTAAATACATCAGGTCCGGGGCTTTATCAGGGAATGCATGACAAGGGACCCTTCAGCGCCCTGAACCGACGACGGGTGCCAGAAAGTCACCGCCGATCCAGGACTCATTCATCTTTATGAATGTGAGTCTGTCCACGGAGTCTGTGGACAGACGGGTCCTCTTGTCCGTGACCACCCCACCTGCCGCGCTGAATGTCCGCTCAGATAGTACGCTGGAGGGGGGCAAGACAATAACTCCAGCGCATACTGAGCGAGCTCGCGGCAGGTGTCCAATCTGGCAACCCAGTACTCCATGGGGTCGTCGGTGCTCATACTGTCAGAAGCACCGACGGACGCCATGTAGTCTGCCACCATGTGGGCCAGCCGCTGGTGGTGACTGCTGCTGCTGCTGCTGGTGGTGGTACTGGGTCGCTCGGTTTGGAAGAACATCCTCATCTCTTCCATTAGGTCCCCTGCTCGGCTGCAGCTGGGTGCAGCCACCTGCTGGGTGAGATGAGGGGGGACAACTGGAGGCCGGGGAGTTGCCTGCTCCAACCGTCTGACAATGGCTGCCTGCAGTTCCTCCATCCGGTGCTGCCTCCGGCTGGCTGGGATGAACTGCTCCAGTTTCCCCTTGCACCTGGGATCCAAAAGGGTGGCCATCCAGAAATCATCCCTCGTCTTGATGGTCTTAACCCGGGGGTCCCTCCTGAGGCATCTCAGCATGTGGGCAGCCATGGGGAAGAGCACAGCCCGCTGTGACTCCTCAATGCTGGCCAGGTGAATGAGGTGCGACTCTTCATCCCTGAGGCGCTGCTGGTCAAACTCAGACATGCCCAACCCCCGGACTATCGGTGCCCCCAACACCGGCTCTCCCTCCTGACCAGGCCCTGACTCCGGGACGACACCAGCAACCACCTCCTCCTCCTCTTCATCATCATCCTCCTCCTCCTCCTCCTCGTCCTGGCCCTGGTCTCGGTGGAGCATTGCTGACTCCTCCTGCTCCACCAAGGCACTCTCCCCAGCCTCGAGCAGGCGATCTAGTGTCCTCTCCAGCATGAACAGTATTGGCAGCACGCTATTGAGGCCAATTTGCTCACTGCTGACCATCTTGGTCGCCTGCTCGAAGGAGGACAACACTTGGCAGACCTGGTTTATCTGCCCCCACTGCGCACAGGCGATGAAAGGGAGTTGTGGTGAAGCCCTCTCAGTGCCTAGTTCCATCAGGTACTCCCTCACCGCCCTTTGCTGCTCCCACAACCTCTTCAGCATGTGGAGGGTGGAGTTCCACCGCGTCACACTGTCCACAATCAGCCTGTGAAGGGGCAGATTGTACTTCCGCTGCAATTTGGACAGGGACGCGGTAGCGGTTGGGGAGCGCCTGAAGTGGCTGGCAATCCTACGCGCCTTTGCCACAATGTCACTCAACCCTGGATAAGTGCGCAGGAACTTCTGCACCACCAGGTTGAGGACATGTGCCAGACAGGGCACGTGGGTCAGACTGCCAGCACTAAGGGCGGCGAGTAGGTTGCTGCCGTTATCGCAGACAACCATACCTGCCTGGAGCCTTCGGGGTGTCAGCCACTTCTGGACCTGAGCCTGAAGTGCTTTCAGCACTTCTTCTCCAGTGTGTCTCCGGTCCCCTAAACTAACAAGCTGGAGCACGGCCTGACAGCGCACGTGCCCCACACTTGAGTAGCTACGGGGGCGCTTGCTGGGAGGCTCAGCAGCTGCGGAGACAGTGGCTTGAGGGAGACCAGCAGTTCTCCCCTGGACACCCCGGGGCGGCACCACAAGATCGGTTGCCGCCGATCCCTCACCGACGCCTCGGAGGGAAACCCAATGGGCCGTGAAGCTGATGTAGCGTCCCTGCCCATGCCTGCTGGTCCAGCCATCCATTGTCAGATGAACCCTGTCGCTGACAGCGTGATCCAGCGACAGGGTTACATTCTGCACAATGTGCTGGTGTAGGGCAGGGACACCAGTCCTGGCAAAGAAATGGCGGCTGGGGACACGCCATTGGGGTTGGGCCTGCTCCAACATCTGCCTGAAGGGGTTGCTGTCAACTATGTTGAAGGGCAGCAGATGTTGGGCAATAACCCTTGCCAGGAGCCCATTGAGGGAACGCACACGTCGGTCTCCAGGGGGGAAGGGAGTGGTGCGGTCAAAGGCGTCTGAAATCGACGCCTGGCGCCGGACGGCAGTGCGGGACACAGACGTGGAGGGTGCTGTGGAAGTAGAGGTCTGGCTGCCGGTACCAGTACCTCTACTAGAGGGAGCGGGGGGGCATGACCTGCTGGAAAGAGATGAAGATGTGGCAGGGGCTGCTGTACCCTGCTCACTTGTGGTGGTGGCGCTGCTACCACCACCACGCTTCATCTCGTCATACAACGCCCAGTGGTTTATCCTCAGGTGCTGGTTCAGGGCTGTGGTACCCACCCGAGCCAAACACTTCCCTCTCTTCACCCTCACTTTACAAATCCGGCAGATGGCCACGGTAGGGTTGTCTGCCACCAGGGTAAAGTAATTCCAGACAGGTGACTTCAGCACCGCCCTCCTGTCAGATGGGGTGACGCTTACTTGCACCTGCTGGGACTCGGTGCGCACAGGTGGAGCTGCCTGCTGCTGCTGCTGCTGCTGCTGCTGCTGCTCCTCCTCCTGACACCTCCTGCTGCCATCACCAGTGGAGACCCTGACGATGGTCTCCCTGGTGGTGACCTGGCGCACCGTTTCACCAGGGTGCCTACCTTCCCCGTCGTCACTGACGTAGTGAGCCGACGCGTCAGATGGCAACCATGATGGGTCACCCTCTTCGCCCCCAGAGATGTCAGACCAAGGGCTGAAATGTGTTGGTCTGAGGGAACCACCTGACATGGAGCCTCTAGCCTGGCTCCGCTGTCCCCTCACCCACGCCTGGGTCTGACTAGGTGCTGCTGTTTCCTGCACCAAAACAGCAGCACCAGTTTGAAGGGATGTCTCTGGGATACTGCCAGCAGGTATCCCATCCTCCTCATCCATCCCTTCGAAAAGGTCCTGACCATCAGGACAGAGCTGGAGGTCTGCCTGATGCATGGCCTCCCCCAAGAGATCCCTCTCACTGTCGCTGTCGAACAGTAAGATGCTGGACTCTTGGGGGCTGGGGGGGGGTAGTACAGGCACCGGTGTAATGGTGGTACTACTGTGAGTCGGGACCGACGACTCAGTGGCACTGCTGTGCCCCATGTAGTCCACCACTACTTGAGCCTGAGATGGCAATATCGGGCGGCTGCCCGATGGGAAGAACTCCCGGATCAGGCGTACTCCCCTTGCACCCGATCCTCTACCACTAGTAGGGGCACGAGAGGTACCCCGTGCTGGCAGCGATCCAGCACTGGGAGTAACTCCCCTACCCCTGCTGCCACGGCCACGGATGCCGCTCATTATTGCTGATATGTGTGTGGGGGGGGGTAAACTTTATTTGGGGGGGGAAAATGTGAACAAAATGTGTTTTTGTGTATTTTTTACAAGACAGGCACGCAGACAAAGACGTACACAGACAGCTACTAAACTATAAGAAAAGTAGTACACCAGACAAGGACTACAAAATTAAAGAAAAAAAAAAAAGCACTAAACAAACACTAACTTTTTTTTTTTTTTTTTTTTAAACACAAAACACAGACACTAAACACACACTAAGCTAAGCTAGATGAAATAAATGTACACTAACAGTGTGTACACTTACTACACAAAATTTAACTAAACTGAACACAAAACTTAGCTTTTATAAAAGCTCTTTAGGGAAAACTAAACAAAATGTGAACTGAGATGCCTATCAAATATCACTGAACAGCGAACCTGCAAGATCTAACAGTAACACAAGATGAACAAAACTTAGCTTTTAGAAAAGCTCTTTTATAAAGCTCAGCAAAATGTGTTCTGAAATCTCTTGCAAATATCACTGAACAGCGAGGATTGCAGGATCAAACAGTAACACAAATGAAAAAAACAGCACAAAACAGCACAAAACGTAGCTTTGAAAAAAGCTCTTGGGTCTATTGCTTTGAAAAAAGCAGTTGATATACTGGAAAAGATCCACTGGAATCACTAAATAGCAATGCTGGTGATGATCTAAATCAATCAAGAACAAAGACACAGGAAACCAGGAACACAGAAACAGCCTCCACACTCTAGCCAGCTTCTGCAATGAAATGGTGCTGGGAGTGAGCTTATATAATGTCCATGCAGGCAGGTTCCTATTGGTTGCTAACCTGTGACGAGTGTGGAAGGAGAACTCTGATTGGCTCTGATGCAAAAGGGCGGAGCAAATAATCGCGCAATATTCCTATTGCCGAATATTCGCATTGCGAATATTCGGCAATATAAAATGATCGCTTCAGCTACTCGGCCCAATGGCTCTAATCATACCAGCAATGCTTTCAGACGTCTATGGAGATCACTAGGATGTGATCTGTTTTAAAAATGAAACTGTAAAAATCGCTCTGATGCGGAAGATCGGGGCGAGGAAAGTAATCGCGCGATATTGCGTTTGCCGAATAATCGCATTGCGATCTTTCTGGAAAATTCAATGAACGCTTCAGCTACTCGGCCCAGGGTCTCTAATGATACCAGCAATGCTTTTAGACGTCGATGGAGATATCTAGGATGTGATCTGGTTCAAAAAAAAAATTGTAAAAAATCGAATATTCGGAATTGCGAATATTCACCGCGAATTTCGAAATATAGCGCGATTTCTCGAATATGCTATATTCGAGTCGAATATTCGCAATGCGAATATTCGTGAGCAACACTATTGGTGACGTGGCGAGTCCCATAAGTACAGTTCAAGCTGGCGAGGTGGCAAGCACAAGTAGTGTCCCGCTGCCACCAAGAAGACAAAGACAGGCCCATTGTGCCCATAGTGTCCTTCTGCAGCACCTGTACTCCCCCCATTCACTGGCCAACCCGGAATTCAGGTTGATTTTACGGTACTTGATTTTTATTTGCTGTTTTTCACGGAAGATCTCTATTGATCTAATTTGCTCGTTGTGAAGTGGAGGGATAATAATATTTTTTTCAATCTGTTCTCTCTTCACGCAGACACGACTATCCAAATTCGTACAGAGACTGGTGTTGTGGAGAAACCCCTCTGTGTCCACCAATATAACCAAAATATGAGAGGGGTGGACGTGACCTCAATGACCAGTTGTTGGCGCTGTACCTAGTTGCCCATAAGTCCAGACACTGGTACAAAAAAGTGTCTGTATACTTATTTCAATTGGCTTTGCTGAACGCTCATGTGCTATACAGAGCTTCAGGATGGACTGAATCTTTTCTTAAATTCTAGGAAGATATCGTCAGAGCCCTCCTGTATCCAGGCGGTGCTTCACCTCACCCTCCCCAACCAAATGAAGTAAGCTGGCTGCATGAGAGGCATTTTCCCTATGTCCTCCCTGGTACCCCTACCCAACGAGCTCCCAAAAGAAGATGTTGTGTCTGTAGCAAGCATGGATATAGATGTGACACCCGTTATTATTGTCCACGCTGTCCTGACAATCCTGGTCTTTGCATTGGTGAATGTTTTGAATGCTATCATACACTAGTGGAGTATTGGCGTAGGGTAAAGCATTTCATAGAATAGGACACACTTACACAGGGTCTCCCAAGATGCCATCGCATTTTGAGAGACCCGAACCTGGAACCGAATCGTTACATTTACAAAAAAAAGTGTAAAAAAAAAAATATATATATATATATATATATATATATATATATATATATATTTATATATATATATATATATATATATAAATTTAAAAAAATAAAATAGTTGTTTTATTGTTCTCTCTCTCTCTCTCTCTCTCTCTCTCTCTCTCTCTCTCTCTCTATTCTGCTCTTTTTTTTTACTGTATTCTATTTTGAAACGTTTTATTGTTGTTCCATTTTATCATGTTTGCTTTTCAGGTATGTCATTTTTTTATACTATACTGTTTACTGTGTTTTATTGTTAACCATTTTTTTGTTTTATTTTAAAGCATGTCGTGTTTGGTATCCATGTACTCAGCCTAAGATCATCTTTTTTATTTCATGAAACATTTGGGCAATATAGTGTGTTTTAGTGCAATAAAATAAAAAAAGTGTGTTTACGCCCTTAGAAATCCTAAAGGCGGTGATTGGTTTTTGGGGCCCGTATGCGGCTAGGCTCACAAAAAGTCCCATACATGTGGTATACCCGTACTCAGGAGAAGCAGCAGAATGTATTTTGGGGTGTAATTTCACATATGCCCATGGCATGTTTGAGCAATATATTATTTAGTGACAACTTTGTGCAAAAAAAAAAAAAAAAGTTTTGTAATTTTCCCGCAACTTGTGTCAAAATATAAAATATTCCATGGACTCGACATGCCTCTCAGCAAATAGCTTGAGGTGTCTACTTTCTAAAATGGGGTCATTTGGGGGGGTTTTGTGCTATTTTGGCATTTTATGGCCTTCAAAACTGTGATAGGTAGTTGTGACAGAACCCACTGTCACTGTGTGTTTTGGAAGGGACTGTGGGCTGGCCTGTTACCCACAGATTATGGCCCAGAATACTGTAGATACTGGAGACCTGAAGACAAGCTGGCATTGAGATAATGTAATGTAATGCTACAGCCCTTCTCCCCCCATCCCCCCTCTTGTTGCTGTGTCTAATTGTGTGGGTTCATTGCACATAGACAATGGTCTAGACTGGAGACGTCTCTCCGCAGGGGATGTGTATTGAGAGGCTGCCTGCTTACCATAATCTCATTATGTTTATCTGTAGCCTGTTTCAATGTACAAATGTTCAGTTCCCATTGGTTGTTCCTTGTCCTTCTCCCCTCTTCTCCCTAACTGTGTGTAAAACTGTATGTCTTGGATTTAATAAACAGTTTTGTGCTCTGCATGTTTAACCCTCAACACCTATGTGGATTGTCTAGTGATTGAGGGGTTAAGGGCTGGTTATGGCGAATCTGCAGGCTGCGGGTGCGTTTGGAGGACAGGAGACACAGGTCTGGTGGATATGCCCACCTGGGATATCTGAGATCCGTCACAGTAGTGATGGGTAGTGAGGAGTGAAATCAAAAATTTACGCCCTTAGAAATCTTAAAGGCAGTGCTTGGTTTTCGGGGCCCCGTACGCGGCTAGACTACCAGAAAGTCCCACACATGTGGTATCCCTGTACTCAGGAGAAGCAGCAGAATGTATTTTGGGGTGTACTTTCACATATGCCCATGGCATGTGTGAGCAATATAGCAATTAGTGACAACTTTGTCATTTTCCCGCAACTTGTGGCAAAATATTAAATATTCCATGGACTCAACATGCCTCTCAGCAAAAAGCTTGGGGTGTCTACTTTCTAAAATTGGGTCATTTGGGGACGTTTTGTACTATTTTGGCATTTTATGGCCTTCAAACATGTGATAGGTTGCGAGGAGTGAAATCAAAAATTTGCGCGCTTCGAAATCCTGAAGGCGGTGCTTGGTTTTCGGGGTCTCGTACGCGGCTAGGCTCCCAAAAAGTCTCACATATGGTATGCCCGTACCCAGGAGAAGCAGCAGAATGTATTTTGGGGTGCAATTGCACATATAACCATGGCATGTGTCAGCAATTCAGTCACTTGGGACAAAAAATGTAATATTCAATAGGCTCAACATGCCTCTCAGCAATTTCCTCGGGGTGTCTACTTTCCAAAATGGGGTAATTTGGAGGGGTTTTGTACTGCCCTGCCATTTTAGCACCTCAAGAAATGAGATAGGCAGTCATAAACTAAAAGCTGTGTAAATTCCAGAAAATGTATCCTAGTTTGTAGACGCTATAACTTTTGCGTAAACCAATAAATATATGCTTATTTCATTTTTTTTTACCAAAGACATGTTGGCCTAAATGTACGACTAAAATTGAGTTTATTGGATTCTTCTTATAACAAAAAGTAGAAAATATAATTTTTTTTCTAAATTTTCGGTCTTTTTCCATTTTATATCGCAAAAAGTAAAAATCGCAGAGGCAATCACATACCATCAAAAGAAAGCTCTATTTGTAGGAAAAAAAGATGCAAATTTTATTTGGGTGCAACATTGCATGACTGCGCAATTACCAGTTAAAGCAGCGCAGTGCAGAATCGCAAAAAAATCCTCTGGTCTTTAGGCAGCCTAATGGTCCGGGGCTGAAGTGGTTAAGTTGCATTAGTGAAATAAATGAACTTTTGCATGATATTCACATTTTTCGAGTTTCACCCGTATATGGCTGTGCAGATCTGGTGAGTGGTTCATCTTACCACACGTGGTGGTGGAGCACTTTGTTGCGTAAAGAAACAGCCATGGATATTTTCATGGTGTATGGACACTGAACTCAAATGCATAAAGGCTTTGAATGTATAGTTGTATGGACCCTGGTGAAAGAAATCTTTATAGACGCTAATTAAAAAATAATTTGGCCATTTGTCCGCAAGTAATTTTCATATTTATTTTTCATAATTTTTGTTCATTTCACTGTTACTTTTGTTTTATTTAAAGAGGAATGTATTTATGGATGTGCATATAGAGATAGAAGTAGCGCCCACTATAATGATCTATTTACATGGGGGCAGATCCACAAAAGGATCACTGATACGCTGGCGTAATTTTAAATTTCCCACGTCGTATCTTTGTTTTGAATCCTCAAAACAAGATACGACGGCATCTGGGATCAATCCGACAGGCATACGTCTTAGTACGCCGTCGGATCTAAGCTGCAATTTTTCGGCGGCCTCTAGGTGGCCTTCCCGTCGAAATCCGCGTCGAGTATGCAAATTAGCTAGTTACGGCGATCCACGAACGTACGTCGGCCCGGCGCATTTATTAACGTTGTTTGTGTTCGGCTTTTTCCGGCGTATAGTTAAAGCTGCTGTTCTGAGGCGTACTCAATGTTAAGTATGGCCGTCGTTCCCCCGTACAATTTTGAATTTCTTACGTCGTTTGCGTAAGTCGTTCGCGAATAGGAATTTGCGTAAAATGACGTCACCGTCGTAAGCATTGGCTTGTTCCGGGTTAATTTCGAGCATGCGCACTGGGATACCCCCACGGACAGCACATGTGCAGTTTAAAAAAAACGTTGTTTACGTCGGGTCACAACGTATTTACATAAAACACGCCCCATCACTTCCATTTAAATTCCGCGCCCTTACGCCGCAACAGATACACTACGCCGCCGTAACTTACGGTGCAAATTCGTTGAGGATTCAAACCAAAAAAAAGTAAGTTATAGCGGCGTAGCGTATCTTAGATACGCTACGCCCGGCGCAATAATGCGCTGTTGTCTGTGGATCTACCCCATAGTGTTTTTTGTATCTAAAGGGGCAGCTGCTAATTGCACTTAAATATACTGTAGGAAGATTGGCGCCCTTTATATGCTACATTTTTTATTTTAGGAATACATGATTTTACATTTTGAGCATAGATACACTTTAACATTGACCAATGTATATGTACAATCAAGTTCTTACGATAAATCCAACTGACGCTTATTAGAAAAGCATAGTTATACTTTCAATACTAATTCCTCTTTTATCCTTATTTTGCTCCATGCTGTAATCTCCATAATTGCCAGATTCTGTCTGATTGGCTGCTATACACAACACAGCTATTTTTCCTTGAGGCCCGTTGTCACTCATGCCATGCTGTCCTTGAATTAAACTGCTAACTTGCAGGGAGGAAATAGGAACTACTGATTTTCTCAAGATCACACAGTTATGCTAACTACTGAGCTGATTCATTCCCATGGATATCTACCAGGGGGTAGTCTGAAAAGAAGTAGCTGTTTGCTAGAAGGAAATGTAAAAAAAACTCCTGTTTCCTTCTCCAAACATTATTTTTTTATTTATTTTTTAAGCAAAATAGCCACTTTGGTGATGTATATTTGTACTGTATATATGTTTGGGATATACTGGATGTACAGTACCTATTAAACTGGCAATTTGAAAATGAAATGTATTACAAAGATTTCATGAGCCCATTGAATACAAAAGGGAATACAGGGATACAATCGGGAACATTTCATCACAGGAAAATAATGTGAATACCACCGTGCACCAGGTGCAAGTGGGAGCATTCAAGTCCATACACATCAGAAAGACACATGTGTTTCAAAGACAAAGGCTGCATACATGTTGTGTCCATGATACTTGGTGGCGACATCAAAAGTTAAACTACTTTTGCATTTGGCAACCAGTACGGCCACTGAATGCAATATATTTACAGTGGGTATAGAAAAAATCACCCCCTTAAGGTCCCTTTCACACTGGGGCGGTTTGTAGGCACTATTGCACTAAAAATAGCGACCTGAAACAGCAGCTGTTGTTTCTCCAGTGTGAAAGCCCGCTAGCAGGACAGCTCCAAAAGTCCTGTTAGCTGCATCTTTGGAGCGGTGAAGGAGTGGTGTGTTTACCTCTTCTTCTCATTGAAAGCAATGGGAAACCGTGGCTATACCGCTGGCAATGCGCCTCTACAGAGGCGCATTGCCGGCGGTATTAACCCTTTCCGGCTGCTAGCAGGGGGTAAAAACGCACTGCTAGCATCCAAATCCCGCCGCAATTCCGACGGTGGCGCTTTACTGCCACCGCACCTCCTGCCCCAGTGTGAAAGGGGCCTTAGCCATGTAAACCTGCATTGACAATGTAGAGTGTGTCCAGCACAGAGCGCAGTGATCTCCTCCTCCTCTTCCATGACACAGCCTGGAGAGCCTCAACTTCTAAAACTAGCTTTCCCTGCACTGGGTCCCCGGGATCTGCTCAGGATTATTTCGACATCCTGACCCTCCCAGTGTGGAGGCAGAGAGCGGGGCCCAGCATCCAGACAGCGGATTCCACAACCTTATGTTATGCTTGTCCATTGGTGGCTTTGAGTGATTACACGTGCTTCACGTGACTTCTCTTGTAATAAGAGGGTCATGGCAATTTGGTAAACAGACACTTCTACTATACTTTGAGTGATGGTGAATGTTGGTGACACTTTTGGAGTTAAACACTTTATCAAGATTCAACTGGATTTTTTTTGGACTTTAATTTCACTTATGAAATATAAGTACACCATATGATTGACTCAATCCTTACTTTATATAGTCATCTTTCACTTTGAATTTATGTACTCTATATACACTTATTGTTCTATTTATTACTGTCCTTTTATACTGTGTGTATATATATATATATATATATATATATATATATATATATATATATATATATATATATATAATATACACACACACACACAGGTATATATATACAGGTGGTTCTCAAAAAATTACCATATTGTGATAAAGTTCATTATTTTCTGTAATGTACTGATAAACATTAGACTTTCATATATTTTAGATTCATTACACACAACTGAAGTAGTTCAAGCCTTTTTATTGTTTTAATATTGATGATTTTGGCATACAGCTCATGAAAACCCAAAATTCCTATCTCAAAAAATTAGCATATTTCATCCGACCAATAAAAGAAAAGTGTTTTTAATAAGAAAAAAGTCAACCTTCAAATAATTATGTTCAGTTATGCACTCAATACTTGGTCGGGAATCCTTCTGCAGAAATGACTGCTTCAATGCGGCGTGGCATGGAGGCAATCAGCCTGTAGCACTGCTGAGGTGTTATGGAGGCCCAAGATGCTTCGGTAGCGGCCTTAAGCTCATCCAGAGTGTTGGGTCTTGCGTCTCTCAACTTTCTCTTCCCAATATCCCACAGATTCTCTATGGGGTTCAGGTCAGGAGAGTTGGCAGGCCAATTGAGCACAGTAATACCATGGTCAGTAAACCATTTACCAGTGGTTTTGGCACTGTGAGCAGGTGCCAGGTCGTGCTGAAAAATTAAATCTTCATCTCCATAAAGCTTTTAAGCAGATGGAAGCATGAAGTGCTCCAAAATCTCCTGATAGCTAGCTGCATTCACCCTGCCCTTGATAAAACACAGTGGACCAACACCAGCAGCTGACATGGCACCCCAGACCATCACTGACTGTGGGTACTTAACACTGGACTTCAGGCATTTTGACATTTCCCTCTCCCCAGTCTTCCTCCAGACTCTGGCACCTTGATTACCGAATGACATGCAAAATTTGCTTTCATCCGAAAAAAGTACTTTGGACCACTGAGCAACAGTCCAGTGTTGCTTCTCTGTAGCCCAGGTCAGGCGCTTCTGCCGCTGTTTCTGGTTCAAAAGTGGCTTGACCTGGGGAATGCGGCACCTGTAGCCCATTTCCTGCATGTACACGGTGGCTCTGGATGTTTCTACTCCAGACTCAGTCCACTGCTTCCGCAGGTCCCCCAAAGTCTGGAATCGGTCCTTCTCCACAATCTTCCTCAGGGTCCGGTCACCTCTTCTCGTTGTGCAGCGTTTTCTGCCACACTTTTTCCTTCCCACAGACTTCCCACTGAGGTGCCTTGATACAGCACTCTGGGAACAGCCTATTCGTTCAGAAATTTCTTTCTGTGTCTTACCCTCTTGCGTGAGGGTGTCAATGATGGCCTTCTGGACAGCAATCAGGTCGGCAGTCTTACCCATGATTGCGGTTTGGAGTAATGAACCAGGCTGGGAGTTATTAAAAGCCTCAGGAATCTTTTGCAGGTGTTTAGAGTTAATTAGTTGATTCAGATGATTAGGTTAAGAGCTCGTTTAGAGAACCTTTTCATGATATGCTAATTTTTTGAGATAGGAATTTGGGGTTTTCATGAGCTGTATGCCAAAATCATCAATATTAAAACAATAAAAAGGCTTGAACTACTCCAGTTGTGTGTAATGAATCTAAAATATATGAAAGTCTAATGTTTATCAGTACATTACAGAAAATAATGAACTTTATCACAATATGCAAATTTTTTGAGAACCACCTGTATACAGTATATATTTAGCACAACACTTTATTACTCTTCTATATTCACTGGGAAGGATACCTTCTTTAAGTGTTTGCAGCTTCTAGGATGACTATGGTTGGTGTATTTTGGGGTGCACAAGTTCATGGTTATTTTTTATTTATTTAATGTAAGTTTACTGTCCTGCAAAGCATCATTGTATATTATGGTGTTGCACAAACAGAATGTCTATTCTTATTCTGTTCTTTTAAAAAACTTAGATTTTTAATGAATTTGTGTCTTTATTAAAATGAATGTCAAGCAACATCAACCGTGAGGACCTATATATTAGGTGAAATATTAGGTGGATTCTTTCCTAGAGTCTTTGAGATCTATGGCTTGTTTTCTTGTCTTCATTCAGAAAGACAAACATTTCTCCAACAATGGAAGCACACCTTAAACCTCAGCTTTATATAGAGCGACTCAATCACAGACTGATTTTCCTTCACAATGGATTTTATTGACCTCTTCAAATTACAAAGTCATCGTGCAGCTGTGTAACAAGTTTTGTCGACATGCCTGGTAATTAGCGGGGCGCAGTACATGGCTGTGGGAGATATACATCTGTCACTGTCATGCTGTCAATTTTGTGATTACTTCCTCCTCTGCCTTCTGTAAGACGCACATCTCTGAGTTTGCACGGTGAAAGAGAAAATCTCGCCCCCTCAATGTTGATTTTCTTCCTTTTCGCACAGTATGGGTTGTGTGTGCCTCTGGATAGGTTTCTGTTATAATGTATGTCTCTCTGCAGGAAGAAAGAGGAAAATAGATGTTAGTTATGAGCAGCATATAGACATGGTATTTGTACATGCTGTTAAAAGCGTTACAAACATTTTATCAGCCTGAATCTCAGGGCTTAAATACACCTCAACATCACACTGCACCACAACGCATGTTGTGTTCATTCAGAATAGCACTGGCACATTTCACCACACCACAAAGCATAGCAATGCACTACACTGTGTAGTGGTGTACTGCCTCAGAAAAAATGCTGCCTGTGCATTTGTGTTCTGTTCCCAGATAGCAAGCAATTATGCTGTAAGTTTGAAAATGACTTGCTAAGCTATCGCTAGACTTAGCAGGCTTCACGGGTTTGTTGCACAATTGCAGCAAGTTTACATTGCATGACTCCAGATCAAGTTTTGTGCAATAGTCAGCCCACCACAGGGGTTACTGTGGCTGAATTTTCATGCTGTAGACTTGCAGAGCTCTTGCCGTAGACTTACCACTGCAACTTTGATTTTGTTAGAGACTTGCCACGCACATTTGCTACAAATTGGAAACTAGAACTTGTACTTCAAGTGCTCTGCGTGTGTACAACTTACCAGTGAAATTGTGCAGCAAGATAATAGACTTACAATTCAACACTGACACAAATTTGTGGCAAGTTATCCTTGCTATCTGGGTATATGTTGGCGAACCCATTCAAAATTAAAAGGTGGCCTTAATGCAACACCCATATGTTGCATTAATGCAATGCATGAAAACAGAGAAGTGTGAATGGGCCCTAAAAGAGATTTTGATGGCATGTTTTAGCAGTTTATCAATACCGACCTGTTATACATTTCAGTAATACTCCCTGTCAAGCCACACAGGAATGAGAGAGGTTAAAATTGTAGTAGCCTTCTAGATCTTCAAAGAGACAGGAATTCTTTAGAGGATGTAAAGAAGGATTGTAGGGGATGCAGACCCAGAAGATGTAGTGTGCAGGATCTTGACACTCCATCTGTGTATATTAGCAGACATTAAGGTCTGCATTGAGCTCTTGGACTGGAAATCCCCAGCGCCGTACCGATCACCCCCTGACTGTCCCCCATATGCTCCTCTAATCCCCCTCCATTCTCCTCCGGTCCCCCTCCATGCTCCTCGGCCCCCATCATTGCTCCTCAGCCCCCTCTGTCCTCCTCAGGACCTCCCCTGTCCCAGATCTGTCAGGATGATAGAAAAGGCTCCTTCGTTTTCCAAAGGCACAAAGTCAGTGAACACTGACTCTGTTCATTCATAACTGTCACTGAGCATCGTAAACTGTTTTTATAAATGGAGAGGAGCCTCTGTCTCTTGTCCATTCATCTTCAGTGCATCTGAGGCTGCAGAGAAAGGGACTGGGGAATGTATGTCCTCAGTCCCTTTTTCTGTCAGGGTCTGTTAAGACCCCTGATCTCTCACTAAATCCACCCCCAACAGGGCTAAAAAAAAAAAGAATTGTAATTAATACATTTTTAAAAATTTAAAATGTAAAAATAATAATAAGAAAAACAAACTGAAATGCAATAAAAAAATTGAAAACGTTTTTTTTTTCTTTTTCTTAATAAAAATAAAGGGCCAGATTCTCAAAAGAGTTACGCCGGTGTATCTACTGATACACCGGCGTAATTCGAAATTCCCGCCGGCGTATCATTGTTTTGTATTCGCAAAACAAGATACGCGGGAATTAGGCTAGGATCCGACTGGTGTAAGTCACTTACACCGTCGGATCCTAAATGCAATACAACGCTGACCGCTAGGTGGCGTTTACGTTCAGGTCTCATTTGACTATGCAAATGAGCCTGATACGCCGATTCCCGAACGAATTTGTGTCGCGTACTCGTCGTTTCTGTAAGCGTAAGGTTACCCCTGCCATATGAGGGGTAACCTTACGCCAGTCCGCCGTATGCCATGTTAAGTATGGCGTCGGGTCCGCGCCGTCTTTTTCCGTCGGTTACGTTGTTTTCCTAAGTCATTCTTGAATACGACTTTACATCAATGGCGCTCACGTTGGCGTCATTGACGTTTTCCGTCGTGAGCTGGAGCATGCGCACTGGGCTATTTTTCAGCCCGGCGCATGCGCAGTTCAATCAGCGCGGGGGCGCGCTTAATTTGAATACAAGCCGCCCCCCTTTGAATTACGCGGCCATACGCCGGGCCATTTACACTACGCCGCCACAAATTACGGAGCACGTGCTTGGAGAATACGGGACTTGCTCCAGTAAGTTGCGGTGGCGTAATGTAAATGGCTTACACTACGCCAACGCCGATTCTACGAGAATCTGGCCCAAAATGTCCCTTTAAGGCCGTTGAGCGAAAGTGAAGTTTGACGTTGCTTTCATCATCCAACGTCATTGAGTTGACTGGGGGCCATCATTCCCTCACTCGACACAGTGCCTCAGAGGGGAAGGATCTGATCGTCTCCACCGCTACCGATGGCTCGGAGACGACTGAAACGAGGCTAGTGGGGGATGGGCACCTCTCCCGCCACCGATTAAAATTGATCTTAC
The DNA here is from genome assembly GCF_905171775.1 of Rana temporaria. Classification (NCBI taxonomy): domain Eukaryota; kingdom Metazoa; phylum Chordata; class Amphibia; order Anura; family Ranidae; genus Rana; species Rana temporaria. Next base: position 110,565,536 of record NC_053496.1, on the reverse strand, counting down.
GGCGAATCCCCCACGGAGATCACTTTTATTCGAAAGTAAGCCGTCCGCCGTTTAAGAATATACCGGAGTTATGGCATCTATCTGCTGCCATAACAACGGTATTCAACGTCAAAGTATCGACGTAGAACGACGGTGGGCGGTCCGGAAGTGATTAATGTCCACTCCATCAAACTGATATCCACCCATCAAGATATTTTGATATTTTCATACCCTCTCAAGAGTCAACCTGTGCTTGCATTGGGGCTGAGGGCTCTTGAGAGGAGTACTATAGCAGGGTGTTGTGATGTTTCCAGGGAGCCATGTACAGCATCCTCTCCCCCCAGCAAATATCTGCCTACATAGAGAAGCACTGTGACCTACTGATTATGCCACTGGATCTAACACACTCAGTCCTGGTGCAATGAAAGAACTTGTATTGAAATAATGCTGAAACAATTCACAAATAACCCGGTGGGAAGGCTGCACAATCGGGAACACTCACAGTTCTAAAAGTGTGTAGAGAGAAACGAACTGACAGCATCTGTAGAGAGGGGAAGAATGCAGCTTGGCCATCTTGTGCCCGATAGTCAGGTGTCGAGAGAGGTTGCAAACCCTACACTTTCTCTTCTAATTTTGGAACCTGGGGCTTTTTTAACGTTTGAGTTAAAGGTTTAAAATACGGACCTTTGTAAGCACCCCTGTCAGTGTCATAGCATGAACCTATATATACAGTATATACACATACACACGCATGTGTGTTTGAGCTTTGGCGTGCACACCCAAATGCAATAGACATATGGTCAATGTTGAATGGTTTGTCGCATCCCTGTAACTGATACATATGCAAGTGAGATTATTCGGTTGAAAAACAGCAGACCTATTGGCCAGATCCCCAGATTAAAATAAATAAATAAACTAATGCCAACATAAAATCTAATGCTGGCCATACACTATACGAAAATTCGGCCGAAAAATCGGTCGTTCAGACAGTTCTTTCGTTTTTTGGCCAGTTAATGGGCACAAAATCGCTATTCGTTGGGACGTTTTTGAGCCGAAAAAACGAAGGACACATTTGAAAATTTTCTGCCGAACGAACGATAAATTGGAAGGTTAATGTGTTTCCCTTCCAAACTTTCTGCACTAGGTATATGTAAAAAAAATGAACCAAATTTTTTTTATTTACCGTATTTTCCGGCGTATAAGACGACTGGGCGTATAAGACGACCCCCTAATTTTCCAGGAAAATTTTTGATTTTGGGATATACTCACTGTATAAGACTACCCCCTTCTTACTAGTCTTTCTGGAAGCTGAGGGGTAGCCAGAACCGCTGACAGAAACAGGCTTTTTCAAATCTCACTGTGCCATTACATTCCTCACTGTGCCATTACATTACATGCCCAGATGCCCAGACTGTGCCACTGTGCCATTACATGCCCCCACATTGCCATTGTGCCATTACATGCCCCCACATTGCCACTGTGCCATTACATGCCCCCACATTGCCACTGTGCCATTACATGCCCCCACATTGCCATTGTGCCATTACATGCCCCCACATTGCCACTGTGCCATTACATGCCCCCACATTGCCACTGTGCCATTACATGCCCCCACATTGCCACTGTGCCATTACATGCCCCCACATTGCCATCACTTGCCCCCACTGTGCCTGAACTTGTTGCCCCCCCCCCCCCCCCCCCAGTGCAATAACACTCACTTTTTTTCCCCAGCGCTGACAGTCTAACATGCTGCGATCGCGAGCGTGTATTGATTTCAAAGCCGCGCCTTCACTGCAGAGTGTTCTGTGATAGGAGGAACAAAAATTTTCCCAGCAGCGCCTCTGTTATGTTTTCCGCCTATCACGGATGTCTTCTCATCTCGTCCGAGGATGAGAAGGCATCTGTGATAGGAGGAACAAAGAACAGAGGCGCTGCTGGGAAGATTTTTGTTCCTCCTATCACAGAACACTCTGAAGAGAAGGCGCGGCTTTGAAATCAATACACGCTCGCGATCGCAGCATGTTAGACTGTCAGCGCTGGGGAAAAAAAGTGAGTACTGAGACTGTACCCGGCGTATAAGACGACCCCCGACTTTGGATGCATGTTTTTGCATCCAGAAAGTCGTCTTATACGCCGGAAAATACGGTATGTCCACTGAACGATTTATCGGTCATTACATGATGGCACTATCGTTTGCGCTCACGACCGAACGTTCGTTTTGTTCGTTCGGACGATTTTTCGTGGAGTGTATGGCCAGCATTAGACTTGGTAAACTGAAATAAAATAAAGGTTTGCTTTTGGATTAATACCACAAATCACATATAATTTGTAAACTCGTGGAACTTTAAATGTGAAGGCTTGTTTGGTGGTGCAGTTTATAAACTGCCCAGTGCACAATAAATTTAGAAGCAGCCATCTATTTGTGAGTGCCATTAAAGTGATGCTTTTTGCTGCCGTAGGGCAGATGTACTCTTCTCTGTACTATACTCTGTGAGCAGTAATATCTCTTCTTTGTGGCTTGTGATAAAGCAGACTATTGGTAAACCAGGCCACTCTCATCTGCTTTTTATCAGCAATCTAATAGGAACATGAGTCATATTTTGTCTGGGGAAATAGAATTCTGGGTGGCTTTTACAGCATACAAATTTGGAGGACTGTTAAATAATGCAAGAGATAGGGGTGTCTTTTGTGCTGTGATTCAAGGTTCACTGAAAATATTATTATTTTGTAGCAATTATCTATAAAGCAGCTGTAAGCATTAAAGAAACAGGACTAGATTAAAGTATGCCTTATCTTTTAAAGGGAATTAGCCCTGAATTAAAAAATACATATTGAAGAATTATGTAAAAAAAAAAAAAATATTGGGCTTACAAATGAATTTTTGGGTTTTAAAAATATTATTCTCCTGCTCTATTAGTTAAATACCGTACTTATTGGGGTATAGCGCGCTCCCGCGTATAGCGCGCACCCCTAAAGTTGGCCAGAAATTCCTGTGGAAAAAAGGATTTTGTACACAGTTTTGGTGTCTTGCGTGGCGTCCATTGGCGGCCTCGTCGGGTCCGGCGTCCGTCTGCGGCTTCGGGTGTCCTCTTCGTCGGGTCCGGCGTCCTTCTGCGGCGTCCTCCTCGCTCGTTTCCCGCTTTCCCGCGCCGAGTTTGAATACTGCGCCGGCATATACCGAGCGCAGTACACTCGGGCAGGCTCGGCTACTGTCGCGCTCACGTCCTGTACGTCCAGGACGTGAGCGCGGAAGGAGCCGAGACTGCCCGACTATACACGAGTGTACTGAGCTCGGTATATGCCGGCGCAGTATTCAGACTCGGCGCGGGAAAGCGGGTATCGGCGTATATCGCGCACCCACGATTTTGCCCCGATTTTCAGGGCAAAAAAGTGTGCGGTATACGCCGATAAATACGGTAGATACTCCAGGAAGCAAAAAATAAATAAATCAGTGAACTGATATTTCTATCCTGAAAAAACTGCAATTGTGCAAAAAGGTAGAAAGTACATTCAATGAACTTTTGCACTCACTGGCCACTTTATTAGGTACACCTGTTCAATTGCTTGGTAATACAAATTACTAATCATCCAATCACATGGCAGCAGCTCAATGCATTTAGGCATGTAGGCGTGGTGAAGATCAAAACGAGCATTAGAATGGGGAAGAAAACTGAAAATTTCCTATCAAATACTTACCGTAATTTTTCTTTCCTGATAGACTCCATAGCAGCATACGTGTGGGTTGGCCCCGCCTCCATAACTACCCAATAGGACACCTCTCCCATAAATCTTTTCTCTGGACTACCAGCCATGTCCCATAACTAGCCCACACCAAGCATTGGGAGGTGTGTTTGGCGAGTTATTTACCACACGTATGCTGCCATGGAGCCTATCAGGAAAGGAAAATTACAGTAAGTATTTGATAGGAAATTTTCCATTTTCCTGACAGGCTCCATGGCAGCATATGTGTGGGAAATAACTTGCCAAACACACCCGGGTGGGCAAATTCTGAGAAAAGAAAAGAAATGTATTTAACACCGTCAACCGACAAGAATTGCAAACCAAAATTAACGGATGACAAGGCAGCTGGTTCAACACAAAAGTGAGACACAAATGTGTTGATAGACGACCAGGAAGCCGATCTACAGATTACTTCAGGAGCGACATGTCGAGAAGCCGTCCTAAAGATCGAGATACTCAGAATTGAGTGTGCAGTCACTGCCTCTGGAGGAGCCAGGACTTTCGCTTTACAAGCCCTTTGAATGGTCTGCACGATTCATGCAGCAATGGATCTAACCGAAGCCCACTTTCCTTTGTTTTTCCCGTGCAGAAGGATGAAAACAAAATCCGTTTGTCTAAATGGTACCGTAATTTCCAGATATTGACTTAAGACCCGTACACAAGATCAAACTTTTTGACAACAATTGTCCGAAGGACCTGTTTTTGCAGACAATGGGCCAGATTCACAAAGAGTTACGCCGGCGTATCAGTAGATACACCGACGTAACTCGCAATCTAAGCCCGTCGCATGTTTAAGTGTATGCTCAAACTGAGATACACTTAAACCTACCTAAGATACGACGGCCTGCGCCGTCGTATCTTAGGGTGCAATATTTCCGCTGGCCGCTAGGTGGCGCTTCCATTGAGTTCGGCGTAGAATATGCAAATTAGTAGATACGCCGATTCACGAACGTACGCTTGCCCGTCGCAGTAAAGATACGCCGCTTCCGTAAGAGGTATGCCGGCGTAAAGATAAAGCTGCCCACTAGGTGACGTATCCTATGTTAAGTATGGCAGTCGTTCCCGCGTCAAAATTTTGAAATTTTACGTCGTTTGCGTAAGTCGTCCGTGAATGGGGCTAGACGTAATTTACGTTCACGTCGAAAGCAATGACGTCCTTGCGACGTCATTTGGAGCAATGCACACTGGGATATTTTACGGACGGCGCATGCGCAGTTCGGTCGGCGTGGGGGCGCGCTTCATTTAAATGATACACGCCCCCTACCTGGCGAATTTGAATTCCGCCGGGGGATTTACGATACGCCGCCACAACTTTACAGGCAAGTGCTTTGTGAAGAAAGCACTTGCCTGAAAAGCTTGCGGCGGGGTAACGTAAATGAGATAGGTGAGCGGATCTAAAGATCCGCTCACCTATCTGAATCTAGTCCATTATGACAGTGTGTACGCTCCATCGGACACACTTTTTCGCTTTTTCATCGGACAAATGTTCGCTGTGAGAACAGACAAACTTTCCGGCAACAAATGTCCTACATCAGCTAATCCGATCGTGTGTACACAAGTCAATTGGACTAAAGTACAAACACGCATGCTCAGAACCAATTCTAAAGATCAGCCAACAATAGCAGAAGCTGACCAAAGGGTGGCAGTAAAGAGCAAAAAAAATGCATAGACCTGCTACAAGTCTCTTTCTACTTCTCTCTTCTCTACTTCTCTATTGCCAAGACCTCTCATTTACCCCTTGTCTTTATGGACCTTGCTTTGTGCAGTGGTGCACAAAGCAAGTGGTGCACTTTGTGCATGTGGTGGAGGGGGATTATGATGTGGGGTTGTTTTTCAGGGGTTGGGCATGGCCCTTAGTTCCAGTGAAGGGAACTCTTAAGGCATCAGCATGCCAAGACATTTTGGACAATTTCATGCCAACTTTGTGGGAACAGTTTGGGGATGGTCCTTTCCTGTTCCAACATGACTGTGCACCAGTGTACAAAGCAAGGTCCATAAAGACATGGATGAATTAGTTTGGGGTGGAGGAACTTGACTGTCCTACACAGAGTTCTGACCTTAACCTGATAGAACACCTTTGGGATTAATTAGAGTGGAGACTGCAAGCCAGACCTTCTCGTTCACATCAGTGTCTGACCTCACAAATGCGCTTCTGGAAGAATGGTCAAACATTCCCATAGACACACTCCTAAACCTTGTAGACAGCCTTCCCAGAACAGTTGAAGCTGTCATAGCTGCAAAGGGTGGGCCAACTCAATATCGAACCCTATGGACTAAGACTGGGATGCCATTCATGTGTGTATAAACTTGGCAAGCGTCCCAATGCTTTTGGTAATAAATATCAAGTACAAATTTTAGGAACTGCAACCATTTATATACACTGCGCCCTCCCCCCCCCCTACATTTTCAGGGGTTCGAATATAATTGGACAAATTAATATAATCATAAATAAAATAAAACATTTTTAGATTTTGTTGAGAATCCTTTACAGGCAGTGACTGCCTGAAGTCTGCAACCCATAGACATTACCAAAGACTGGGGGGTAGATTCACGTAGAATGGCGTATGTTTGTGCGGGCGTAACGTATCCTATTTACGTTACGCCTCCGCAACTTTTACAGGCAAGTGCCGTATTCTTAGAAGAAAGTTGCGGCGTAGCGTAAATAGGCCGGCGTAAGCCCGCCTAATTCAAATTGTGAAGAGGTGGGCGTGTGTTATGTAAATTAACCCTGACCCGACGTGATTGACGTTTTTACACGAACGGTGCATGCGCCGTCCGTGGAATTTTCCAGTGTGCATTGCTCCAAAGTACGCCGCAAGGACGTCATTGGTTTCAACGTGAACGTAAATGACATCCAGCCCCAATCACGGACGACGTACGCAAACTACGTAAATTTTTCCAATTTCGTCGCGGGAACGACGGCCATACTTAACATTGGTACGCCATATATATGCCTCATATAGCAGGGTTAACTTTACGCCGAGAAAAGCCTAACGTAAGCGTAAATGTACTGCGTCGGCCGGGCGTACGTTTGTGAATTTGCGTATCTAGCTGATTTACATATTCTAGGCGTAAATCAGCGTACACGCCCCTAGCGGCCAGCGTAAATATGCAGTTAAGATCCGACGGGGTAAGAGACTTACGCCGGTCGGATCTAATAGAAATCTATGCGTAACTGATTCTATGAATCAGGCGCATAGATACGACCGGCCAGACTCAGAGATACGACGGCGTATCTGGAGATACGCCGTCGTATCTCCTTTGTGAATCTACCCCAGGATTTCCTCCTTTCTGATGCTTTGCCAGGCTCTAACTGTGCAGATGTCTTCAGTTGTTCTTTGTGTGTCTTTCTGCCTTCAGTTTTGCCTTCAGAAAGGGAAATGCATGCTTAATTGGGTTGAGATCAGCTGATTGTCATGGCCATTACAGAATATTTCACTAATTTTCCTTCAAAAATCTCCTGGGTTGCTTTTGCAGTGTGTTTGGATAATTTTCCATAATTTTCCATCTTTTTCCATCTGTACTGTGAAGTGCTGTTCAGTCAACTTTGCTGCATTTGGCTGAATCTGGGCTGACCGTACATCTCTAAACACTGCAGAGGTCATACGACTGCTTCTGTCTTCTGTCACATCATCAATAAACACCAATTACTCAATTAGTAAGCCATGCATGCCCATGCCATCACACTGCCTCCACCATGTTATACATATGACGTTGTGTGCTTTGGTTCATGAGCTGTTCCAAGCCTTCTCCACTCCTTCTTCTTCCCATCATTCTGGTACAGATTAATCTTAGTTTCATCCGTACAAAGAATGCTTTTCCAGAACTGGTCTGACTTATTTAGATGTTTTTTGGCAAAGTCTAATCTGTTTTTTCTATTCTTCAGGCTTATGAACGGTCTGCTGCCCAGCCTGATGAGCCACTGTCTGCTGCCCAGCTTGATGTCCCAGTGTCTGCCTTCCAGCTTGATGTCCCGGTGTTTGACTTCCAGCCTGATGTCCCGGTGCCTGCCTTCCAGTCTGAAGATCCGGTGTCCCAGCCTGAAGATCCGGTACCTGTGTCCCCGTTTGAAGGTCTGGTGTTCCAGTCTGAGGTTTCGGTGGCCGTGTCTCGGCCTGGGGTTTCGGTGGCTGTGTCTCAATTTGAGGTTTTGGTGGCATTATCCCAGGAGATGCAGTGCCTGTTGCCCGGTCTGGTAAACCAGTACCTGTTACTCGGCTTTCTGGACCAGCGCCTGGTGTGCAGCTCACGGATCCGGGCCTGTTACCCTGCCCACTGTGCCAGGGGCCCGTCACTCTGCTTGCTGAGCTGGTGCCTGTTACCCAGATTGCCCAGATGTGCCCGCTGTCTGCACCGATGTGCCTGCTGTCTGCCCAGATGTGCCCGCTGTCTGCCCAGATGTGCCTGTTCAGCTTAAAGTGCCTGATGACCAGCCTGAAGTACCCTCATCCTTTGTGCAAATCGATACCATAGATGATGGACAATTAAGTCTGGCTGGAGCGTCCGGAGGCCTCTCCTTTAGGGGGGGTACTGTGAGGAAAGGCTTCACCCACTGGTGGCGCTGTTGGTCCTATGGATTGCAGTACTAGTGTCCATCAGCGTGTGTCCTCTTGTAGCCAGTATCTTTGAGAAAGGATCTCACCTGCTGGTGGTAATGTCTTATCCATGGGCTGTAGTACCCGCATCCACCAGCGGGTGTATTCTGGCAGTGTGGGGCAGGCAGCACTTCCTCCGCTAAGGCTGTCACATGAGGACAATCACTGCAGTCCTGTAAATACCCGGTGAGCCCTCACATGCTCGCCTTGGTATTTCTCTCTCCCTGACCCTGCCATCCACTGGACCACCAGGGATGGCCATATAGACCACCAGGGATAAAAAAAAGGATGCCACCCTAGACCACCAGGGATGAGGAGGACACAAAAAATGGATGCCAATCAGTGCCGCAATGGATGCCAATCAGTGCCCACAATGGGCATCACTGATTGGCAGGCATTGTTTGGCACTGATTGGCATCCATTAGTACAACACATACAATAGTGCCCATCCGTGCCACCTATCAGTGCCCATCCATGCCGCCTATCAGTGCCCGTCCGTGCCGCCTATCCGTGCCCGTCCGTGCCGCCTATCCGTGCCCGTCTGTGCCGCCTATCCGTGCCCGTCTGTGCCGCCTATCCGTGCCCAGCCATGCCACCTATCTGTGCCACCTATCCATGCCCATCCGTGCCGCCTATCCAAGCCCATCCATGCTGCCTATCCGTGCCGCCTATCAGTGCCCACCCGTGCCACCCATCAGTGCCGCATATTAGTGCCCATCAATGCCACCACATCAGTGCCACCTCATCGGTGCCCATCAGTGCCACCTTATCAGTGCCCGTCAGTGCAGTACCATCAGTGCCCATCAGTGAAGGAGAAAATGTACTTATTTACAATGTTTTATAACAGAAACAAAAAAAAACTTTTTTTTTTCTAAATTTTCGGTAATTTTTTTATTTTTTTGCAGAAAATAAATATCCCAGAGGTGATCAAATACCACCAAAAGAAAGCTCTATTTGTGGGTACAAAATGATAAAAATGTTGCTTGGGTACAGTGTAGCATGACCGTGCAATTGTCATTGAAAATGCAACAGCGCTGAAAGCTAAAAATTGGTCTGGGCGGGAAGGTGTATAAGTGTCCTGTATGGAAGTGGTTAATGTGCACAATGAAGCCAAGGAAAGAATTGAAAGACTCTTGGCTGGCTACAAAAAGCGTTTACAAGCTGTGATACTTGCCAAAGGGGGCAGTACAAGATATTAACTCTGCAGGGTGCCCAAACTTTTGCAGACGCCATTTTTTTGTTTTCTGTCATTTTGAAAGTGTAAATGATGGAAATAAAATCTAACTTTTTTTTGACATATTATAAGAATGTCTAATCTGTAATTTGATGCCTTTTGGAGATGTTTCCATCTTTCCTTGGCTTCGTTATGCACATTAATACAAATTTTTACCTGGGGTGCCCAAACTTTCGATCCCCACTGTGTGTGTATATATATACACACAAACACACACACAGTATACTATTATATATATACATATATACACTATTTATTTGTGCTGAACATGGCACATAGCCTTAAATATTTTTTTTTAACTGTGTGCTCTTTATCTTGTCATAATAAGTTTGTCAGTGGGATTCCAGTGAACACAGAATCCTGCTGCCAATTTTGTGATATAACCTTGTAGTACTGCAGTTACAAGTCTATTAACATTATTTTTTTTACCGCAGCTCACATGAAACTAACATTTCCAATGCTATTGAAATCTATTTTCCTCTCAGCAGGCAGATTGCACTATACCACCTACATTCCCTGACACAGTCTATTCCATTTTATAGGACCAGTAAATCTAATACAAACTTCTACTACAGAGACTCTGTATTTGGATCCACCGAAGAGTCTTCTGAGTGACTCACTTTTTAAGTTTTTATCAAATCAACAAAAGTTATGGAATATTTTAGTGGATATAATGTGAATGTCAGTGGCGGCTGGTGCTCAAAGTTTTTTTGGGGGGGGCGCAAACGAAAAAAAAAAAAAGAAAAAAATTGCAGCCTCACTGTGCCCATCAAATGCAGCCACTGTGCCATCAATTGTCACTACTGTGCCATGCCATCAAATGCAGTCACTGTGCCATGCCATCAAACGCAGCCACTGTGCCATCAATTCGCACCACTGTGCCATGCCATCAAACGCAGCCACTGTGCCATGCCATCAAACGCAGCCACTGTGCCATCAATTGTCACCACTGTTCCATGCCATCAAATGCAGTCACTAGGCCATGCCATCAATTTGCACCACTGTACAATGCCATCAAACGCAGCCACTATGCCATCAATTGTCACCACTGTGCCATGCCATCAAACGCAGCCACTGTGCCCATCAATTGTCGCCACTGTGCCAGTTGTCACCACTGTGCCCTTTAATTGCCGACTCTGTGCCCATTGATGTCACTGTGCCCTTTAATTGCCGCCACTGTGCCCATTGTCCCCACTGTGCCAACTGTCACCACTGTGCCCATTGTCACCACTGTGCTCATTGTCACCACTGTGCCCTGTAAAATGCCCCACCCGGCACTTACCTATCTGGAAGTCAGCCATCCTCCTAGTCCTTCCACGTCCCTCGATGTCTTCTCCCGTCCACAATGACGCTTCAGCCAATCAGGTTACCGATAACCAGAACCGTTGAACCTGATTGGCTGAGACGCCTGTCAGTCTTATCCAAGGAATGCACCCCCCGTACGTTCCCTGGATAAGCATCCGGAAGGCTGAGGACTGTACTCAGAAAGCCCATCAGAGACACTGGCAAGTGACAATCCGCAACGTATGGCAGGTGACGTGGCAAGTGACAATGCAACGTGTGGCAGGTGATGTGCCAAGTGACAATGCAACGTGTGACAGGTGACGTGGCAAGTGATGATGCAACGTTTGGCAGGTGACGTGGCAAGTGACAATGCAATGTGTGGCAAATGACAGTGCCAAGTGTGGCAGGTGACGTGGCAAGTGACAATCCGCAACGTGTGGCAGGTGACGTGGCAAGTGATAATGCAATGTGTGGCAGGTGACATGGCAAGTGACAATGCAATGTTTGGCAGGTGACGTGGCAAGTGACAATCCGCAATGTGTGGCAGGTGACGTGGCAAGTGACAATTCAATGTGTGGCAGGTGACGTGGCAAGTGACACACTCGGGGCTCCCACTGATTCTGTAATATGGTGAGTTGAACTATATCATTTTATATTACAATGTAAAAATAGAAATAATGCACTTGAATCATCCGGACAACGTGTGGCAAGTAAATATCCGCAACGTGTGGCAATTGACAATGCAACGTGTGGCAATGCAACGTGTGCCAGGTGACATGGCAGGTGACAATGCAACGTGTGGCAAGTGACAATGCAACATGTGGCAAATGACAATGCCAAGTGTGGCAAGTGACAATGCAACGTGTGGCAGGTGTTGACTATATCATTTTATATTACAATGTAAAAATAGAAATAATGCGCTTCAATCATCCGGACACCATAACAACCATGGTGCCGGGATGATTGAAACGCCAACACCAGCCATTTCCCCGATAAATTGCCCGGAAAAAAAACAAACATATTTTCTGGCAGTGCCCCTCCCGAGCAAGTGACAATGCAACGTGTGGCAAGTGACAATCTGCAACGCGTGGCAAGTGACAATCTGCAACGTGTGGCAAGTGACAATACAATGTGTGGCAGGTGACGTGGCAAGTGTCAATGCAACGTGTGGCAAGTGACAATGCAACGTGTCGCAATGCAACGTGTGCCAGGTGACGTGGCAGGTGACAATGCAACGTGTGCCAGGTGACGTGGCAGGTGACAATGCAACGTGTGGCAAGTGACAATGCAACATGTGGCAAGTGATAATGCCAAGTGTGGCAGGTGACGTGGCAAGTGACAATTCGCAACGTGTGGCAGGTGACGTGACAAGTGACAATGCAACGTGTGGCAGGTGACGTGACAAGTGACAATGCAATGTGTGGCAAGTGACAATGCAATGCCACTTGCCACACGTTGCATTGTAATTAGCCAGGTGGCAGGTGACGTGGCTAGTGACAATCTGCAACGTGTGGCAAGTGACGTGGCAAGTGATAATGCAACGTGTGGCAGATGATGTGGCAAGTGACAATGCAATGTGTGGCAGGTGACGTGGCAAGTGACAATGCAACGTTTGGCAGGTGACGTGGCAGGTGACAATGCAACGTGTGGCAAATGACAGTGCCAAGTGTGGCAGGTGACGTGGCAAGTGAAAATCCGCAACGTGTGGCAGGTGACGTTGCAAGTGACAATGCAACGTGTGGCAGGTGACGCGGTAAGTGACAATGCAACGTGTGGAAAGTAACAATGCAATGTGTGGCAGGTGACGTGGCAAGTGACAATCTGCAACGTGTGGCAGGTGACGTGGCAAGTGACAATGCAATGTGTGGAAGGTGACGTGGCAAGAGACAATGCAACGTTTGGCAGGTAATGTGGCGAGTGACAATCCGCAACGTGTGGCAAGTGACAATCCGCAACGTGTGGCAGGAGACGTGGCAAGTGACAATGTGCAATGTGTGGCAAGTGACAATCTGCAACGTGTGGCAAGTGACAATCCGCAACGTGTGGCAGGTGACGTGGCAAGTGACACACTCGGGGCTCCCACTGATTCTATATTATGGTGAGTTGAACTATATCATTTTATTTTACAACATAAACATATTTTTTGGCAATGCCCCTCCCGAGACTAGACTCTGGATCGGCCCCTGCCCTATACTGATGTCTGAGGCCAGCTTTACCCTGTGTTACTGCTAGACTTGCAGCATAGGAGTCTGGTAACTGACTGGTGTGGACAGCTGCAAAAACAGTAACAAGAAAAAAAAAACTGACACATCTATGGCCATAATGTTAACCCTCTGCAATCTCCTGGGAGTGTTTTGGGTTTTTGCCTGCATAATCATATGACAAATTTGCAGCTGTTATAAAGCCACTGACAGGATGACAACCCTGTTATTATAAAGGATGTTTAAAAGTGACATTTGGAAGTATTAAATTACATTACTGAACAGGAGTCATCTGTGTCTTTGAAAATAAGCTACCCGCCATGGCATCTTCGTTACATATGTACTCAGTCCCTTAGGGCTCATTCAGACGGCAGATTAGTGCCATCCTCTGTGCAGATCTGCTGGCAGGTGTGTGTGTGTGTGCGTTCACCTTGGAGCTGTGTGCAGGCTGCCTATAGAAGTGGATGCACATGCAGCGTCGTCACAGACACAAGTTGACATGTGGGCAGGAGCGGGTACACAGATCCGAATTCAGAGCCTCCATGCACCTGCTCCTGTCCACATGTCAAACTTTGACATGTGTTTGTGTCTATACCACTGCTGCATGTGCACCCACTTCTATGGGCTGCCTGCACACAGCGCCATGGTGAGTGCACACGCATCTGCCAATGGTTCTGCATGAAGGGTGGCATTAATTTGTTGTCTGGATGAGCCTTAAAGTGGATGTAAACCCAATTCATGAAATTTGAGCTGGGCACATATCTGCAGTATTTTGTTTTCTCTCTTCAAAGAGCTAAGTCCTGTAGCTCTCTCCTGAACAGTTCCTCTGTTATCAGCCTGATAACTCCTGACAAATTCTAGGCACATCAGATAAAAGAAACCTGAAATTTCTGTCAGGGGAGGCTGCTATAAAACACTCAGGGCCAGCCCTACCATGGGACCCGATGGTACCATTGTACCAGGCGGCACTTTCAGGGGGTGGCAAATTGTCGCACACCCGCCATCCCATTTCGCCAGCTCCCCTCTCCGCTCCTCCCGTTCCGCTCTCTGCCCACTGTGGGGCTAATGGCTGAACGCCCGCCTGCTCCGCTCAACGCTCCTCTGTGCGGCTAATTCCCGCCCGCTCCTCCCGTGGGCGACGAGCGCCCTGTGACTGACCTCACGGACAGAGTCATATGCGGGTGGCGGGGCTGGCCTGTAGGCAGGGGCGGACTGGGCCGGGTTGCAAGATGGAGATTTCCCCCCAGGCCGCTTACATAATCTTTAAAACGTCCGCGGCCCGTGGTGCTGCCGATTGGCTAGCTGGCTGCTGCTGCGCTGCATTGTGGGAGTTGTAGTTCGGCCGCGCTAAAGGTAAGGAACATATTAGCGCAGCAAACTACAACTCCCACCTCCCAGGAGTCTCAGAGGCAGCCAGGCAGGTCATATGGCACGTCAGGGGAGGGTCAGGGTACGAGCGGCATCAAGAACATCACATGTGACTCGTGGGCTGGCTGTAGAGAAGAGAAGTGACCGCACTGACCGTGACAGAAAGAGAAACATCATCATCATCACCCCTCCCCTGAAGAGGTGCAAGGACCTGGCTCTCCACTGAAAGGCCGTTAAAGTAAGGCGTGATGACCTCTGTTAAAACGTATTTATTACTGTATACCCTTCCTTCAGTAGTATGATGCATAGCATAATCAGCCAGCACCCCCCCTTCCAGTAGACTCAACCAGCACCCCCCCCTGCCAGCACACTCAGCCAGCACCCCCCCTCTTGCCTGCCAGCAGGCTCAGCCAGCACCCCCCCCTGCCAGCAGACTCAGCCAGCACCCCCCCGCCAGAAGACTCAGCCAGCAGACTCAGCCAGCACCCCCCCTGCCAGCAGACTCAGCCAGCACCCCCCCTGCTAGCAGACTCAGCCAGCACCCCCTCCCCGCCAGCACAGAAGACTCAGCCAGCACCCCCCCCCACTCACCAGCCAGCACCCCCCCCCACTCACCAGCAGACTCAGCCAGCACCCCACCAGCAGACTCATCCAGCAACCTCCCCCCTCATCTAGTAACCCCCCGCCAGTGGACTCATCCAGCAGACCCCCCTCATCCAGCAACCCCCCGCCAACACACTCATCCAGCAGCCCCCCCCGCCAGCGGACTCATCCAGCAGCCTCCCCATCTAGCAACCCCCCCCCCGCTAGTGGACTTATCCGGCAGCCCCCCTCATCTAGCAACCCCTCCGCCAGCGGGCTCATCCAGCAGCCCCCCCTCATCTAGCAAGCCACCCGCCAGTGGGCTCATCCAGCAGCCCCCCTCATCTAGCAACCCCCCCGCCAGCGGACTCTTCATGCAACACACGCACGCACATAGCCACCCCGACCCCTATCTGGTTTGCGGAGCCGACTGATCCAGGAGGACCCCCGCCCACTGTCTGCCCGGCATTTACCCCATCATCTAGCTCTAATCAGGTTATTAAAAAAAAAAACTGCCCGCTGTAATTCATGTGCCCGGTGACCCGAAAGGGGCCAGATGCATGAATATGGGGTGGCAGTGGATAGATTCATGAATCTATCCACTGCATATCGAGGGTGGAGAGGAGAGAGTGAGCGGCACTCGGGCACCCCTAATGGGCACTGTCTGCACTGGTGAGGCTGCACTGATGGGCACTGTCTGCACTGGTGAGGCTGCACTCCTATACACATGTATAGAGTCATGACCAGCCCTCATTATACTCCTACCTACATACATGTATAGAGCCATGACAGGTCCTCTTTATACTTCTATATACACGTATAATGCCATGACAGGTCCTCTTTATACTCCTATACATGAATAGAGCCATAACAGGTCCCTTTTATACTCCTACCGTGTTTCCCCGAAAATAAGCCAGGGTCTAATATTAATTATGCCAACAAAAGACACAGTAGGGCTTATTTTCAGGGTAGGTCTTACCCTCCCTGCCTGTCAGGAATCCCCAGTGTGCCATTCTGCGCTTCCGTGACCCGCCGGAGCTCTCTTCCCCACAATTATATTACAGAAACACACACATTGTACATTATATACTACTATAATAGAGTGGATTTTACAAGCATTTTTAACTAGGGCTTATTTTCAGGGTAGGTCTTATATTGCAGCCCTCCTGGGAAATAATGCTAGGTCTTATTTTCAGGGTAGGTCTTATTTTTGGGGAAACAGGGTATATATGTAAACAACCATAACAGGTCCTCTTTATACTCCTATATACATGTATAGAGCCATGACAGGTCCACTTTAGTTATGATAAAAAAATAATGGATGTGGGGGCATTTTGGTGGGCGTAATTTTTTTGTGGGGGAGGGGGCAGCATTTCATTCTTGGTACCAGGCAGCACAATGTCTTGGGCCGGCACTGAAAACACCCCTGAGAGTCTCTGCCTATGAGGAGAGGGGGTATGTGCCTCCAATCAGCAATTTTAGCTATTGTATATTGGCTGTATGCCCAGACATCACACTTTTTGTTAACCAGGAAGAGAAAATTTCCTAACGCAATCTGAAGTTTCTAAACGGTATATAAATGTGAAGACAGCAGATATACATGTAAAAGGGAAATCTCAGGCCTCATACACACGACCGAACATGTCCGCTGAAACTGGTCCGCGGACCAGTTTCCGCGGACATGTCCGACCGTGTGTACGGCCTAGCGGACCGGTTTCCTGCCCTAGCGGAAAGGTTTCCAGCGGACAAAAGTTTCTTAGCAAGCTAAGAAACTTGTCTGCTGGAACCATGTCCGTCGGACATGTCCGATGGTTAGTACGACTCATCGGACATGTCTGCTGGTTATGACGTATAACCAGCGGCCCCGAAATCCCGCGCATGCGTCAAATTGATGCGTGGAAGCATTGAACTTCCGTGTCAGAGAACGTCGGTGTCTTCTACGTCACCGCGTTCTCTGTCCACGGGGATTTTGGTCTGATGGTGTGTACACACATCAGACCAAAAGCTCCCAGCGGACCGTTTTCATCGGACATGTCTGCTCGTGTGTACAAGGCCTCAGTGTATCATCTGAGGCTGTTCACTTCACTGGGTGTATGGAGGGTTTACATCCACTTTAAATTCCTGAAACTTTTACATAGTACATGTATTTGTACTAATTCTGTCATGGAGGAAACCGCTATAAACATTTTCATATACATGCAACCTTCATTTAACTATTTCCAAAGCACATATCCATTACCTGTAAGGAATATCATCATGCCGCAGCTCCATACACAATGACGCTGGAGACTTAGAAACTGTTGTTGTGGTGTCTTGGTCAATAGTGCCCTCTGCTTCAACCTTAGCTGTCATGTCAACATGGAAGAAGGAGGTGTCAACTTCTGTCTTCAACTCAAACACAAGACCAGCTCTGTCATAAAAGAAAACACATGGTCACATCCAGTGGTGCAGCTACACATTCTTTCACCCTAGGGCAAAGACTTAGTTCAGTGTTCCAAAGAGGATGATGTCAATAAGGCAGTGAATTTTGTCAGTGTTTTTTTTATTTTTATTATAATTTTTTTTTACAATCCCTGTTGGGGGGGGGGGGGGGGCTTTAGTGGAATATCAGGTGTCTAAACAGAACCAGGTGACGTGGCCGGGTGGCCCTGCCCCTTGGCTATTTAAGAAATGTCACGTTAGGCAGACCGCGTGAGCATACGTTGCGTGCAGAGCTTTTTTTTTCTTTTTTCGGGTTTGGTGGCGGGCATTGTGATTGATAATGGATCAGGGGACATTGTTTTTTTTTTTTTTTAATAAAGGACTTGTCAAAAGCTCTTGTACTAGCTTTATTCACTTTTATATTTTTTTGGTGAATGGGTAGGAGTACTATGTAACCCATTCTCATTCACATAGGGGGGCAAGGATCTGGGGGCCCCTTCTTGTTAAAGGGGGCTTACAGATTCTGATAAGCCACCCGCCTGCAGACCCCCACAACCGCAGCCTAGGGGTGTGGGGAAAAGGCCCTTATCCGCATCAACATGGGAACAAGGTGCTTTGGGGCGTGCAACCTGGTATGGTTCAGGAGGGGGTGGGAGCACTTGCTCATCCCTTCCCTTTCCTGACCTGCCGGGCTGCATGCACGGATAAGGGTCTAGTATGGATGTGGGGGTGGGCCCCATGCTGTTTTTTTCACAAAATGTTATTTTGAAGCAATTCTTTTTTTTTATTCAGCTGTCAGCTGATGAACCCAGCTGACAGCTGATGACTCTTTGGCTTATAAGGACATAGTGGCCTTCCCGGCCTGTCACTTGGCAACCAGCTATATACAGTGTTTTTAAAGGGGAGAAAAAAAAAACACAAAATGAATCAAAAACACTCCATTGAAGTCTATCATACACAAAACACAATCTACTGGGGGGATAAAAAGTCCTTGACCCCTTTAAAAAAATGCAGCACCACAAAATGCACAAATGTGAACTACATCTATTAGAAACAATGTTAAATGGACTGTGGACTGTGGAGTGAACATAGGGATAGTCTAGTGATTACATAATAAATAAAAAATAAAAAACTGCACTAATGTGAGTCACAGCTGCTGTTGACCCCGTTTTATAGGAGGTCAAATACGCTTTGGCTTAATACCCAGCTAGGGCCTTTGCACACCTATAAGTCCTCTTGGGTGCCTACATCTATCCTCCCGATAGTGATGTTGTCAGGGAAATGGCCGTAGAAGAAGTACTGGCAATCTTGTCAGTAGAAGAAATGGGCGTCATAGACACATCATGTGACAGGTGGATCCTCCTGCTGGCCTATTCTCAGGGAAATGGCCATAGAAGAAGTACTGGCAATCTTGCCAGTAAAAGAAATGGGTGCCATAGGCACATCATGTGACAGGTGGATCCTCCTGCTGGCCTATAAAAGGCTGTCACTCTCTGATAAAAAATGCTGGATTGTCGTCAGCCTTTCTGAGCCTCTGTGCTACTGCTGTTTGGATTTCCTGTTGTGACCCGGCTTGTTCCTGACCTGTCTGATCCGCTCTCCTGGTTTGACCCCCTGGCTTGCTTTTCTGACTTGTTACCTTCTCCAGCACCTGATCCCGGATTGTTTCACAGACTTTGCTTCAGTTATCTGTTCCTGCCTGTTTTCCTATACCAGACCTTTGGCTTGTCTCCATTCCTGCAACCTGAATCTCCTGCCTGCATCCACAGTGTTTGATCCCCAGCTGGCTTCCACTGTTGCTCCTTGTGCACACCTTGCCAAGTGTTACCGAGGATTCCTAGAGACTGCAGCCCAGCGGTGTTTCCTGTATTCTCCAGTATTCTTCAGGCACTCGCCAGCTTTTCTCTCCTGGATCCATTCTCTGGGCACTACACCCTCTGTACCCAACCTCAGAGGTGTACTGCACTCAGCCACAAGGGGAGCCCTGTCGGCATTTCGGCCTTCAACCAGGTACGTGACAGATGTCATATAAGCATCCAAAAACAAAAAGCGCTCCACATGGCATAAAACCATATGTACTTTATTAAAAGCTACTTTAGATTGCACTTACATCAAGTATAGTCTTAAAACACCTTTAAAAATGGAAGCTCCGACCTGCACTCATACAGCACCTGTCCTTCTGTTTCCCACGATCACAGTGACATTAGTACGTCGTCCACCCTATGCGTTTCATCATAAGTTGACGTCTTCCAAGGCGGAAGACGCCAACTTATGATGACACGCCTAGGGTGGACGATGTGCTGACATGACCACGATCGTGGAAACCCGGAAGGACGGTTGCTGTATAAGTGCCGGCTGGCACTTATGTTTTTAAAGGCATTTTAAGACTATACTTGATGTAAGTGCAATCTAAAGTAGCTTTTAATAAAGTACATATGGTTTTATGCTATGTGAAGCTATTTTTGTTTTTGGATGGTTATATGACATCTCTACCGGGAGGATCGATGTAGACACCCAAGAGAACTCACAAGCGTGCAAAGGCCCTAGCTGGGTATTAAGCCAAAGTGTGTTTGACCTCCTATAACACGGGATGCTGGTAAGCAAGCATTTTGCCATTTGGTGGTGGTGATATCACAGGACGATTTCTTCCAGTTATGGTGGTGGATGCCGTTTGATTTTCAATCAATTATCTTATTTCTACACTTTTGGACTTTTTCTAATTTATGAATTTTTCACTAATTATTAGGATTGTGTTAGCGCAACTCATTTTAAAATATAATGTTTACATAAGCAAGAAATATGTGTATCCTAAGGCCGTTCAGCTTGGTTTTATGCAGTTAAATGCATTTAAATGTAGGTGACTTAATCTGGAAAATATAAAGTTTTTTGCATTTTGCCACTCAGCTGACCGGAGGGATTTGCACTGCAATATAAATTGCTACTTATTTCTGGTGGGGAACCTGCAAAGCTTTTGGCCAAAAGTTTTTCAAATCAAGAACTGTGTGAATCCCAGCAATTCGCCAAAAACCCAGGCATGCAGTAACCCCTAATATCATTAGAGATGATGTTTTGCATCTTTTATCATTTATTTTTTATTTTTTATTTATAGATAACCTTCAAAAATAACACATTGTTCCCTTTTCCCCTCCCTATCTCCCGTTTATACCCCCCCCCCCCTTCATCCCCCCTTTTTTTTCCCATACCAGCATTGAATTCTTGCAGATAATTGGGGAATTATTGTTTTAGGGTCTCTTATGTTGAATCTTATGCCGCAAAACTGCATTTCATTGTGTTTGTGACTTTGATTGCAATTTCCGATTGTTTGTGACGACAGCCATGTACCATTGTTATGTAGTTGGTTTTTATTTTAATAAATACATTTTCTTAAAAAAAAAAAAGAAAATAACACATCATATTTTTCACATAGTGGTGAACGAATTGGTAAATCAGGAAAATCTGAATATATTTTGATCCTGCTGATTATATGCATGCTAATTTGTCAAATCTGCAGCGGGTCATAACTCATGAGTCAATTTTACCTTAATTTATGAATACTTCTGATAAAATATACATACACATAACATTCCGCTTAATCAAAAATGAGGAAATCGCAAATTCTCCTATAATCGCCACCATTTATCATGGATCTTGTGCAAGAGACAGTACTGTGTGTGTGCTAAGTAAAGTGGATCTCAGCAATGTCTCCAGCATTTGATGTGCTTTGCATCAGCATGCTGGCTTTACTGGCAGTGATATATATTTTATAAAGATATGACACATTATTTAATAGGATAAAACATCACACAGAGACTGCTAAGTTAATGGGTTCACTTTCAAGTTTAAATCACACAAAGATCATCTGAAACAGCATGTAAATTTATGACTCCTATCAATTTTAGCCATAGCGCTGCAAAATGCGCAAGTATCTGGAGATGTACCAATGGCTCCATCTTGTGGAAGCATGTAAAATATACAGTCAGGTCAACTTAAAGGAATCTATACTGCGAGCGGTACTATAAATAGCCACTTATTACTGTATAAATGTCACTGGCAGGGAAGGGGTTAACACTAGGGGGCGATCAGAGGTTAAGTGTTCCCTAGGGAGGTGTTTCTAACTGTTGGGGGAGAGCACTGACGCAGTAGAGAGAGAGAGATCGCTGTTCCTGATAGGAACAGCAGATCTCTCTCTACTTCCCTGACAGAACGGGGGATCTGTTTGTTTACATTGACAGATCCCCATTCTGGCTGTCTGAGGAGCGGTTGCGGTCACCAGACATCGGCTTCGGCGCATCGTCTCTGGCATCGCGCCCCCTATAGTTTTTAAAGCGGGCAACGTAAACCTACGGCAGTTTGCACAGCCGTATAATGACGGTGTCTGGTCGGCAAGAGGTTAATGCTCATAAATGTGCACGAAAAAGCCTAAAAAAAAGGAGTTTTTGGCATTTTCAAGTGTACATTGATTATAGTGAAAAAATTGCAAAGGGGAATGCTTTGTAAAAAAGGCTTGTAAAAGCCACTGTTCATAAAAGTGCTTAGAAACTCTTGTGCGATATGAGCCACTATGAACATTTTTTTATGGTGATTTTTTTGCCAGAGGTTCTGTCATTTTTTTCTCTCCCTAGTGTGCATGGACTCATACACCGATCGATGACTTCAGTACATTCTTAAGCCTCGTACACACGATAGGTTAAACAGAGGACAACGGTCTGATGGACCGTTTTCATCGGTCAAAACCGATCGTGTGTGGGCCCCATAGGTTATTTAACCATCGGTTAAAAAAAAGCCAACTTGCTTTAAATTTAACCGATGGATTCCTAATCGATAGGTCAAAACCGATCGTTAGTAGGCACAATCATCGGTTAAAAATCCACGCATGCTCAGAATCAAGTCGACGCATGCTTGGAAGCATTGAACTTCGTTTTTTTCAGCACGTCGTTGTGATTTCTGTCACCGCGTTCTGACACAATCGTTTTTTTAACCGATGGTGTGTG
The DNA here is from genome assembly GCF_905171775.1 of Rana temporaria. Classification (NCBI taxonomy): domain Eukaryota; kingdom Metazoa; phylum Chordata; class Amphibia; order Anura; family Ranidae; genus Rana; species Rana temporaria. The sequence continues at coordinate 110,543,140 of NC_053496.1, read as the reverse complement.
GGCGCGCCGGACCATCAGTCAGCTTCATCGGTTAACCGATGACAACGGTTCATCAGACCGTTCTCATCGGATAGACTGATCGTGTGTACGTGGCTTTAGTCTTTGACCTGGAACAGGTATGCAGATCAGGAGCTCCAGCCTTTTCTAATCTGCATATTCACTTGAAGAGCCGCCTCTGCTGACAACAATGTCGCCGCGGCGTTAAGCTCCGGCCAGCAGCGGGTTAGCATGCCTGTAAACTCCACGGCCAGGCAGTGAAGAGAGGGGTCGGAGCGTGGCTGAGTGTTAAGGAGGAGGCGGGGCCAGCGCTGTGTAGTCCGGGGGAGAAGGGGAGGAGATTCCAGCAGCCAGAGCACAATTCCCGCTGCTCCGGAGATCGCGCCCCCCCAGCCTTCACCCCCACCGCTGGAGTGCTCAGCGAATCGGTCCCCGCACACCAGGAGGAGGCATCTGGCATGCTGTGGAGGGGTAGAGGAAGGTACTGCGGAGGAGGCCCCACGAACGCTGTATGGAGCCGATGGTAGGAGAGAAGAAGTGTCCGAGCGGCAGGCTGGGAGGCGAGATGAAAGAGCAGCGGTGAGTGCTGCTGCAAAAGACCTGCGAGCCCGAGGAGCCAGTGAAGCCTCATGCAAAACTGCAAGTAAGTTTTTAGAGGCTACAGACCTTTCACTGTTGTCACAGTGACTTTGATTAACTCTTTGGGGGGGGGGGGGGGTTAATTTACAATGGTAATTTTAATATGCAGCATGGAGGGGGTTAATGTACTGACACTGGTCACTGATGCATTGGTGACCAGTGGCAGTTAATTAACCCCTTTGTGCTGCATTATTGACACCAGTGTCAGTGTTAATTAACCCCTATATGGTGCAGCATGAAAGGGTTGATGAACACTGACACTGGTGTCACTAATGCAGGACAAAGGGGTTAATTAACTGCCACTGGTCACCAATGCATCAGTGACCAGTGGTGTATTTGATACTGCCCACCCCATACACTCCGCACCCCTCTCCTGTACATACCACCCACCCCATACACTCCGCACTCCTCCCCTGTACATACCACCCACCCCATACACTCCGCACCCCTCTCCTGTACATACCACCCACCTCCATTCACTCCGCACCCCTCTCCTATACATACCACCCACCCCATACACTCCGCACTCCTCCCCTGTACATACCACCCACCCCATACACTCCGCACCCCTCTCCTGTACATACCACCCACCCCATACACTCCGCACTCCTCCCCTGTACATACCACCCACCCCAGACACTCCGCACCCCTCTCCTGTACATACCACCCACCCCATTCACTCCGCACCCCTCTCCTGTACATACCACCCACTTCCATTCACTCCGCACCCCTCTCCTGTACATACCACCCACCCCATACACTCCGCACTCCTCTCCTGTACATACCACCCACCCCATACACTCCGCACCCCTCTCCTGTACATACCACCCACCGCCATACACTCTGCACCCCTCTCCTGTACATACCACCCATGTGTAAGGAGGGGGGGTCAGTATATGTGTAAGGAGGGGGGGTCAGTATATGTGTAAGGAGGGGGGTCAGTATATGTGTAAAGAGGGGGGTCAGTATATGTGTCAGGAGGGGGGGTCAGTGTATGTGTAAGAAGGGGGGGTCAGTGTTTGTGTCAGGAGGCGGGGGTGAGTGTATGTGTCTGTGATTTTTTTAATATGCAGCATGGTGGGGGGACGGGGGTAAATGCACTGCCACTGGTCATAGTAACTGATGTATTAGACCCCTTTCACACTGAGCCGCCCATAGCCTCGGCGGTAAAACGCCGCTATTTTTACCGCCGACAATTGCGTATAGTTTACTGTGTTTGTGTGTGTGTTTTCAAAAATTAAGTGGGCCGGTCTGGATGAAGTCCAGGGCCAAATTTTTGTCCCAGTCCACCCCTGGTCCTATGTCTACATAAGTTCGTTAGTAGGTGTCCCTCATTTCCATCTCAAAATGTTGGGAGTTATCAGGCTGATAACAGAGGAACGGGTCAGGAGGGAGCTACGGTACATAGCTCTTTAAAGAGATATCAAAATACTGCAGATATATGTGCCCAGCTCAAATTTCATTAATTGGGTTTACATTAGGGTGAACAGACGTCCCTGGTTTCTGGGGACAGTCCCCGGATTGAGGACACTGTCCCAGGAGCCCGCTCATCTCCGGATTTGTCCCTGGATTCAGTGGCTTTGTTAGGGGAATGGACCGGGGTGAATGGCTCAGTGGTGTCAGTATTGTGCTCCTCCCATCTCCCTGCCTTATGCTTAGATTCTGAACACTGCTGAGTCCACCTCCTGCTGCCAATCTTCTCAGATTGGCTGGTATACTGGTGTAGCGCCTGATTACTTTCCAGTACCAGTGCTATGTTAAATTTAGAGGGTGTCAGAGAGTTAGTCCACTCTGACCATGTTGATTTTGTTGATTTGTTTCTGGGGTGCTGATCTCACCCCAGGTCGGCAGGTGGCAGCAGTGGAGTCAAGGTTTGGGTGCTCTTGCCTAGCAGCCTATCAGGAGGGTTTGGCCTCGCTGTGCATGCTGGGAGAGGGTATTTAGGAGGCAGACGCCATCATCCAGGGTCTCTCCTCGTGTGGCGCCCACCTTTAGGGTAGTCACTTCACGCTGCCCCGGCGAATGGCCTTCCGGGCTGGGGGTTGCGCGTGCAACGCAAGGATCCTGGCTTCGGGACCACGTTGGCCCGGAGCAATTGATCTGCCGCTTGGGGACTCTGTAATCGACTGGGTCCCACCTATGAAGGTCCTGGGTTGTTCGTCCAGTTGGAGGAGGCCATACAGTGGAGAGTCTGTCTGAGGAGTATCAAGAGAGGCTGGTGTTTTCCGATAGGGGCCTGACTATCCATTTGGGACCAGGGGAACCGCACACTGAAGGGCTGGATGTTGGCCGCCCGTCAGTCGGTACCCTAATGCAAAACTACCTGAAGGAGATCCAGGTGCCAAGTTTGCTAAGGAGGATTATCTCCGCTGCTCATTTACCAGGAGGGTCTGTGGCAGAGACTTTTTCCTAAGGTTTAAGTAACATTCTGGCTGCCAGGCCGGTGAGAGAGGCCTGTCCAAGTGCACTATACCCACTCAGGCCGGAGTGGTGAAAGAGACGTTACACGTGGGAGCAGGACTGTTTCCCTATTCCTGACATCTGGATCTGCTATCTTCATTCCTTCTGAATCTCTACTCTTCACCAAGTTTATTGTTTTTACCCGGCTGGGTAATAAAGAGCACAGAAAAAGACATTCCGTTACTACAACTTTCACCAATCACCCCTAGACATCATACAAACACAAGGTAACATGTCACCCAAAACAAACCAGCAGCTCCTTCGGGGGTAGTGCTACACTGGCTACAATAGATCCTGCCTCTTTCCCTGCCCACCTTTTACTCATAGCTCTGTGCACACTGCCCGGGCTGTGCCGTGCTGCTGGGCTAGGATGATGTCCTTATATGAGAATTAGGGGGGGGGCAGGCTTTACTCCTGCTCGAGAGTCTCCTCTGTCCCACCCACTTCTGTTCTGCACCATCTTCTGCCTGCATGATGACTTTGGAGCAGTGAGCCTAGGAAACTGTACTCACCACAATACAGGAAGATGACACACAAGGTTACTTCAAATAATTTTAATTGGTACTCACCTCTCCGCCGGCTTCCAGGCCTTCAGGGAGTTGCATCGGAGATCCAGTGACGTCACAGACACCGGCGGTTCTTGCCGTGTCCATCTGAAGTGCTCCTTTGCTGTGCCTTCATATCTACATGCCGGCGGGACCTTACTATCTGCCACACGCAAGGGCTGTTACACTTCCCTCTATCAACCTGGGATTCTACAACTATCCACTGGGTGTTGTGATAGTTCCCTTCACGGGACATTTACATGCCGATGAACTGATGTTAACCTCTCCTCATCTGGATTCAGCAGTGGCATCGTTGTACACATTTTATACCAGTATCATACTTAGCAACATGTTTTTATGACTGCTTTTGTTACCGTTTGGTATTACTCGCACCATTTTTACAGTTTATGTAGCTACAACGATTTTATCTCCAGTGTAATATTTATTTTGTTACCTACTTGAAGACTATAAAAGTTTTAATGCTATTCCCATTAAGCGCTGCCTTTGTGTGTTTTTTTGTATCCTGCTATCCATTTTTCCAGTGGTTGGTAGCTGCACTGGGAATCAGCCTGCAAGGAGGAGATTAGCTAAAAGTAGTTGGATCTGTATGTGCGTTATAATTAATCGAAATTAGTCGATTAATCGATTAAAAAAAAATCTATTAATCGAACACAAAAATTTTGATCAGTAACAGCCCTAGAATTTATTGTTCACCTCAGTCTTTACGAGAGAAACGGGGGGGGGGGGGTCAGTAACCAAGACTGCAATGTTTATCAACATGTAGGGATGAGCTTTAAGTTCGGTTCGAACATGAGTTTGACTCGAACAATTTGTGGTGTCCACGGCAAATTTGAAAGCCGCGGAACACCCTTTAAAAGTCTATGGGAGAAATCTAAAGTGCTAATTTTAAAGGTTAATATGCAAGTTATTGTCATAAAAAAGTGTTTGGGGACCAGAGTCCTGCCCCAAGGGACATGTATCGATGCAAAAAAAGTTTTAAAAATTGCAGTATTTTCGGGAGAAGTGATTTTTAATAATGCTTAAAGTGAAACAATAAAAGTGAAATATTCCTTTAAATTTCATACCTGGGGGTGTCTATAGTATGCCTGTAAAGTAGCGCATGTTTCCCATGTTTATAACAGTCCCTGCACAAAATGAAGTTTCTAATGGAAAAAAAGTCATTTAAAACTACTCGTGGCTATAGTGAATTCTTGGGTCCCGGCAATACAGATAAAAGATAAAAGTCATTGAAAAAAACGACATGGGTCCCCCCCAGTCCATTATCAGGCCCTTTGGGTCTGGAATGAATATTAATGAATATGAAAAATCATGTTGATGGGGACAAGGGCCTCATCCCCACAACAAAGTAAAGTCCTTTAATAAAAGAATAAATAAAAAATCCAGCGCCGTAATCCTTCCACGAGTCCAACCTGCTGCTACACAATGATATCGCCTCCACAGGAGGCTCCCGGCCAAATGACGCACGACCCATCTGACAGCTCTTTTATAACTGAGGGACGGGTGACCCAGCCCCCTCTGACGTGTCACAGGAAGCCCCCGTTGCGTCAAGGGGGGTGGGGTCACCCATCCGCGTCATGGGGGGCCCTTCCCTCGGTTATAAAAGAGCTGTCAGGATTACGGAGCTGGAATCTTTTTTTATTAATTAAAGGACTTGTCACAACTTTGTGTGTGTGTTTTTTTCCATTTTTTTTCACTTTTTTGGGTGAAATGGTAGGGGTACAATGTACCCCGTTGCCAATTCACATGGGGGGGCGGAATCTGGAGGTCCTCTTTGTTAAAGGGGGCTTCCAGATTCCGATAAACCCGCAGACCCGCACAACCCCTGGGCAAGGGTTGTGGGGAGGAGGCCCTTGTCCCCATCAACATGGGTACATCCTCCCCATGTTAAGGGCATGTGGCCTGGTACAGTTCAATGGGGCACTCTCTCGTCCCCCCATTTTCCTGCAGCCTGCAGGTTACGTGCTTGGATAAGGGTCTGGTATGGATTTTTGGGGGGAACTTCAGGACATTTTTTTTTATTTGGCGCAGGGTTCCCCTTAATATCCATACCAGACCTGAAGGGCCTGGTAATGGAATTTGGGGGGACACCTATGCATTTTTGGGGTTTGGGGTTCCCCTTAATATTCATACCAGACCCAAAGGGCCTGATAATGGATTGGGGGGGAAACCCATGTAGTTTTTTCAATGTCCTTTATTGGAATATTCACTTTTATTGTTCACATTGGGATTGCAGATGCAGCTTCTGTCATGCGCTTTACAGGCGTTTTTTTATAAATGCTAAAGCGCCTGAAAAACACCCCAGTGTGAAAGGGGTCTTAAACTGCGTAGATGGTTCTTTACTGTTAGAGTGCTAAGGATGTGAAATTCTCAAATAAAAAATAAAAAAATTAAAAACTATTAGATAGCACCTTAACGACCACAACATACAGAGATATACAATGTAATATAAACATAAAAGCACACACACAGGTTGGACTTGATGGTCTTTTTTCAACCTCACCAACTATGTTACTATGTTACTATGTAAGGAATGTACACATCCCTTGTAATAGAAAAACCCAAATTCTTTACCTTTAAAAGCAAAAAAATAAATAAAAAACTACTTCCAGCCTGCAACGGAATTGACATCATGGCATCGCTCCGGTACTCCAAGGCCATAGAGGTGATCAAAGAGTAGCCAGCTGCACTGTCGGATCATTTCTCGGGTGGAAATGATAAACCCAAGAAACACTGACTTTCGGGCGGGAGGGGGAGGACATCCCCTCCTGCTACTTTGAAAAGCATTCCAGTGGATCATGAGCTGCTTAAAACAGCTTTCATGAGAAAAGATAGGAAGAAATAAGGAGAACCTGCGCTTAGAATTGGGCCAAATATAAGACTGCAGCCCCCCTAATATATTCCCCCTAAAGAGAGCATAAAAAGTAATGATGAAAGTATGAAGAGGGTGATGGCGCTGTCTGGATATCCCCCTAATTTGCAGAGGTGATATATAAGCTGTACACTCACACAGTGGATCAGCAAGCTGGGTTGCCTGCTAGAAATATAGTAAAATGTGATCCCAGGATGGGATGAGAAGTGGTGTCTAGCTGTGAAAACTGTGAGGCCGCCTACACACGGTCGATCCATCCGATGAGAATGGTCCGACGGACCGTTTTCATCGATTCACCGCTGAAGCAGACTGATGGTCTGATGTGCCTACACACCATCGTTCCAAAAACTGATCGGGTCAGAACGCGGTGACGTAAAACACACGACGTGCTGAAAAAAACGAAGTTCAATACTTCCAAGCATGCGTCGATTTGATTCTGAGCATGCGCAGGTTTTGAACCGATGCTTTTGTGTACTAACCATCGGTTTTGACTGATGGTCAGCCGTCCATCGGTTCGATTTTAAAGCAAGTTCTCTAATTTTTGTCCGAAGGACAACAGACCGATGGGCCATACACACGGTCGGTTTGGACCGATGAAGCTGGACTTCGGGCCGTTTTCATCGGTTTGGACCGACCGTGTATACGCGGCCTGAGTGAACCTGCCCGTGATAACAAAAATGCTAAAGGCTCTAGCAGATGGATATCTTAGAATCACGATACCCGTAGCTAGTGTTAGACCACAGTGGGTGGGTAGTGTGTAATGTGCATAGGCGCCAGGCGGGGACACGCACACTTGCAAGCACGTCACTTCCGGGAGAGCCAGATGGGATGTCTACGCTATACAGCTGGAGCGCACGGCGTTTGTAATCAGCACGGCTGACACATTACTACCTGGAAGTTGGCTGCCAGTTTAATTATTTTAAATTTGTTTTTATTGGCAAAATTTTTTGTTTAAGCCAAGCTTGTTTCCTGCATCCCCCCAAGCACTAGTGGGGGTATTTTTACTACACTATGGAAGCCTGTTTTTTATATTTCTTCTGATAATTGTGGATTTTTGGGAGCGGATCACAGTGTATCCAGACTGACCCGAACACCGTCCCACAGCAGACATACAAGGAGAGAAAAGGATACCTACAACAGAGGCGTGGAAGCCTTATACTACATGCTGTCTACCCCTACAGGGGTTAGGCTATCTGGTGAGTGGGGACCCTGGTGGGGGAGCATCGAAATCACCTTGGAAGCACTATTGGTCGTATAGGAGCACTCATCTGTCACGGATTGTCTATTTACATGTCACAAACTGCATCAAGATATTCTATGGATGGGACTTTTTATGCCGTCACAGACTAGTCACTTGATATGCTGATTCTCATTTATTTTGATCCACTTCTGGACATTTGATTATTATATATTTATATATATTTTGTTTTATATTTATACATTGCACATTATTGAGGGGATACCCACATGTTTTAGCTAGCACTCTCCTGAGTGATTGGGGTATTATTGTGCCTGACATAGTGGTTTGTGGTGGTATATATATATTTCTTGCACTATTAATTTAAGTGGCACGTATAGCATAGGTGTGCGCATATATACACACAATTTTTGGTTATTTTTGGTTGATTACTTATATTGGTCTATTATTAGCCCATTGTGGTTTTGTGGTATAACTACCGTTTACACTCCCACTGACATAGCGCACAACTGTGCGCCTATGCACATTACACACTACCCACCCACTGTGGTCTAACACTAGCTACGGGTATCGTAATTTTAAGATATCCATCTGCTAGAGCCTTTAGCATTTTTGTTATCTTGGGCAGGTTCACTCACAGTTTTCACAGCTAGACACCACTTCTCATCCCATCCTGGGATCACATTTTACTATATTTCTAGCAGGCAACCCAGCTTGCTGATCCACTGTGTGAGTGTACAGCTTATATATCACCTCTGCAAATTAGGGGGATATCCAGACAGCGCCATCACCCTCTTTATACTTTCACATAGCTTTCATGAGAAAGCCAGCTACCAACTGCAAAAAATTATACCAGGGTTATGGCTGAGATCTTCAGCCATAATCCCTGTAAACTAGGCATGTCCAAAGACAAAAGATATATATCATATTTATCGTTCCTCCAGGGAGGAGGCAAGACGAGTGCCATCAGATTACATACAGGAGAATCTCCTGTTTACTTGGCCGTCTCTGTAATAGGAAGTCCCATCTCCTGGGCTGGCACTGGACTTTGTATTAAAAAAGGCGCAGAGTAAACAGGAGATTCTGCAGCATGTAATCTGTTGGCGCTCGCCATATCCCCTCCTTGTCCCCTTCGAGGCTGCAGATGGGCATGGATCAGGCTGCAATGATGGCAATGGCGAGGCTGAATTCATGGCAATAGTGAGCCTGCACTAGGGGCTGCATTCATGGCAATGGTGAGGCTACATTCATATCAATGGTAAGGCTGCCATCATGGCAATGGTGAGGCTGCAGATGGGCACTGATTAGGCTGCATTGATATGCACTGACCCTTATTTTGCCTTACAGTTCCTTTTTTTAAATTTAATTTTTTTCCTGAAACTTCCCTCTTAAAGTGAAGGTGTGTGTTATACACAGATAAATAGGGCATATCCAAATAACATGCCTGAGCTCATCCTTAAGCCTAATTCACACCTATGCATTTTTAGTGCTTTTTGCAGAATTGCACTACAGATCGTGTTCCATAGGAAACCATGTTTAATGGACTGTAGTGCATATCTGCAAAATGAAAAAAGCACTAAAAATGCATAGGTGTAAATCGAGCCTTATGCCGGGTACACACGAGAGGATTTATCTGCCGAAACGGCCCTCCGGACCGTATCCGCGGATAAATCCTCTGGCGGATTTTGATCTCCTGGTTGTACTAACCAGGAGATCAAAATCCCCGCGGAATTCCGTCCGCGGTGACGTGTCGCCGCGATGATGACGCGGCGACGTGCGCGACGCTGTCATATAAGGATATCCACGCATGCGTCGAATCATTAAGACGCATGCGAGGGAGGGAATCGGACGGATCGATCCGGTGAGTCTGTACAGACCACCGGATCGATCCGCTGGAGCCTATTCCAGCGGATAGATTTCTTAGCATGCTAAGAAATTTTTATCCGCTGGAAATCGGTCGGCCCGAAATATATCTGCGGATAAATATCCGCTGGATCGTACACACCAGCGGATCTATCCGCTGAAACCGATCCGCGGATCAATTTCAGTGGATCGATCCTCTCGTGTGTACGGGGCCTTAGACTCTTTACCACACACAGCCACAAAGGCAAGAGAATTCTTGTTGGGCAGTGCATTAGTTAATTTGCATTTCATTTTAATGATTCAAAGAATGTCAGGCAAAATGGTCGGCCCTCATGCATGTTCACTTCATCAATACTGGCCTTCTTTGAAAAAAGTTTGGACACCCTTGCCGTTAATCATTTGCAAACCACAACTTATATATAGGTATTGCGGTTAGCAAGTGGTTAAATAAGTTGTAACATCAACAGTAAGTTTTGGGGATAAAAGTCTTCTAAAACACGTAACCTTAGAACATTTTAAATAGATAATTTTATTACATAAAAAAATCTCATCTCACGTTTATGCATGTTGTAAAATCTGCAGATCCTTTTAAAAGTTATCTCCATGATAAAACATGCAGTGATTGTAATCAAGTCTACAAATTTTACATGACTTTTTCTTTTACAATGTTTAAGCAGAAAATGACATCATACTTGGCATTGATGTTTGCCTTTGTTTGCTGGTCCCAGATGCTGACAGCAATGTTGGTTGAGATGTCGTAACCAAGTCCACCCTGATACTGGACCATGGCCTGTAGCCCAGACTGCATTGGCAACCACTGAAAGAAAGGGAAACATAATGACCAAATTAAACCTGCATAATCTTTATGTATATCAGGCACCTATGCCAGAAGGCATTTGAGACATCTTATCAAAATGTTCTGAAATGTAATGATATCATAGATTTTGCATTGCATAGCACTCAAGATAATCAGGTTTGCTTAAAATGAAACAAAAATAGCTGTTTGTTTCACCCCGAAGTTGACTCACTAAAGACAAATAGGAATATTCACTGTGCAAAATAAATTTTCCCTTAGCTTTGTGAATGAGGTGAAGCTCTGCTGACTTCCAATATCCAATCATGGGCAAGCAAAAACGTATTTTTCTTGTATGTGATTTCACTACATTCACTAATATTGGAATACCTTTGTGCAACAATTACATCAAGCAGTAGATGGCAGTGTTTATAAGTTGGTAGCTACATCTATGGTTAAACTCTGTCTTTTATCTATAATAAAGTTCCTTTCCTGTCTGCAATTAAGGTCCATGTGGACTGTGCAATCTCTGTTTGTTCTGTGGGGCTATATACAGAATTTCTAACAGGTTATGGGCCCAGACACCCACCCAGAGAAAAGCTGATAGCCCAGACACCCACCCAGACACCTAGAGAAAAGCTGAGAAACCAGTCATAGCCAGCTACCACATATAAGTTCAAAATACAGCAACAGAAAGAAGACTGCATGAAAATAAAATGGCCAGTAACACAGCTGCAACAAAGCTGTCAAGCTATCATTTGCAAATTTGACAAACCAGAACTACCAGTCTTGGAAATTCAAGATGAAAATGCTGCTAATAAGAGAAATTATGTGAAAATGTATAAATTAAGTCAGGACAGAACACCCTTCAAACAAGTTGATAGAGCAAGATCAGAAAGCTCTAAGCACAATCTCTCATAGCATAGAAGATTGATCAAATTATACATAAATGTAAGTGTCAAACTGCTAAAGAAATGTGGGAAGGATAACAAAAGGCGCATAAACGAGCTAATCTCAGCAATAAACTGTATTTGATTAGAAAGGTATATCACACCAAGCTGATGAATGGCCAGGATATGCAGGATTACATAAGGCACACCTTGAAAATGATTGAACTCCTGAGAGGTATAGGATAAGAAATAAAAGATTTACATGTCACAGCACTATTACTCAGTGGTTTACCAGAAAGTTATGAAATGCTTGTCACAGCACTTGATGCTCATCCAGATGATGAACTGGCAATTGAATATGTTAAGGGAAAGCTTGAGGATGAATATAAGCGTAAAACAGAAAGCATTATTAGCAACAGTGCTTCTGTCGCAGAGTTTGCTTTAACCGCTTGCCGACCACCCACCATAGTTTTGCGGCGGCAGTTCGGCTCGGCTGCGCAAAATCACGTAATATAACATGATTTTGCATTGCGGCCACTAGCGCCCCCTGCTCGCCCCTGGTGCTGACGCGTGTGCCCGGCATGCACGATCACCGTCGCGCACCCGCGATCACTCGTGACAGTGCGAGAACCGGGAGCTGTGTGTGTAAACACACAGATCCCGGTTCTTTCAGGAGGAGAAATGGCTGATCGTATGTTCATACAATGTATGAACAGCGATCTGTCATTTCCCCTAGTCAGTCCCAACCCCCTTCAGTTAGAACACAATAAGGGGAACACATTTAACCCCTTCCTCGCCCCCTAGTGTTTAACCGCTTCCCTGCCAGTGCATTTTTACAGTAATCAATGCATTTTTATAGCACTGATCGCTATAAAAATGCCAATGGTCCCAAAAATGTGTCAAAAGTGTCCGATGTGTCCGCCATAAGGTCGCAGTATTGATAAAAATCCCAGATCGCTGCCATTACTAGTAAAAAATCAGAAACCCTGTTGCTTGCATACAAACCTGTTTAGTGTCTTCATTAAGGAAGTAAACATTACACACGTGTTCTCATACCGGTTATGTAAAAAGAGGGGGTAAATATTGCATAGAAGTGATAAGTTTGTAAGCTGCTGTGCTGTACCGCTAATGACCCCGAAACTAAGCATATACACAATCGTTCGCGTTTTGATAAGGGTAATAACAGGTACGGTGGGACAGTCTTAGTTGTGTTCGCCAATAGGCAAATTACAGAAAATTGCCTCGGTATCCACCCGGGGGGCATCTTGCTGTGCAGCACAGGGGTTCTCAGCTACGGCTGGGTGTATGTAACCTTATTCTGTGTTCATTTTGGGGTTTTGGTTTAATACCTTGTTACAGTAAAAGCAAAGAACTGTTTCACAAAAGTTGGTGTCAAAGTTGCTTTCCTCGTTCGTGACTTCGCTGTATCCTGGAGAACCCACCCCAGTACACGGTTTACAACTTGGCGTAGTCGGCAGGATACAGCGACCGTTGTGGACGGGAACGCAGCGGAAGACCTTCCCCTGGCGCCAGTGGCAACAGATCAGAACCCAGCCCAGGTTGTACCAGCGCAAGGCCAGCCTGCCCCCAATGCCATGCCCGCCCCAGTAGGATACATCCCCATAGGGGCGCTGCTGCGTCATCTGCCAAAGTATGATGGCCAAAACATGACGTTACAGGACTAGGCTGAAAGGGTGCAGAGTGCAATTAGAATGTGTAACCTAACCCCTGAGCTGCAGGCAGAGGTTGCGTTGGGAGCTCTAGAGGTTGACGTCAGGCGGGCAGTGATGGTAAGGCCTGAATCCAAGAGGGACACCCTAGAGAAAATATTCTCCCTGCTGGAGAGAGCATTAGGGGACCGTGCTAAAGTAGTGCAGATGAGAAGCCACTTCTTCAACCGACCACAGAGGGAGGGTGAGACCCTGATGCAGTACTCTAATGCCCTACAGTAGACACTCAATGAAATACAGCAGCGGGACCCAGAGGCCATGGGAGCCTTTTGGGAAGTAGACCAGCTACTAAGAGATCAGTTCATAGTAGGGCTCTCCAACAAGTTCCTACAGGACAAGCTGCAAGAAATCACCCGGACGGCGGCCGACATGACATTCTACAGTGTTTACCTAGCCGCCGCGGAGAGAGAGGAAGAGCACATGCCTGTGACAGCGAGAGTAGTGAGTAGCACCCATGCTACAGGACGTCAGTCTGCATCTGAAGACTCTGATTCCTTAAAGGATACGGTCCAGGCCCTGCGGACAGAGTTGAAAGAGCTCCGGCTGGAAGTGTCCCAGATAAAGTCAGGATCGCCCCGGCCCCCGAAACTGACCCCAATACACCACATCACTCCACCCAGGATAACTCAGGTGCGGGGGCACGTCAAAAGAGGACCCCTCTGTTGGGCTTGTCGACAGTACGGCCATATAGCCAGAGAGTGCCCAGAACAGATGAAGTCTGAGCCGGCGATAAAACTTTCGACTGCTGCAGTAGCTGGGCGTACTGCGGCGGTACACCAGAAACTAGGCCCTATGTGTGAGGAACATGACCTGTATGCCAGCAGCCCCGTTATGGAAGTCGAGTTGGAAGGCCAGAAGGTACGCTGCCTAGTTGATACAGGGTCAGAGTGCACCCTTATGCCCCTGAAGTTCTTCGAAAGGCACTTCCGGCATATGATGGAGCCCGAAGACGGGAGCGTCATCAGGCTGACGGCTGCCGATAACCGAGAGATGGACGTCCGAGGGATAGTATGGATGTGGGTCCAACTGTTTGGGCAAGACATTGGCAAGAAGGGAGTCGTGTTGGTGGACCATCCGTCTCGGGAAGGAATGGACGTGACCCTAGGTATGAATGTACTGAGGGATCTAGACCATCAACTCTATGCCAAAGAAGGGCCGAAGTACTGGCAACGGGCCACCACACATCGGCCGACCCAGAAAGTTTTACAACAGATGGTGAGGAGCTGTAGTCTGCAAAAGAGTAACATGTCCGGTCGGCCTATTGGAGACGTGAAGGTGCCACGGAGGACCTCGGTGAAGACTCTACCTCGACAAGAGTAAATTTTGATGCTGCCGGTGGGGGCTGGACGACGACTGAATGGACTGGAGGTCCTCATTGAGCCCTCTTATCAAGAGAAAACACAGATTCGCCCACTGGTAGCCCGGGCCCTCGCCATTGTGAGAGACGGGTGTGTGCCTGTACGCTGCCTCAATGTTGAAGACGGTGAGCTGACCATTCCCGGGAACACCCTGCTGGCCAAAGTCTATGTGTCCGAAGGGGATGTCTCTCGACTACGGGGTTTCACGCTACAGCCTGATAGGAGATCAGCCTGGACCTATTCTATAGAGGTTCAACAAAGGGAGGCCCCGACGATGGAGTGGAATGGTCGAGTGACCATGGACCAAATGGGGGTGGACTGCAAGACTCTGACTCCCGGACAACAAAAGTTGCTGGAATTTCAAGAGGCATTTTCGCAACATGATGGGGACTTCGGGTGTGAGTCCGCCATTGAACACAAAATCCCTACCGGCAATGCGGCACCAATCAGGGAACATTACTGGCAAATCCCACCTAAAATGTACCAGGAGGTGAAGGATATGGTAGCCAGCATGTTGGAATACCGGGTGATCCAAGAGTCAAAGTCCCTGGGGGGCTCCAGTAGTCTTGATGCGGAAGAAAGATGGGAGTCCCCGATTCTGCGTCCATTGGAATCTGAATGCTCAGACCGTCCGGGATGCTTACCCACTTCCGCAGATTGAGGAGTCGTTGTCAGCCCTGAGCCATGCAAAATTCTTCTTGACTCTTGACCTGGCCAGTGGATATTGGCAGGTACCGATGGCTGAGAAGGACAAATCGAAGACTGCTTTCATTCTACCTATGGGACTCTACGAGTTCAACCGGATGCCATTCGACCTGTCCAATGCCCCAGGAACATTCCAGCGGCTGATGGAGTACTGCCTGGGGGATCTCAACTTCGAGTCGGTATTGATATACCTAGACGACATAGTAGTGTTTGGGGCCTCCTTTGAAGATCACCTCCAGAAGCTGCGACAGGTCCTAGGACGGCTACGAGACCATGGGCTCAAGATCAAGCCCAAGAAGTGCCAACTGTTTCGGTAACAGATCGAGTATTTGGGACATGTAGTCACCTAGGAGGGGGTAAAGCCGGCCCCCCAGTAAGATAGAGGCCGTCCAGAAGTGGCCCCAACTGCGGACACTAAGAGAGGTGTGGGCATTCTAGGGACTGGCCGGTTACTACCGGAGGTTCATACCCAAATTTGCTCATTTGGTGGGCCCGTTAAATTAATTATTAAGGGGCACTGCGTGGGGCCCAAAGAATTGCCCCATCGAGTGGGGATCCAGACAGCAAGAGGCCTTTGAAGCAGTGAAGGAGGCGCTGATCAGAGCCCCGATTCTAGCTTATGCCCAGTTCGACACCCCATTCCTGTTGTACACTGACAGAAGTCTACATGGTCTGGGGGCCGTGTTATCCCAAGTCCAGGATGGACGTGAGAGGGTCATTGCATATGGCAGCCGGTCTCTGAGGGAATCAGAGTGCAACCCTGACAATTACAGCTCCTTTAAATTGGAACTACTGGCGCTGGTGTGGGCCATGACCGAAAGATTTGCGGAGTACCTGACAGGTGCAGAGGTGACCGTGATGACGGACAACAACCCGTTAGCACATCTGGAGAATGCCAAACTTGGTGCGCTTGAACAGAGGTGGATGGCTCACCTTTCTAAGTACCAATACAGCATCAAGTTTCGGTCAGGCAGGGAGAACAGCAACGCTGATGCACTCTCCCGAGTCCCTGTAGGGTTGTCGGCTCAGAGTACCGACGAGGAGCTGGAAGATACTGAAACGCCTGACCTTGGTCGTTTACCCCTGTTCCAGGATGTGGCACATTCAAGTGGGGTGGCGTCTGGGATGTCTCTGATGCTGGGAAAGTCATTGGCCGATTGGGAGAGAATCCAGAATGGCTGCCCGGACTTGTGGAAAGTGAAGGAATGGGTTCGGACTAAGATCTGGCCACGGCCAGAAGAGCGAGCCAGACTGTCCCCAGAGGGCCAAAAGTTGTTGAGACAGTGGGACAAGTTGACCATTACCCAGGGACTCCTGTGCCGGACCATATACTTACAGACAGAGCTGCAGTACCGACAACAGATTGTCATCCCCATGTCATTGGGACCGGAAGCCGCCAGGGAAGCCCATGAAAGGGGAGCCCATTTCGGGTGCGACAAAACGTTCAAGTGGCTCTAACGGCTGGTATATTGTCCAGATCTGGCTGACATGGTGGCCAAGGCATGTCTTAAGTGTCGACCCTGCGGGTTGAGTAAGAGTACTGAACAGCGGGCCCCTGTCCAGACCATCCAGACCTCAGCACCCCTGGAGCTTCTGATGATTGATTATGTGCAGATTGGATATTCTACCTCAGGACACTCGTACTGTCTAGTCATGACAGATCACTTCACCAAGTATGCGGTGGCTGTACCCACCAGCGACCAGACAGCAGAGTCACCCGCTGAAGCGGTCTGCAAACACTTTATTCAGGTGTTCGGTTGCCCACAGAGAATACATTCGGACCAGGGAGCGTGTTTCCAGGGTACTCTAATGTATGAACTGTATCAGCTGTATGGGATCGAACGCTCCCACACCACTCCGTATCATCCCCAAGAAAACGGGGCGTGCAAACGCTTTAACCGCATCTTGCTCCAGATGCTGCGGACTCTGGAGGATAGCCTATAGGCCCAGTGGCCCGAATACCTACCTGAACTAATGTGGGCCTATAACAACAGGGTGCACAGTACCACTGGATACTCTCCCCATATGCTTATGTTTGGGAGAGCCGGACGGGAGATTGAAGACCTTCACATGCCCGACCCGATGGAGCCACCACCAAGAAGTACCACCGCATGGGTGCAGGAACACCAACGCCGACTGAGAACTATCTACAAGATTGTAGGGGAGCGCCTAGGGCAAGTGGTACACCCCAACCCGAGACTAGTGCAGAGGGATGGGTATGCCCCGGGTGATCGGGTGATGGTCAAGGCCAAACGGCCATCTGGGAAGTTGGATGGGCGGTGGGAGGCAGTTCCATGCACGGTGAAAGGGAGGGTAAACCCTGCCATTCCAGTCTATGAAGTAGAGCCAGTGGGGACTGGAGCACGCTCACGAAACTTGCACCGTAATATGTTAAGACGTTGTAATTTTGATGAACCAGTGTGTCTGGAGGAGATGCCTTCTCACGCTCAGAGTACAGAGGAGGAGGAGGAAGAGAAATGGTGGGTTTTTCCTGCCCAGGTACCCAGCGAGGCCTCGGCTGAGGCACATTTGCCACCCAGAGAGAGTGCTGAACCAGAAGTAGCTCCTCCGCTGACAGATATGCCTGATGTCCCCAGTACTTCTGAGTCCCTTTCTCTAAGAAGATCAATAAGGCCCAATGCTGGTGTGCCCCCACGGCGCTATGCCCAGGATGAGTTTATTGTATGTAGTGGGCAAACTATGTTTCCTACGACCAATTACTATGCCCACTAACCTGGTATCAACAGAGTGTTACCCCAGATGATGCAAACTATTGTGAAACGCGTCGGGACTCTGCTGCTGCCATGCACTATTTCTTATTGATGTCCTTTTTATTCAGCAAAACTGTAAGTGTTTTTAACCGTTATTAAATCTCAACATTGTTACGGTATCACACTATGTGCCTTCGTTTTCCTTTATGCACTTTGGATACGGCCTGATCCTTTGAGAATTACCTCCAAGTTGCTGCCATTCCCCCCTGTGCTGGTTTACGTGATGTCTTCAGGGTATCCTCCCAATCGTATATCCAGATCCGGTTGATGTGGTCTTCACCAACTTACATTCAGCTTGTATTGACCCTTTAAGCGTATGCTTATTTGGGTTCAATACCTCTGGTAAGCCTCCGCTTCTGGTGGTGGTCATTTTCACAAATCATTTACTTTGATTCACCGTGGTGTTTGGAACCATTCACTTGATTACTCATCCATCAACAGTTTATTTTTAACTATCTACTGTCATTGATTTATTATATATGGACTTTTTCATTTGATTACACTGTCAATTGGTGTTAACACAGATTATTAGTACCATATCATCATCATTATTATTATTTTTAGCGCCACAAAATTGTTTTCTGTTTTTTCACTGCTTTCTTGTTTCACTGGATTGTTTGTGGCTGCTAAGTATTTGGATAGCGCAGATTTATTTTTGTTTTTGTATGCCCACTAACCTGAAAGTTGCCATTTTAAACTGTCCAACAGTAAAAAAAAAAGCACATGGAGCAACATGCAAGTAATAATAATAATAATAATAGGAACACAGGACAAATACATACTTTTTTTGAAGGACTTTATTGATCCTCCTGTACTGGTCGTGCTCCCTCAATTTCAGGTCTGACCAGCGTTTCCTCAATTGTTCTTTGAATCGCCATTCCCCGAAATTCCTGTGCAGACTCCTCACAACTTTAGACATGATCTTGGCCTTTCTCACATTAGAGTTCTTGTACAACCCATGCTTCCCATCATAGTCGGTCCTCCTCAAGATGTCCACCATCACCACAATCTCCGCAAAGGACAAATTTGAGGCCTTATATCTTCTCCTGGATCGGGACGTTTCTGGCTCCGGGCTTTCCTCGTTGTTCATGGAATTATCAGCCACCTGCTGTGTCTCCGTCATGTTCCTCTCCCACTGCGCGCCGAAAGAGAAGGGGCGGGGAATATACTAGAAAGAACGTCAGGGGAGTTTCACGCATGCGCAGTGTATATAAAGCTAACACGCATGTGCCGTACCTACGTTCTGTGTGCGGAGTAAGGAGTAAGCGCTGAACGTGAGACCGGAAGCTTCATTTTAACTTGGGTCATCAGTGGCCTATACTGCTTCGAGATTATGGTCTATATGGGTGTAGCGCTACCCCCGAAGGAGCTGCTGGTTAATTTGGGATCGGCGTATTAAGTTACCAAATTCTTCTGTCTAATGACAATGCTTGTGAGTGTGGATAAAAGAACAAGTGTCCAGCAAGTAGCGTGAGGTTTTTTAATCCTTTTTTCCGGAGCCAACAAGGCAAACATCAACATGACACACAGTATAGGAAAAAGGTTGATGAGTAGGAAGGACTTGTAGCGTCAGGCCTTGGATATCAGAAAAACATAGAGAGCAAGCCTGCTCTCGGCTCAGATCATTTAAACGTCGCCACCCTCGTCAGGGTGGATAAGTGCCCCTTGGACAGGCAATTAAGTTGGACCTGGCAGCCAAAGGGTCGCTCGCAATAATCAGATCACTGGGAGGAAACAATGCCTCTGCCACAGGCGTAGTACATTTTTTTGGTATAATTGAAGTGTAAGGATAGAGAATCCTCCCAGCAAGTTTTGTTCTACAGGATCACCCACTGACAGCAAAAGAAAAATACCTGTCACGTAAACATCTGAGTGTTTGCATATATATATATACACATGATGTGTACTGTACAATAGCAAGGGTTGATTTAGCGCATTCATCCTATTTTATCCAATAGCACCAGACATTCCACCCACAACTTTATGGATGGCACATAAGGTGGTTATGAGAGGCCATTTGATCAATAGTGCCTCAACCAAAAAAAAAATCTGAACTCGCTGATATAAGATCTCTTACAAGAGATCTAGATTTCTTGTATCACAGGAACAACCAAGACCCCTCCAGTAATCTTTTTAAACAAATTCAAGAAAAACGCACAGCCTTATACCCCATACACACGACCGAACATGTCTGCTGAAACTGGTCCGCGGACCAGTTTCAGCAGACATGTTCGGTCGTGTGTAGGCCCGAGCGGACAGGATTCCAGCGTACATTTGCCCGCCGGGCCTTTTTCCAGCGGGAAAATATTTCTGAACTTGTTTTAAAACAGCCCGCTGGAATCCTGTCCGCTCGGACATGTTCGGTCGTCTGTACAGACCTACCGTACATGTCCGAGCGCCCGCCATCCCTCGCATGCATCGAATGACTTCGACGCATGCGTGGAAGCATTGAACTGGCAGGGCCGCCCACGTCGCCGCGTCATCGTCGCGGCGACGGCGCGGCCATGCCCCGCGTATTGTTTACGCGCGGATTTCTGTATGATGGTGAGTACAGCCACCATACAGAAATCCCCGGGCAGACATGTACGGTGAAAACGGTCCATCGGACTGGTTTCATCGTACATGTTTGCTCGTCTGTACAAGGCAGGTACAAGACTCATTACTTACATCAGATACAGAAAAAGCCCTTAGATGGTCTAAAGCTAGATTTTTGCTTAATAGCAATTCATACTCTACCTTGTTTGCCAGAAAACTAAATCAAACAACAAAACCTCCCCTCACCTATAAATTAAAGAATTCACCAGGCAACTTAGTATCCCATCCCAAATAAGTCATGTACATATTTTTAGACTTCTATAAAAAGCTTCTCTCTACTAGTCCCCAATCCTCACCTAAACAATCTTCCCTGAACTGGCTCAATGATATCACACTACCCATTCTATCTAACCAACAAATAGAGATGCGCAACGCTCCATGCTCAGACAAAGAAATTAATAGAATTATAAGCTTGTTAAAAACCTCTGAGCTTCAGGCCCTGATGGATACTCCACATGCTATTATAAAAAAATTGCCTCCACATTAACCCCACACCTTACAAAATTATATAATCATATCCTACAAGAAAATCATTTCCCATCAGAAATGCCAAAACCAAATAAAGATCATTCCATCCCCCAAAATATCGCCCAATTTCAGTCATTGATAATGATCTTAAAATATTTGGCTGAATGCTAGCTGACAGATTAGCTGCAATTATTTCCCCATTAATAAATCCAGACCAAACAGGATTCATCCCGAACAGACAAATAACGGATAACATAAGACTGACTACAAACATCATTCAAGAGTCTAACTTACACTCTAAATCTACACTCCTACTCAATCTTGATATACACAAAGCCTTTGACAGCATCAGCTGGTCATAGTTAGACACACTACTCCCTAGATACGGCATAAACACCAAATTCTTACATGGTTTCAAAGCCCTTTACCATAACCACGCATCAAACTCTTCGGCAATAATTCTGACTTTTTCCCTGACTTTTATTCTTTTTTAGAGCCCTTCCTCTTACATTGCCCAAAAATACATTAGATTCTCTCTCCAAAGAGAAATCAACAAATTCATTTGGCAAAACAAAAAACCAAGGTTTAGCTACTCCTTAATGTTTAGACCCCAACTAAAAGGAGGTCTAAATATCCCAAATTTATGGCTATATTATCTGTCAGCCAGATTCACCCAACTAGAACAATGGTATGCCCCAGCCTCCCAAATCCCCTGGCTCCTGTTCGAAGAACAATCAGTCCTCCCTTACCACCTACAAGGACTACTCTGGTCCAAGTCTATTTCACCACATAAAATAAGACCGTTAAATATAATTGTAACACATTCCCTACAACTGACAGACAAGATACCAAATTTAACATGTGTTCAGACATCCCTCCCCTAGTATCCTTTTCTAGGAGACCCTCACTTCACTTCCTTAGATAATAACCAAAACTTATTAGCAAAATGGAAACTGCATAATCTAACAAATCTAAAATTACTTACCCATAACAATACATGTTACTCTTTCACTGAGCTACAAACAAAATATGACCTTTCACCTACGTAACATGAAAATTATACAAAGATAAAACACTTCTACCAAAAATACTACTCACTCACTCTAAACCTTTCATTCTCCTCTGAACAATGGGAGACCATTTTTGAAAACCTACACAAATGCACCAAAACTACCACCATCAGAGAATCTGCCACAAACTGCTTTATAGGTGGTATCTCATCCCTGCCAAGCTCAACTCATTCTACCCATCAACATCCCCACTCTGTTTTAGGGGCTGCCCTGCACATGGGACACTACTACATATATTTTGGGATTGCTCCCATCTAAAAAACATTTGGCACAATGCATGTCTCATAATTGATCAAATTTCAGGCAGAAAGATCCCACCAACACCCCAAATGTGTTCATTCAACATACCATGACCACAGGTTCTTAACCGTATGGCAAACATCAAACTATCAGAGAGAATACACCACACATTATATGATACCATGCATATATACCAAAAAAAATGGTCTTTATGGGAGACCTCACTATTGGTGTAGTATCCACTACTGTTATTCTACTTAAAGGGGTTGTAAAGGAAAACATTTTTTTCCCTGAAATAGCTTCCTTTACCTTAGTGCAGTCTACCTTCACTTACCTCATCCTTCGATTTTGCTTTTAAATGTCCTTATTTCTTCTGAGAAATCCTCACTTCCTGTTCTTCTGTCTGTAACTGAACACCGTAATGCGAGGCTTTCTCCCTGGTGTGAAGAAAGCCTCTTGAGGGGGGAGGGGGTGAGCAGGAGTGTCAGGATGCCCACTAACACACAGCTCCTTTCTCTATCTGCAAAGTAGAGAGTGTCCTGACCCTTCTGCTCGCCCCCTCCCCCCTCAAGAGTCTTTCTCCACAGGGAGAAAGCCTTGCATTACGGTGTTGAGTTAAAGACAGGAGAGGAACAGGAAGTGAGGGTTTCTCAGAGGAAATAAGGACATTTATAGGCAAAATCGAAGGATGAGGTAAGTGAAGGAGGACTGCACTAAGGTAAAGGAAGCTATTTAGGGGAACAAAAAAATTCCCGTCGGAAAAGCATACAGGTGAACGGTTTTCCCGCTAGGATTTTTTTCTTGATGGGAAAAAAGAGATCCTGCTCTCTTTTTTGTTTGCATATTGCATATTTTTGCATATTTTTGCATATTGTGAAATATGAAGTTATGCCGAGTAAATAGATACCTAACATGTCACGCTTTAAAATTGCACACACTCGTGGAATGGCGCCAAACTTTGGTACTTAAAAATCCCCATAGGCGACGCTTTAATTTTTTTTACTGGTTACATGTTTTGAGTTACAGAGCAGGTCTAGGGCCAAAATTATTGCTCTCGCTCTAATGTTTGCGGCGATACACATGTATGGTTTGTACACTATTTTCATATGTGGGTGGGACTTACATATGCATTCTCTTCAGCGTATGAACACAGGTGGATTGTATTTTTGTTTTTCTTGTTAATTATACTTTCTTTTTTTTTTATTTGACACAAAAAAAATATATGATCACTTTTATTCCTATTACAATGAATGTACACAGCGACTATGATCGTTCTCATGGTGTAGGGAATCGCCGGCTGAAAAAGATGTATCTACAGGCATCATTCAGATATACCCGCTCAAAGTCAAGGACATCATATGACGGCCAGCGGGCGGGAAGTGGTTAAACCAGATGAGTAAATCTGGAGATAATGGGGCAGATCCACAAAGATCTGCACCGGCCCCAGCATATCTAAGATACGCTACGCCGCCGTAACTTACCTGGCTTTGGTTTGAATCCTCAACGAACTTGCGCCGTAAGTTACGGCGGCGTAGTGTATCTCTCACGGCGTAAGGGCGCGGAATTCAAATGCGGCGGGTAGGGGGCGTGTTTCATTTAAATGAAGCGCATCCCCACACCAAACGAACTGTGCATGCGCCGTCCCTAAAATTTCCCGCCGTGCATTGCGCTAAATGACGTTGCAAGGACGTCATTGGTTTTGACGTGAACGTAAATGGCGTCCAGCCCCATTCACGGACGACTTACGCAAACAACGTAACATTTTCAAAATTAGACGCGGGACCGACGGCCATACTTAACATTGAGTACGCCACCATAAAGCAGCTTTAACTATACGCCGGAAAAAGCCGAACGGAAACGACGTAAACAAATGCGACGGCCTCGCGTACGTTCGTGGATCGTCGGAAATAGCTCATTTGCATACTCGACGCGGATTACGACGGGAACGCCACCTAGCGGACGCCGAAAAATTGCATCTTAGATCCGACGGCGTACGAAGACGTACGCCTGTCGGATCTAACCCAGATGCCGTCGTATCTTGTTTTGAGGATTCAAAACAAAGATACGACGCGGGAATTTTGAAATTACGCTGGAGTATAAGTAGATACGCGGGCGTAATTTCTTTGTGGATCTGCCCCCATGTTTATAGTAAGGGAATTTGTGCATTTTTTTAAGGGACAAACAATCCAATGTATGAGTTTTGCAGATGGTGTCTTCTACATCCACTAATGCAACCTCTTGGGTTATGTTTGACTATGTCCCAGGAAGGTCTCAACTTTTGGCAAGACACATATACAAATAGAGTGTACAGTAGTAATGGGATATATGGCTCAATTAAGTGTTGTGTAAGCTTGAGAAAGAGGCCTGGGATGGGCAGGGTGGCCTCGAAATGCTGGCTCCTCCCCTCTGGCATCCCGATGACATCACTTCTGTTCTGCTCTGCATCCCACAAGACGCCCTCTGCCATCTTGTTGGTTTTTACTTCCTCATCTAAAATGTCATCCAGCCTGACTTTCCAGGCTGCAAGTTTTAGAGGCTTCCCATCACAGATGCATTATAATTACATCATGCATCTGCATACAAAATTGCCATTTTGTCTTCTTCCCGTGTGAGTTTCTAATTGACTAATGTTTCTCAGTACATTAATGCTGCACTTAGTTTGGCTCCCTCAGTGTGTTCTCTTGGTCCTGCAGGTGTATCCATCCACCCAGTATTCCTATCCTAGTTTGAGGTTCCCTGTTGTTGTGAGATTGTGCATCGGAAGCCCTTATTATGAGCCTGATTATAACTGTCACAATGTGAGTTGCCATTTTTCATTTCACCACAATAAATCCCTTAATACACTACACTCAAATTGCGCCCTTCTGTTCTTCTACTCTATAAAAATATAATACCTGCTTCAAATTTACATGTCCAGCATTCTAAAGGGACTAAAGAATTTGTGAAGATCGGCTGAAACACGTAAACATTGGTACATACACTGCGCTTTTAGACTGATGAGAATGTCCAGTGTTTGACACTTCTATACACATAGATGCAAATGTTCCTTGCACAGAGATGTCACATAAGTCTTAAACAAGCAAAAACTTTTGAAAATATACCTGCAGATAATCAACTAGTAGAACATTTCCTTTCACCGTACTTAAAGGTTCTCCACTTGCTGAAAGCACTTTAGATATTAGGTCCATGTATCCTTGGAAATATGTCACTGGCCGCAGCTGGACATCAAACAAGGCAGTTGACAATGCAACTGATGCATCTTCTCCTTCATCCTCCCTTTCCTCATTGTCGATCAGAAATTCCAACCCTTGAGCTTCAACAACGAACTATGTGTGAAAAGTATATATAAGGAGCTTCATCATTTTAATTCAAATTCTTCTACAAAACATAATATGCCGGTGAATGTGACATAAAAACTTTCAGCATAAAAATAAAAGGCAATAACAGCAAGGGGGATGATTTATAAACATTCATAATTGAAGTGTGATTAGTGTAGTATCAGTTCCTTCTGTATTCTAAAGTGATGTGCTGCAATAAATTATTCTTACCAGCAGAAAGCAGTCCATATACACTCACCGGCCACTTTACTAGGTATACCTGGCTAGTAGTGGGTTGGATCCAGTGGCGGCTGGTGCTCAAACTTTTTGTGGGGCGCAAACAAACTGAAATAAAAACATCAATTGCTGCCACTGTGCCCATTAAACGCAGCCAATGTGTCCATCAAATGCAGCCAGTTTGTCCCCTCAAATGCAGCCAGTTTGTCCCCTCAAATGCAGCCGGTTTGTCCCCTCAAATGCAGCCAGTTTGAGCCCCCAAATGCAGCCAGTTTGTGCCCCCAAATGCAGCCAGTTTGTCGCCCCAATTGCAGCCAGTTTGTGCCCCCAATTGCCGCCAGTTTGTCCCCTCTAATTTCAGCCAGTTTGTGCCCCCAATTTCCGCCAGTTTGGGCCCCTAATTGCAGCCATTTTGTCCCCTCAAATGCAGCCAGTTTGTGTCCCCAAATGCAGCCAGTTTGTGTCCCCAAATGCAGCCAGTTTGTGCCCCCAATTGCAGCCAGTTTGTCCCCTCAAATGCAGCCAGTTTGTTCCCCTAATTGCAGCCAGTTTGTCCCCCCAATTGCCGCCAGTTTGTGCCCCCAATTTCCGCCAGTTTGTGCCCCCAAATGCAGTCAGTTTCCCCCCAGCCCAGCACTTACCTTCCTCAGGTCAGCGCCATCCTCTCCATGCTTCCTCAATGTCTTCTCTGCCCTCGATGTCGCTTCATCCAATCAGGTGACCAGTAACCAGACCCGGTGCACCTGATTGGCTGAGAGGCGGGGCAGTGTTAGGGAAGCGATTCCCTAACACAGCACTGTTTAACCAGGGAATGCACAGTCTGTGCGCCCTCTGGTTAACCATTTGGAAGCTGATTAGAGCCTGCAGGCTCTAATCGGGAAGCCTATTAGAGCATCTCGCTCTAATCAGGCACTTCCAAAACATGCCCACCGCTGTTATTCAGATGGCCGGCGCTCAACAGGGGGCCGGACATCTGAATAGTGGGTGGCAGCGGCAACAATACATTGCTTCATGCAATGCATGAAGCTATGTATTGTTGATTGATGGGTGCAGAGAAGAGAGGGCGCGGCGCTCCTGCGCCCACTATGGACGCACCGCCACTGGTTGGTGAGATGATTTGATCTTTGTGACATGGTGCATTATCCTGCTAGAAGTAGCCATCAGAAAATGGGTACACAGTAGCCATAAAGGGATGGACATGGTCAGCAACAATACTCAGGTAGGCCATGGCGTACAACTGATGCTCAATTAGTACTAAGGAGCCTAAAGTGTGCCGAGAAAATATCCCCCACACCATTACACCACCGCCGCCAGCCTGAACCATTGATACAAGGCAGGGTGGATCCATGCTTTCATGTTGTTTAGGGCACATTCTGACCCTACCATCTGAATGTTGCAGCCAAAATCGAGACTCATCAGACCAGGCAACATTTTACAATCTTCTATTGTCCAATTTTGGTGAACCTGCTGCGAATTGTAGCCTTGGTTTCCTGTTCTTAGCTGACAGAAGTGGCACCTGGTGTGGTCTTCTGTTGCTGTGCCCATCTGCTTCAAGGTTCAAAGTGTTGTGCATTCAGAGATGGTATTCTGCATACCTTGGTTGTAACAAGTGGTTATTTGAGTTACTGTTGCCTTTCTATCATCTTAAACAAGTCTGCCAATTCTCCTCTGACCTCCAACATCAAAAAGGCTTTTTTATCCACACAACTGCTGCTCACTGGCTATTTTCTCTTTTTTGGACCATACTCTGTAAAACCTAGAGATGGTTGTATGTGAAAATCCCAGTAGATCAGCAGTTTCTGAAATACTCAGACCAGTCTGTCTGGCACCAACAACCATGCCACTTTCAAAGTCACTTAAATCCCCTTTCTTCCACATTCTGATGCTCGGTTTGAACTTCAGCAAGTTGTCTTCACCACATTTAGATACCTAAATGCATTGAGTTACTGCCATTTGATTGGCTGATTAGCAATTTGTGTTACCAAGCAATTGAACAGGCGTACCTAATAAAGTGGCTGCGGAGTGTATGGTCCCCTTTTTTGACATAATCATAGGGGTATTTTCACCAAAAAAAGCTGGATCTATATTCAAATCATTCACCTAACCAACACAAACTCTCACTATGTTTTGCCTAAGGCCTCGTACACACGACCGAACATGTCTGTTTCAGCGGACATGTTCGGTCGTCTGTACGTCCGACCGGACAATTTTCCGGCGGATCGGACAGGTTTCCAGAGGACAAATGTTTCTTAGCATGCTAAGAAACATGTCCGCTAGAAGCCTGTCCGTCGGACATGTTCGGTCGTCTGTACGACTTACCGGACATGTCCGCTCGGCCGAAAGCCCTCGCATGCGTCAAAGTGATTCGACGCATGCGTGGAAGCATTGACCTTCCAGGGTCGCGCACGTCGCCGCGTCATCATCGCGGCGATGGCGAGGCCACATCACCGCGTATCCTGTACGCGGGGATTTTGGTTTGATGTTGTGTACAACCATCAGACCAAAATCCGGCAGCGTACATGTCCGATGAAAACGGTCCGGCGGACCGTTTTCATCAAACAGTCCGTCCGTGTGTACGAGGCCTTATACATCTATTTCCTATGATCGCATGCTCCATCTGGTGGCCAAAATGCAACATATTCCTGAAATTAGAAAAATACAGCATTATGGCCACTAGATGGAGCTGACCATTCAATGAAATAAACATTTTGGCGAAAATGCAGTAATAACCCACAATTCCCCCAGTCTGTTTTACAAGAACTCAATCTATAGGAACAACAAACCTGTCATAATAAGCGACACTGGAAGCATTTCTTGGTGAAGCCCAACATTATATCTAAATGTGATCTTGGCAAAATACCATATGCTGTATGTAAAATCTGAAGCTGGAGCTTGCAATCCCAGTAGAATGAAAAAGCTACAGAGAGATTTGGGGTCATTTGTACTGAGTATCAAATAGGAGAATAATGTATGAATGTATAATGTATTGTAATATAAAAGGTACCCTCTGTAAAAAGTTATTGGATGTAAGAACTGTAGGTGTGATTGTTGGGGGAAACCTGCTACTAGACAAGGCTCAGGAATGTGCCAGTCTAGAACCAAGGCTCCATTTACACCTGAGCGATCCGAATCGCAGACGGAATCGCCACAATTCTGCCCACGATTTGAAATCCCGGCAAATTGCGGGACATTTGTGCAATGCCATGACTTCTTAAAGCGATTCGAAGAATTTCAAGTAAACCATAATGATGTTGTTAGCCTAAAGCAGAAACACCGTGTTTCCCCGAAAATAAGACGTACTCCGAAAATAAGCCGTAGCGGGATTTCGACGCAAGATCGAAATATAAGACATCCCCCCGAAAATAAGTCGTAGCGATGGCGTGTCGAATCCCGGAAAATAAGACGTAGTGATGGCGTGTCGTATGCGTAGCGGCGCGGGCGGGAAAACAAGACGTGATAGGCGTACTGTACTGGTGCGGAGCTCAGGAGCTGTAAATAAGTCGTGCAGCCCTTCTTATCTGCTCCACGGTATCTCTGAGGCCCCGTACACACGACCGAGATTCTCGGCAAAATTCAGCCAGAAACTCGGTCGGAGCTGGATTCTGGCGAGAAACTCGGTCGTGTGTACATGTTCTCTATTATCTCGTTGGTCAATGGGAAAAGTCGGCCCGCCGAGTTCCTCGGCGGCTTCCACACTGAACTGGACGAGGAACTCGATGTGTTTGGCACGTCGAGTTCCTCGGTCGTGTGTACGGGGCCTAAGTGACCGGAGAGGTGTCGGCAGCCCTATATATACGGTAAGGTCGGCTCCCCCTGTCAGGTGAAAGTGAAAGTAAAAAGTCTCCTCAGTGAAGTGAGGAGAAGGACGCTCTGTACTCAGGGGAAGAAGTAAAGCTTCTCCCCAGCACTGACCAGCAACAGTCTCTCACCCCACACAAACACCAGGGGATAGTTGAATAAATGTAGATTGTTGTACCATACTGTTGTACCATACTTGCCGGTAAAAAAAATAAGACATCCCCCGAAAATAAGCCATAGTGTGATTTCTGGAGGAAAAATAAATATAAGACGGTGTCTTATTTTCGGGGAAACACGGTAGTAGAGGGCTTGTATACTGCAGTGAATTTTTCTATTACAGTTTAGCTGATCACAGGAATGAATGAGTTGCTTTAGTGAGGAATGGGGGAAGGCAAGGGGGATTTCTGTCTTCTCACAGTCTTTATCTCACCGTATCATATGTCATCATACAGTATATACAGCTTTAAATCAAACCTGCATTGTCTTGAGATGATGGTTGCTGTCAAA
Organism: Rana temporaria; assembly: GCF_905171775.1. Lineage (NCBI taxonomy): Eukaryota > Metazoa > Chordata > Amphibia > Anura > Ranidae > Rana > Rana temporaria. Next base: position 110,513,069 of record NC_053496.1, on the reverse strand, counting down.
CAATGTAATGTCAAATGCACTTCTTTTCAGTAGCCCAGAATCGGCGAAGAGAAGGTCAGCACCATACGTGGAAGCCAGATCATCTGTAGCTAAATAAAGTAATATAAATATATTGAACTACCTTTGCCTAATTCAGCAAGCATTTGCACCAGTTTCAGTAACCTTTACCGACATGGACAAAAATCCAAGTAGATCTCACAATTGCCACTTTAACCACTTGAGCTCTGGAAGATTTTGCCCCCTTCATGAGCAGGGAATTTTTGTTTGCTATTCAGCACTGTGCTACTTTAATTGGCAATTGCGCGGTCATGCAGCACTGTACCTAACACGTTTAAATAGAGCTTTCTTTTGGTGGTATTTGATTATCACTGGTGTATGTTTATTTAAAGCCAGCAGCTATGCTTTTTGTAGCTGCTGACTTTTAATAAACATAAAAAAAGGCTGGAACTCCACTTTAATCTTTAATACAGTTTCTGATTTTAATAAAAGGTTTCTATATTCTCTGTAACCATTTGGTTGCCCTTAAAATCCCATTGGAAGAACTTAGTAAAAATATACATTCTTCACCTATTGCTAGTTATCTGTCACTTGATGTTCCCCAAACTTGATTCAGATTGATAGTTGCTGCATTATTAGGCAATGTTCAGATCGAAACATGCTATTTTAATTCTTACACCGACATACATCTGCTGACTTATATCATTACTTACTAATTCATCTAATACTGAATATAAAAAAAAAACAGTTAACAATGACTACTCTGCCAACAGGAGTTTATTTAATTAAGCACGCCATCTTCAGACATTACTCATATCACACATGCCATGCTTATATTTAGGAATGGTGCACATGGCTGTTAATGCTCTGCTTCTACCCGTCTCTGCTTTCCGTTTCAGCGTTCAGTAACTTGACTGAGATCTCAATTTTGCGCTTGGTTTCACAGACAGAGGAGGAGGACAGGAAATAGACATGGCATTCACAAATATAATTAGTTCTCTGTGCTCATGAGGGCTTAATACACAGAAACCTCTAAAGAAAAGGATGAAAGAAGGAAGGCTGACCATACGAGATACTAGATTTATGTGACTATCCTAGATCACATAAATGTTTAAATTAAAATGTTCATTAGTTTATTTATTTACAATATTAAGTTACTGAATTATAATGAAAAAATGTTGATGTACAGTAGATCTCCCTTCGATTCATTACATGCAAAGTTAGAAATGTGGCAGAAATAATCCATTTCCATATGGTACGTCTATTTAAATAGAACATAACATGACAATCCAAAAGTTTCAAATTGACATGCAGTAAATGTAATTTGCAATAACACAGTCAGGTAAGGTCATGATGACTCAAGTTAACAGCAAAGAGAACTCAAAACTGATAATTCAAGTGGGCTGAGTGACACAGGGATTCCTTCAGAATAATCTCTGTAGTGGGGTTCCCTCTTCTAACACCACCACCATGTAGTTAATTTCCTCCTACCAATAAATAAGTAGTACAATAAACAGGGAGAATCAAATCCTTCAGTAATGACTTTGGCAGGTGGGCAGACTTGAAAGTTCAACATATCTTGTCCATGCAGAAATATAAAACAACATTTTCAGGCACTCCGCTAGTGCTTGCCTAAATATTGGTGGACAATACCAGAAAAAGCTTACAATTAATGTTGTAAAATATTATTTTGTCATTTCTGCATTAATCTCACTAGTTACCTGCAGGGCCGCTGATAGGGGGGGACCACCAGCCCTCCTGCAGGGGGCCCAGGCAAACAGGGGGGCCCTGACAGAAAAGGGAATCATTGTGATCGGATGGAGGGGCAATTACAGAATTACTTCCCCTGCACTGACCCCCTCCCTGTTCTGCCTTCTTTTGATCCCCCCTCTGTGCCCCCTGTCACTATGCTGTCTCCCCCCCCCCCCCCCACGGCACTGCTGGCTTACCTGTCTCGTATAAAATAACAAATTATAAAATAAAATACATTTTAATATATTTTAACATTCTTTAAAAAATTATATAAAAAAAGTTTAAAGATTTTTAAAAACTATTTTAAAAAGGGCCAATTCACACGGGTTCTCTGTTATGTTTGTGTCCGCTAAGAATGATTTTAGTGTATTTAGTTGGTGAAAATATTGTTTGGATATATTTTGGGGGGGCCCTGTCAGGTAGGCTGTACGGGGCCCCGTGATTTCTAACAGCAGCCCTGGTTACCTGTTATATCCCACAACAGAATTTAGGTTCATAATAAATTAATGATCTTACCAGTCAATAATCCAGAAAACACAACAGATCTTCCAGGTTGTGACAAATACCAATAGTTATGGTGAAATATACTTTTACTATTGTTCTTGCTGAGTTTCCTGCATAACAAAAACACAGAAACATTGTACGTTCGGTGAAGTTATATATACATAAGCCTTAGAAGTAGATATAACTGACTAAATGTGCTGTAAAGCTCACATTTCTTATTTCTAAAATGGATTTATATAATAAAAAAATATTTTTAGATCGAAAATATGCTTAGCTCCAGCTCAATTCCCATTCTTCTAGTAAATATTTCTTCATAGATATTCTTACATTCCAAAGCATATTCCATTCTAAAATTGAATCATTACTTTAATGGGTGTTGGAGGTTCAGCCTGTTGTGCAGCTTGGATATCAGTAATTTGGAAGATTCAATGTCCATCAGTTGTAAGCCCGCTGAAATATTTGTAAGCTCCTCCAAAGTGCAATCTGCTAACAAAAGAGTCTCTGCTGCCATAAGCCGACTCTTTTTATCGTGAAGTTGGTGTGTTTGATGGAGAATACTCTTCATGGCGTCCTTTACCTCCTAAAATAAAACATGAATTATTTCTTGCTTGCAAACCTTATGTTTTATATAACTAAGAATATCCATCACAATGAACAGCCCACATATTATTTATGCAATTATAGATAAAGAAAACTGACTGACATGGTGTTCAACTGGTTTCCAAGTGGGCCTAGGTGGCCCTTCAGTGCTCATTTGGTGTCCCTCTACACCTTAAAAAATATTTTGTGCTACATAGAATTTTTGCTTCATCAACAAAGTTAAGCACCTATAATCAGTAAAGAGTGTAATTTTGCTTTCAACATTTGTACTAAGAACCTTACTAAGTTATGATAGTTTATATGGTGTATATTATAGCATTACACATCAATATTATATACACACACGATTTGATGTATCATTGCACATATAGTAGTATATATCAGCATTATTTGCACATGTTGTTTATATCTCATGTTTTATGTATATATCGTTGTATATGTACTGATGTCCCCAATATTCAAAAATTACACTTGTTAGAGATGTTGATTACTGAGAGGAGAAGTATAGGTCAAGACATCCTTTTTAAGATGTGTAACTGTCAGTATATGTAGGCTCTGATGATGTCCTAATTGACGAAACACGTTGGAAAGAGCTGAATGCACTGCTGCTGTCTTAGGGTGAAGGCAGCAGTGTTTTATGTATGTTTTTTTTATGTTTTTATTTGTTTTGTTTTAATGAACCCAAATCATTTCTTTATATAATATTTTCGCACAGTTTGGGAGATTAGGTTGTGGAACTTCTGTGTTACACAGGCCAGTAGAGTCCACAGAGAAGTTTCAATCACTGGAGTTGTCTGACAGTTTGATCTTATTATTAATGTTCTAAAGCTGATGTAACCTAAGTGCATGGTGGTCAGTCTCTGGTAAATGTGCATTCCACTTATTTGGTGACAGTATCCACATGAGGGGATCTTTTTTACAGAGAGATTGTCTTCTATGTTTCGAGCTTGTAGTCAGAGTCTTCATTCGTGACATGCAGTAACCCTAACTACCAATACCTGCGGTGTGCCTTGATCTAGCTACTCGGTACGCCTAAAAGAGGGCATACCCTGAATAGGAGTATGAGAAATGTATGAGGTATATGAAATGAAAAAATTGGGGAATGGGAGAGTGGAAACCAGGAAGATGAGCCGACGAGGGACATGCCAGAGGAGGAGAGATATATACTCCCCCAGACTCCTCCTCAGGCCAGCCTTCTAACTTGTAGTCAGAGTCTTCATTCGTGACATGTGGTAACCCTAACTACCAAGACCTGCGATGTGCCTTGGTCTAGCTGGTCGGTACGCCTAAAAGAGGGCAAAAAGACACAAAGGTAGGTAAAGTGTGAAAAGCTTTAATGAAACGGGTAACAGTTAATCCAATAAAGTGGCGAATGCTCTGCAAACTTCTGTATGAGGTTCAGGAATGTACTTGATAATGTAATATGGGACCCTCTGCTTAGAAGCTGCAGACGCAGCCCCGATCCTGAATGAATGCCCAGAGAATAGCTTTGGATCTAAACCTAACTTGGCACGTAAGATCCTGACATACCTAATTAATTTTTTAAAAGTAATAGGATGCGTAGGGAATGGGAGCAGGGGGCTATCCAAAGGAGTCGCTACGAATAAATTGCAAAGAGAGTCAAGTACCTCAACCGGGCACCAACTGCTGTTGGTTCGGTAGTATTTTACCACAAACCCCTGACCTGTCTGCCTATTCCTGTTGTTGGGAAGCCGTAACTTGTAATGCTCAGGGAATCTGGAGAGACTATCTCTGAGCAGAACAGGAGCATGTCAGCTGGCTTTGAACACTTCCCCGGGTCGGAGGAACCCAAAGAAACTGAGCTAAATAGCTGCCTTGAGCACTAAGCTAAGACCTGAGCCAAAAGGGGAAGTAGACAGCATGTCCGACATATCACGGAAAATATGGCTGTTAATAGGTTGACGAGACAACTGAGATGTTCCCTGGGTTCTCTGTATACCCCTTAGCATGGCTTTCAAAGGGTGAGCCGCAAAAATGGATGGACTCTCAGGCGCATGCAGGGACCTAAAATTCTGAATACTGGACAAACACAGCTTGATGGTACTAGCAGACAATGCCAGCTAACTGTGGCAATACGCAGTAAAAGTCATGACATAGTTGATATCCTTGGGGCAACTGCTAGGGTATAAAGACATAAACCTAAGGAAAGTCATCCAACCCATCATGTACGCTCTCAGCGTATTCCTGGACAAGGACCTATTGGCCAGATCGATCGCCTGAGTCCAGAAAGTGTTTAATCCATGACCAATAGCAAGTAAGGGGTGACTGGATGGCCCTTCCGTTCTGCTGCTGGATGCTGTTAGAAAAATTGTGGCATGTTGAGACGAGATAAAGCATCAGCTGCGCCATTGCTATCCCCACTAATAAACTGAAATGAAACTTGTACGTCAAGTCCAGCCATGTCAACCTGCGCATAAAAGACTAAAGGGACCCGATCTACCTTTATTGACAATTTTGGCTGCGGCCAAATTATCTGAAAAGAAGATGACCAAGTTGCCTGACCAAACTGAGCCCCATGTGATTGCTGCCGCCAGAATTGGGTAGATTTCAAACAATTCTGAAGTGGGAGTAAACTTGGGCAGATGGAAATCCTCTGGGGGCCAACGGCTGGCCAACCATTCACCGGCAAAAATGGCTGAAAAACCGACTGAAGCGGCAGCATTTGAAAACATTTTGGGAGAACTATCTATTGGATGCAAAATAAACATAGAGATGCCATTCCAATCACACAGGAACTGATCCCACATGATTATATCGGCTCAGGCACATGGATCTGTACCAGCGTGAACACTGGCAGAGACTGTGCACTTCCGCACAAGAACAGTGACGCAATAGGTGGAGCGCAAACAATTCCGTCTGCGCTCCACGTTGTCCAGCGCCGAACCCCCACGTCATCACTGTGAGACCCGCCCACACAGCACACTCGTGTCATGCAGAGAGAGCCAAAACCAACTAGGCTAGACAGACACTTCCTTTGATCGTCGCCATTTTGGTGAAGGCCAGGCTCATGAGGCACACTGATACACTCCCAGAGTGTGTCACTACGAAATGGCTAATTCTTATAAATGTATTTATTGATTGCTATACTTGCATTATTGCACTCCATGGGACCAAATATCTTGTAGAGCGGCCGGGTCTCTCAGACTGTAATTATTGCAACTGCCACAACGGCTTGCAGGGGCAGGCAAAAAATGCTTGTTTGCTCTAAGGTTGCAATTATTGTCCTGTGTTGTTATGGTGTCAGGGGATAAATGGTACCTGATTCAAGATGCATGGAGCAAAGGGTCAGATTGCAGGAAAACAGGATCAGATCCTGGTTCAGGTCAGTCTCTGCCCTGCAGGTAGTTGAAGTGGAGTCATTAACCTAAACTGTAGCATTGATGTAGTGACATGAACCAACAGGTGCTTATTGGTAGGGCAAGGCAATGCTCAGATATCAGCTATTCCACGAAGCCATACAGTAATTTTTCAAGACCCTTTTCTTATTGTTAATGAAGACAATTGGTCACTGGCTCCTGAAATGGATGTTCTACCTCCTGAACGTTGTGTTAATAAAAAAAAAAAAGGAAATAAACTGGAATTTAAATAAAACAAATGAGTCTAGAGTGCATAGTATTCTATTAAAGCCCAACTCTAGCCAAAGCGTTCTTTTTTTTGTGTTGTTGTTTGATAGGAAAGTGAGGAAGAGTTACCACCTCTCACCATTTGTTATTGCTGTGTTTCTATATTGTAATATTTATCCTCATTTCCTGTCGATGTGACAGACAGAATAGGAAATGAGTGGAAGTAGCACCAGTTCGGACAGGAGAGTGGTGTCAAAAGAACAAGAAATTACCCCAATGTGTACACATACTGTATTAAAATCTAACTAATATAGAGAAAAGCTAGCACGCCAAAGTCCTGTCCAAGGTGCTTATAAGTGTTTTTTTATGGAGCTCCATTAAGCACTTTTGGCTTTTTTCTATAATGTCTTTTACACTACGCCACCTTCCGCCACATCTAGAGGTTCGATTTTTTTTTACTAGAGTTAGGCCTTAAGCTACAAAATGTAATTGTTTGCTGCAAATGATTTCAGATTATACCTCTTCTATTATATAAATGTAACATTAAAACACGCCAATTATTTTACTTTCCCTAACAATGGTGCATTGTAAGACTGGGAAGCGCCTGCCATGTATCAGAAAGACAGACATGGTATTTGGTTGGGAAATATAAGGAATTTATCCAGAAGAACAGATTACCCTGAAAATATAAATACGCAATAGAAATGGCGCACAGTGAAGGACACAAATTATTAATATATTTTTTTTACACAGCCTAAGATCATGTTACTCTAGGTATATATACAATCAAGAGAAGAACATATATGTATTGTTATTATAGACCCTTCACCTTACTTAGTAGAATTAAGTACAGCCTCACAGATGCTCATGCTCTTATTATTACCCTTTTCCTGGCAATTTTTTAAGTCTTCATAAAAAATAAGCTCTGGGCAGCCAACATTGTAGCTGCTGAAGGGCTAAAAGAAACAAAAAAAAAATAGAAAATGTACTGGGAAAATCGATTTACATTTTGCTAAATAGAATATGTTAGTGCAGGGATTTTCAGTATACAACATATTCATTACGACAAGGTTTTTACAATATAAAAACAGCAATGAGGTTATTTAGTAAGTAGTTGTTCTTAGAGACACTGGCCATTCACAGCAGGCATTTAACAGAGAAAACTATTATTTTTTCTTGTAGGTGTTGAGTGAGGTGAATGTACAAGGAACATACTGTATAATGTAGGGAAGAAAGAAGTCAAGTTATTGATGCATTTGTCTGTATCCAGGCTTCAGTACCTGATCAGATAAATCGTATGATGGGAAGGCCTGCAGAGCAGACAAGGCTGTACTGCACACCTCCCCTGTGTGCTCCTCTGCATATTGAAGTAGAGTAGGGATGGTTTCAGGCAGCTGAGCATTCTTCAAAGATAGAAGGTATATTTTCATCTCACCATCATCCTCTGCATTATTCAACCCTTCCAAAATCGTGGCCTTTGCTAGTTCAACATCCTGCAAAAGAAAAAAAAAACAGAAACAGATTTATCAAGTTATTTATCGTATGTCCAACTTTTTTTTGGACAAAGTGCAGCAGGGCTATAACTAGTGTTATGTTTTAATTAATGTCTGCTGCACCATTGGGAGCATTTTGTTCACCTGCAATATACATAATTGGAATTGGACAGCGCTACTTTGTAACATATACAAAAAAAAACTGTGTAAATGTGTACACTAATCCCTACATGTCACAATGTGTGTCACGTACATTGTGACATGCAGGGATTAGTGTACACATTTACACAGTTTTTTGTATATTTTATATTTATTTTTGCATATATTACATATGTAGCACTATCCCAGAGGGAGCTGCTGGTTTAGATTTGGGCCTTCCGTTACCTAAAGCCTCGTACACACAATCAGTCCATCCGATGAGAACGGTCTGATGGACCGTGTTCATCGATTAACCGATGAAGCTGACTGATGGTCCGTCGCGCCTACACACCATCGGTTAAAAAACGATCGTGTCAGAACGCGGTGACATAAAACACAACGACGTTCAATGCTTCCAAACATGCGTCGACCTGATTCTGAGCATGCGTGGATTTTTAACCGATGGTTGTGCCTACTAACGATCGGTTTTGACCTATCGGTTAGGAATCCCATGTGTGTACGAGGAAACCTATCGTGTGTACGAGGCCTTACTGTTCCATACAATCGTTTCAGGGGTTTTTCCTTGAAGAGTTGTCCACAGAAATGTTTGCACGAAACACAAAGTCTCTTTCAAGGTTTTTATTGAACAAAGTTCTCCAACAGAGGGGTAGAGGGATGGGGAAAGACTCAGGTACCTTTGCTTTGCGGATCACGGGTACAACTTAGATCAAGAGGATTAACTCAGCTCCACTCTGGATTTCAGCAACTACCAGATAGGCCTACTCTCACTGGCCTAGCAGCTGGCGCGAAGCTCATCAAAGTCTCTGCCACAGACTTAATAAGTGTTGTCAGGCCGTCCCACGATCTTCTGCCACAAGATCGCGTAACCACTCACACACTTTGCACAGTTCCAATAAAGTACACAACTCACGGTGCCAAGGATCTTTCAGCCGGGCTGGCAGCACAGTGAGGTAAATTTGGCAGGGTAAGTCAAAAATAAAGCACTTTAAGTTATGCAAGGCAAGGTGTTGACAATGAGTAAAATCTCAAATAACTTAAACACACTATAGACAAACAGGTGAGAACATGGTGGGACATTACCACATTGGAACAATATGTTAAAGAGGGTATCAACCCAAAAAGACTGAGTTGGGATATAGCACCCAACGATGGTTTGGATAGTCAAGAAACCACAGAGGAATGGTATAATTTTTTTTTTAACACTAATGAACAAAGATTATAAATAAAATACAAACTTTAGGAGAACAACTTAACTCTATATTGAACACGTCTGAATACAAAGACAAAATGGCACAAATACAAGAATATATCATATATATAAAAAATTCCACCGGGACACCAATGATTATAAACAAGGCTTGGTGTATAAATTGTAGGAAAAAATAGAAGAAATGCCACAGTCTGGGGAATCTTCCCCAGAAAGAGAGAACATAGCATACACTCAAACTCTCACACCCAACAACCAAGTAAGGGGAGGAAAGGATCTTGTAGGAGGTAATAGGTATGAATTGAGAGACACTTCACAACAACGTAATAGACCACAATATGAGAATAATACACCACGTTATAATATGCCTACAAACAACAGATATGAATCCATCACACCTCACACCCCACCACCACCCCCCCCCCCCCTCCACCCTTCAGAGGAGACCCCTGTTACCAAAGACCTATAAACATAACAGGTACCCACTTTATTATGGAGGGGATATTTGGGAGAGGGGCCATGGCAGACCTCCCTGGAGAGGACAGAGGGGGAGAGGAGGATATTGAGGTCCACCCAGGTGTTCCACAAATTATTGGAGACCGAGAGGAGGGTACAGAGGTTACCCCCCACAAAAGTATACAGGGGAAAGATACCAACCACAATACAATGGAGAAGGAAGAGCAAAGGCAGTATAGGAGGCCAGAAAAAGAAAAATAGAAGTTTAGATGGAGGAATTTTTAACTTTAGTAGTATACAATTTAATGATGAGGAACTCAAAGTCTTGGAATTGGGTCTGAAATATGCTCCACCCAAGAATATTAATACATTTAGAACCTTCATAGATTTACCTAAGTTCATTAGAAGAGTAAATATTAAGAAACATTTTGCTATGAAAGCTCAGGATATTACTGACACAGATTCACTGTTTGAACAAAGTGGACTGAGGAATAAGTCCACATGTAACCCTAGGCACGGTAACAATCAATGTCTTGATGTGTTTAAATTATGGTTGAACAAGACATAGAAGAGACCCATATCCATCCCATTAGGGGTAATAAAGAATCCAACAGGGCCTTAAGCAATTAGAAAAAAATAAAGATATTATTATAAGACCAGTGGATAAGGGGGGGGGGGGGATAGTGGTATTAAATAAAATGGATTATAAGAACGAACTAAACTGCCTAATAGAGGACAAAGAAACATACAATAAACTAAGAGGATACCCTGTGAATAAATTAAAAGCCACCTTAACTAAAAATAAATAAAAAAAAGCCCAAGAAAAAGGCATATTGGACAAAAAGGAAGCCCAATATCTAATCCCGACAGCACCTAAGACCCCTATTAAATATCAGGTTCCCAAGATACACAAAAACATCCAGAAACCCCCAGGATGCCCCATCATTAATGGGGTAGATTCTCTATTCTCCAGAGTTGGGGAGTACTTGGGTCTTTACTTACAGCCCATTGCTCAACAATTTCCATCCTATACAAAAGATAGTAGGGATCTCATTAATTTCATCAAGGATATCCTGACCAAAGATCACACGTTCTTAGCAAGTATAGATGTTGATTCATTATACACTAATATCAGACAAAAAGATGCAACTTTGGCTATTAAATGGGTGTTGGAAACTAAAACAACGTTACATAACACACAAAAAGACTTCATGTTGGATCTATTGCAATTGGTGATGGAAAATAATTACTTTTGGCATGACAAACAATACTACAAACAAATAAGGGGAGTCGCCATGGGAGCAAACATTTAAATGGGAGTCAGAGGAAATATTTGGAAGAAACATCCCAGGATTAAAAAAAAATACAACAGATACATTGACGACATTTTCCTAATTTGGGAAGGCAGTGAGAAGTCTTTGAAAGAATTTTTACAACATATTAACATTAACAAATATAACATTTCCAATATGTTGATTAATAGATTTGAACAAAAGGCATACAGATAACAACAACTTATCAAAACACAACAAAAAGTAGGATTAATGGACAGGAAGCAATTCCTTATCCCTAAACCAAAAAAGGAAGGAAAATACAATATGACCTTTTGTACAGAATTGAATAGACAACATAAACACATAGAAAAAATCATTTAAACACATTGGCCAATTCTACTTTGAGATCTGGTCCTGGCTAAGGCTTTAACATCACGCCCAAAGTTTATCTACAAACCCCCCCGCCCCCCCATTTTGAAGGACAAAATTGACAAAAGTATCCTTGACCCCCCCAAAGTCACTTTCCTTGATCAAACAGGCTTCTTTAAATGTGGTAGATGTTTAGTATGTAGAACATGCAAAGGAGATAAGAAAAAAATCACTTTAAATCTAGATCTTCAATATATGAAATTATCAAATTTATAACCTGTGGCACCACTCACGTACCTCTTAGAATGTGAATGTGGTCTCTCCAATATGTGGGTAGGACAACAAGAGAACGTAGACCCCTTTCACACTGAAGCGTTTTTACAGCGTTTTATGGTTAAAAATAGCGCTATTAAAACGCTCTACATGCATCTCAATGGACCCTTTCACACTGAGTCCTGCAAGCAGCATCTTTGGAGCAGCTTTTGGGCACTGAAAAAAAAAAACGCTCCAAAAACGCCCCTCTTCATTTAAATGAATTGAAAGTGCTGTAAAAACGCCTTAAACTTTCACACTGAGGCGTTGCACTGGCAGGGCATTGAGAAAAGTCCTGCAAGCAGCATCTTTGGAGCAGCTTTTGGGCACTGAAAAAAACGCTCCAAAAACTCCCCTCTCTATTGAAATCAATTGAAAGCGCTGTAAAAATGCCTTACCCTTTCACACTGAGGCACTTCAAAAACGCAGCGTGAATGCGGCCGGCGTAAGCGCGCCTAATTCAAATTAGGCTGAGGGGGCCTGTTTTATGGTAATGGAGGGTGACTTGACGTGTACATATCCCAGTGTGCATTGCGGCAAAGTACGCGGGAAAGGACGTATTGGTTTCGACGTGTACGTAAATTACGTCCAGCCCTATTCACGGACGACTTACGCAAACCACGTAACATTTTCAAATTTCGACGCGGGAACGACGGCCATACTTAACATTACTAGTCCAACTATTTGATGGAATAACTTTACGCTTGAAAATGCCTTACGTAAACGGCATATCTATACTGCGACAGGCGCGCGTACGTTCGTGAATAGGCGTATCTATTGATTTACATATTCTACGCCGAGCGCAATGGAAGCGCTACCTAGAGGCCAGACTAAATATTGCACCCTAAGATACGTCGGCGCAAGCCGTCGTATCTTAGATAGGTTTAAGTGTATCTCTGTTTGAGAATACACTTAAACTGAGGATGACGCAGATTCCGAGTTAGGTCGGTGTATCCAACGCCGGCCTAACTCTATGTGAATCTAGCTATTAGAGTATAAAAGACTGCCAATTACAGACTCCATAAGCTTCTGATGACGCCCAGTGAGAGGGGAAAAACACGCCAAGCTAAGGAAAATCTGTGAAGGTTGTATGCCAAGGCAGCAATTTTGCATGACTTTGCATGAAAGATTTTTGATGTAAGTGTAATATTTTTTGAACCTTTTAACCACTTTAGCCCTGGACCATTTGGCTGCCCAAAGACCAGCGCACTTTTTGCGATTCGGCACTGCGTCGCTTTAACTGACAATTGCTCGGTCGTGCGATGTGGCTCCCAAACAAAATTGACGGCCTTTTTTTTCCACAAATAGAGCTTTCTTTTGGTGGTATTTGATCACCTCTGCAGTTTTTATTTTTTGTGCTATAAACAAAAATAGATTTTCGAATTTTGAAAAAAAGCTATATTTTTAACTTTTTGCTATAATAAATATCCCCCAAAAATATATAAAAAAAACTTTTTTTCCCCCCTCAGTTTAGGCCGATGCGTATTCTTCTACATATTTTTGGTAAAAAAAAATCGTAATAAGCGTTTTTATGGCATTTTTATAAAAAAAAAATTCACTAGTAATGGCGGTGATCAGCGATTTTTATTGTGACTGCGACATTATGGCAGACACATCGGACACTGGTTACTGTAAAAATAATACTGGCAGTGAAGGGGTTAACCAGTAGGGGGCGCTGAAGGAGTTAAGTGTGTCCTAGGGATGTGTTCTAACTGTGGCTACGTGTGACATGACACTGATCACCGCTCCCGATCACAGGGAGCTGTGATCAGTGTCCTATCACTAAGAAGAATTGGGAAATGCTTGTTTACATCAGCATTGACCCGACGCTTCCATCTCAAACTTGATTCAGAGCATGCGTGGAATTTTGTGTGTCGGAATTGTCCACACACGATCGGAATTTACGAGAACGGATTTTGTTGTCGGAAAATTTGAGAATCAGCTCTCAAATTTTTGCTGACAGAAATTCCTAGAGCTTGGGTTTTGCAGATTCCTCTGTGCTTGTTGCCTACATCACCAAACACATACAAACTTCCAAGATATATTTGAATCCTACTTACTGACTTATTTTTACACCGGAAGTTTTGTGTGCAAAAGGCAGCAAGAAGCCTGCAATAGGTGTGCTTGGAAATTCTTCTATTGCATCATAAATGAATGTTCTAAAATCACCAGTCTACCAGCAGTACAAAGTGGGATGGCCTGGTGGGCAGTCAGTCTGTGCGCCCTGTAAGCATTTCAAGGTTCCATTTTCAGTTGTGATTGGAATGTCCCTTAAAGCAAGACTTTAATGAACTGTAAAGTATATGTTGATCTACTATAAACTGGCTGTGAGCCATTTCATAAGATTACTGTCAGTTTTTAATACACTTGTACAAAGTTTTATGTTCCAAGCTAACTGTGAGCGTTTGCCAAGAAATAGATGTACACATTTAACTCCAAAACCACTAGTCATGGTGTAAAAAGTTATGTTGCAGGCATGTACGTGTATTCTATCCTAAAAAAAAAAATATTCTAAAATCAAGAACTGAAAACAAGAATGGCACACCTTTCCATCAAAACCACATCACAAGTACTTTAACACAACTGCAACCACACATTTCTCACTGGTCACCACTGTACCTACACACTTCTCCGCTCAACAACATTGCACTTACATACTTTTCCACTGGTCACCACTGTACCTACACACTTCACTGACCAACACAACAACCACTCACTTCTCCACCTACTAACTATACAACCACACACTTCTCAACTGACCAACACTGCAACCACAAACTTCTCTACTGGTCCCCAGTCACCATTTCACCTACACACTTCTCCGCTTAACCAACATTGCACCCACACACTTTCCACTGGTCACCACTACAATCACACACTTCTTCACTAACCAACAACACGGCAACACACTTCTCTGCTGGTCACAACTTCACCTACACACTTCTCCACTCACCAACATTGCACCCACACACTTCTCTACTGGTCACACTGCACCTACACACTTCTCCACGCACCAACATTGAACTCACACACTTTTCCACTGCTCACCACTGTACTTACACATTTCAACATGGCAACCCCACACTTCTCTACTGGTCACCACTAGACATGTGCAGACTGGAATATTTTGTTTTGTTTTTTCGTTTTAGTTTGGAAAATAAATGTATTTAGTTACTCCCGAAAATCGTTTTGATTTATTTTGTTTTTTTCTTTGGGGAATAGCTTTCGTCCGAAAATCCAATAATACTTGGCTTCTGTCAAATGGTCAAAAGAATATTCGCCGGAACGTCGAATCTTTGTTGGTTTCTGTCTAATGGTCAAAAAAATCAAAAAAGTCGAATCGTAAATTTCTGTTCGAATATTCCGCCTACAAGAATTCTAATGTTGTATGACTAGTAATAATGTCGAATCTATTCTCTATAATGTCGAATCTATTTTCTCATAAATCGAAATCTATTCTCTGTAATGTCGAATCTATTATTTCTATAGTGTCGAATCTTTTCTCTATAATGTCGAATCTTTTCCCTATAATGTCGAATCTCTCTATATGGAATTTTTACCGCAACGAAAACGAAAATAAAGCATTTTTTATGTCGGATCTTTTGGTTTTCGATTCTTGCACTTTCGTTATCGTTTGTTAAAACGATAACGAAAAAACCTGATTTTCGGACGAAAATGCATTCTAACGGAAACGAATGCACATGTCTAGTCACCACAACATCCACACAATTCAACACAGGCCAACACTGCAACCACATACTTCTCCACTGATCACCACTGTACGTACACCCTTCTCGACTCACCAACATTGCACCCACACACTTCCCCACTGGTCACCACTACACCCACACACTTCTCTGCTGGTCACAACATTTCACACACACACACACACACACACACACACACACACACACACACTTTTCCACTGGTCACCACTGTACCTACATACTTCTCCACTGACCAACACTAAAACCACACACTTCTCTACTGGTCTCCACTGCACCTACACACTTCTCCACTCACCAACATTGCACCACACACTTCTCCACTGGTCACCACTACACCCACACACTTCAACACTGACCAACACTGTAACCACACACTTCTCTACTGGCCACCACTACATCCACACACTTCTCCACTCTCCAACATTGCATCCACACACTTCTCTACTGATCATTGCTACACCCATACACTTCTCTCCCGACCAACACTGCACCACACACTTCTCCACTGAACAACACTGCACCCACATACACTGTATGTTCACACTTCTCGACTCACCAACATTGCACCCACACACTCTCCACTGTTCACCACTGCACCTGCACACTTCTCTACTTACCAACATTGCACCCACACACTTCTCTACTGGTCACCACTACATCCACACACTTCTCCACTGACCAACACTGCAACCACACCCTTCTCTACTGGTCACCACTGCACCTGCACACTTCTCCACTCTCCAACATTGCATCCACACACTTCTCTACTGATCATTGCTACACCCATACACTTCTCTCCCGACCAACACTGCACCACACACTTCTCCACTGAACAACACTGCACCCACATACTTTTATCCCTGATCACACTTCCACCCACACATCTCTCCAGTGGCCTCTGCTGCACTCACACTCTACTTATATTGCACTCACACCCTTCTTCACTGTCTGCCACTGCACCCACACAATTCTGTAGTGACCACCACTGCACCCTAAAAATATATATTCAAATTGTGCAGTGCTACACTTTACAAAAATCTATTATCCACTTATAAATATGTGATTAACCCCCTCGTGTTAGAAGATAGCACATTTATTTTGTGATGTTTATGTGAATAATGTGTGGTGTTTTCTGGGGCGGTAGTGGGGGGCTTATTCACACATGTATTTTTAAGTGGTTTACACTCTGAGGGATTTTTGTAAAGTGTAGAAGACGCATTTTTATGTTAACTACTGCACCCTTCCTCTTCTTTACTGACCAACACCGCACCCACACACTTTTCCACTGACCATCACTGCACCCACACACTTCTCTAGTGACCAACAGTGCACCCACACTTTTCTACACTGATCAAAATTGCACATACACTTCACCAACCTCCACTGCACCCAAACACATCTACGTTGACTGCCACGGCACCCACGCACATCACCAGTGACTGTCACTGCACCTACTCTCTTCTACACTACACTGCACCCATATGCTTCTCCATTGACTTCCACTGCACCCAAATATTTCTCCAATGCCCAACAGTGCATCCACACACTTCTCCGCTAAATAGTACTGCATGCACACACTTCCCTACTGAAATCTGCTGCATCCACACACTTTTGCACTAACCACCACTGCATCCGCACACTTCTCCACAGACCTACACTGCATCCACACACATTTCTCCCTGATCAAAGTTGCTCCCACACTTCTGTCCACCACAATCATACTCTTTTTACACTGATCAACACTGCACCCACACGCTTCTATACTCACCGCTACTGCACCCACACAACTCTCCAGTGACCCACACTGCACCCACGCATTTCCCCTCTAACCACCACTGCACCCAAACACTTCTCTAGTGACCAACACTGCCCTCACACACTTTAACAATGTAAGTAGGCACACTCAGGTGTCTTAGCCCAAAGACTATTACCAAATTATTCAATAAAAGTCCCAGGAAAGTCCATTAGGTAATGTGGCAGAGCCCATTCACATGGGCAAGCTAATCTTGAAGCTATAGTAAAAAGCTCTGTATGCAAACAAGGAAACAACATAAGGAGGGAAGCACCTCTAAGTGTAGCATGGATTATAATTGTATTAAAGAAATGCCAAAGAACCACTCACAATTAAAATTTATGTAAAACCTCATCAGAAGTTGGCACTGTGCCCACTCACTACTTCACTGACCAACCCTGCACCACCTACTTTACTCCCTGGTCACAGCTGCACCCACACTTCTTCACTTATGAATGCTGTACCTGGGCACTTCTCTATAAACCAATGCTACTACAGCCAATTCTCCACTTTATGTTGTATGACATACCACTGTTGCACTATGCTACGCATTCCATTACATTCCTGAGACTGCTAAACTCTGTACAGTGCAGTGTACAGTTATTAAAAAAAATATATAGGAACTTGGAATTTCATTCAATGCAAAACTCATTCAATGAGCAGGCATTCTTTTGTAAGCACATATAAACAAAAGTATACTTGGGAAAGAAATCATTTTTCAGAGTACACGTCAAAACATATCTGGAATCAATAACAGTCATGACAACAAACCCCTTAGGACTTCAGGGATAATGTCAACCAGAAAGGAAAGTCTTAAGGAATTAATGGATGACCTACCTCTTCTTCACAAAGGTCCATTCTGCAGATCTTGCCAATAATTGCTCCTGCTATAATAATTCCTGTTTCCATAATCTCTGGGGTTGCCACTTTTGCTCTAAGCTTATCCTGTAAATGAAAGTCAGTTCTCAATTTTTATACTTACACCACAGAATATATTATTTTTTGTATACGAAAGCAATCAAAAGCTGTTATATGTTACAGTGTGTTATCCATAGGTAGTTGTAATAAAAAGAAATATAATGCTACATGCTACAACATTTCTCCCACCTGTCTGGACATTCCGTACCTTCATTAAAGCGGAGTTCCAACCACAATTAGCATTTTTTAAATGTATGTCCTTTCATCCTGCGTTTTTATAATATAAATCTGGTCACTTACTATTTTACAATCCGCCGCCGATCCGCATAGATATTCAAAAAAGATAGTTTATAAAACTATATCTACACCGTTGTCATTTTGCTTGTGTGCATTGTGAAGCCTACAGGCACTTACTTCCTGGAAGTCTTGGATGGGGAGTGATAATTGGACAGCGCACTGCATCATGGGAAATGATGACACACATTTCCCAGGAGCATTAGAGGGAGATGATGTCAGAATCCTAGGTGGTTTTAAAGGCAGATTTCGTGGGACCGCATAGCAACAGGCATTTCCAGATGAGTAAAAAAAAAAAGTTTTCTTTTTTTTTTTCTTTTTTAGTCGTAAGCTACAGTTTAAAGCAAAATTGTTTTTTTGATGGAACCTCCACTTTAAAGCTGAACTACAGAAAAATAAACACAAAGGGCCAGATTCAGGTACATTGGCGTATCTTTGTGCCGGCGTAGCGCATCTCATATGCGCTACGCCGACGTAACATTGAGAGGCAAGCTGAGTATTCACAAAGCACTTGCTCCCATATTTACGCCAGCCTAACGTAAATAGCACAGCATAAGCCCGCCTAATTCAAAGTGGGCAGGTAATGGGCGTGTTGTATTAAAATGAATCGTGACCCCATGTAAATGAATGGCCGTACGAACGGCGCTTGCGCGCGCATGCTCAGAATCACGTCGCATATACTCCCCAAGATACGCCGGCTCAATGCCTACGACGTGAATGTAACCTATGCCCAGCCCCATTCACATACGACTTACGTAAATGACGTAAAATACGACGGCTGTTCCGACGTTTCCGACGTCCATACCTTAACATGACTTACCCCTGCTTTATGAGGGGTAAACTTACGCCGGACGTACGCCTTACGTAAACGGCGTAGATTACTGCGATGGGCGTAAATACGTTTGTGAATCGGGGTATCTTGCTCATTTACATATTCAACGCGTAAATCAATGGAAGCTCCCATTGCGGCCAGCGTAAATATGCGCCCAAGATACGACGGCGTAGGAGACTTACATCGGTCGTATCAAGCCAAAATTCAGGCGTATCTTGTTTCCTGAATCAGGCGCATCAGGCGCATCCTAGAACTTACGCGGCGTATCACCATATAAGTCGGCGGAAGTTCTCTCTGAATCTGGCCCAAAATCAAAGCAGCTATGTATATTAATTTAAAACCATAGCATGTTTTTTAAATGTGTCTGGTGTAAGTACCTGAATTTACTTTGATTATACTGTATATTTTTCCTGTAATCTCCAAAACTGGGAGAGGGAGGGTCAGACTCAGCAGTAAAACCAATTAGGTTTTTCTGTATTTCAGTGTGCTGACAGGGAACATACTGCCAGTAGAAGAGACCAAAGTGAGCAGAGGGATGGTTTCTTCAATATACTGCTGTTTCTGCATTACTCAATCAGCAGGCTGAGGGTGTGCTAGACTAACCTATGCTGCTAAATCCATTGGCCCAGATTCAGGTAGATTCGCGCAATATTTGCGTGGGCAAAGAGCAAAAATTTTTCTCTGCGCCCACGCAAATATTGCGCTTTGCCTGCGATTCACGGAGCAATTGCTCCGTAAATTGCGTGGGGGCTATGCTAATTAGCCCTGCGTAAGGGCGCCTAATGTAAATGATCCCGCCAGGGGCGGGAATCATTTAAATTAGGCGCGCTCCCGCGCCGAGCGAACAGAGCATGCTCCGTCGGGAAACTTTCCCGACGTGCATTGCGGCAAATGACGTCGCAAGGACGTCATTTGCTTCTAAGTGAACGTGAATGGCGTCCAGCGCCATTCACGGTTCACTTACGTAAACGACGTAAAATTTGAACGTCGCGAGCGGGAAGCGCAGCTATACTTTAGCATTGGTTGCGCCTGCTATTAGCAGGAGCAGCCTTATGCTAAAGTCGCCGTACGGAAACTCCGTACCTTGCGTGCGCAGGGCCCCGCGCAACTTTTGTGAATCGGTGGTAGTATGCAATTTGCATACTATACGCCGATCACAATGGCCGCGCCCCCTAGCGGCCAACGCAAGAATGCAGCCTGGGATGTGAAGGCATAAGGAGGCTTATGTCTGTCACATCCTAGGCTGCAGTCGGTGTAACGAGGTTCCTGAATCAGGAGCACTCGTTACACCGGAGCAAGTAAGCCCTTGCGCCGCGCAACCTATGGTTGCGCGGGCGCAAGTGCTTCTTGAATCTGGCCCATTATGTCCAGCTCCTGTATGTGCTTTCTGGCAGGGGTGCTTGGCTAAACAGGATTAGCAGTCCTTCAGCATGTAAAACAGTGCACACATACACATATGTCAGTTGCCTATACACCTTTTTGCACAAAGTTTACTTTATATTACTTTTAATATAGGCTGGGTTTGCCACAAATGTGGGTGTGGTTGTTGTGGTCAGTTAAAAAAAATGATCGAGTCCAACGCGGTGACGTAAAACACAACGGCGTGCAGAGAAAAATGAAGTTCAATGCTTCCAAGCATGCGTCGACTTGATTCTGAGCATGCGCGGGTTTTTAACCAATGCTTTTGCGTACTAACCATCGGTTTTGACCTATCGGTTAGGCGTCCATCGGTTGAATTTTAAAGCAAGTTCTAAATTTTTGGACCGAAGGATAACTGACCGATGGGGCCCACACACGGTCGGTTTGGACCGATGAAACGGTCCTTCAGTCCGTTTTCATCGGTCTTGACTGATCTTGTCTACGCGGCCTTAGGGTTATACTGCCATCTACAGAATAAATAGCCACTGGGCACATAGAAACGGCAGGCCTTCCCCCTTGGAACACACCCACTTAACACCTGCACAGTTGTAGCAAACAGTATGATAGAAAATGAGGGGAGCGAGCTGTGTCCCTCAAAGGTTGCTAAGAAAAGGATATTATCATAAGTACAAAAATCACATTTTCCTTATCATCCACTGAGGCAGAGATGTATTATGGCCTAGGCCGACAAGGCCCAGGCCTAGGGTGGCACTTTTTGTGGGGGGCAGCGAAAAAGCCCACCCTGTCCTCCTGTGCTCATCCCACCCTGTCCCCCTGTCCTCATCCCACCCTGTCCCCCTGTGCTGATCCCACCCTGTCCCCCTGTGCTGATCCCACCCTGTCCCCCTGTCCTCATCCCACCCTGTCCCCCTGTGCTCATCCCACCCTTTCCCCCTGTGCTCATCCCACCCTGTCCCCCTGTGCTCATCCCACCCTGCCCCCCTGTGCTCATCCCACCCTGTCCCCCTGTCCTCATCCCACCCTCCCTCTGTCCTCATCCCATGAAAATGACAGGACGGGTCTTAAAAAGGAAGGGGTGCATCATATATAAAGTAGGGGGTGCGCGAGTTTCACCAGGCCTAGGGCAGCACAAAACCTAAATACACCCCTGCACTGAGGTACACAGTTTCATGATAATTAAGCAACCTAGGGACATCTAAAAACAGTCCAAACTGAGAGGCAGACATGCCAAAACATACACAGGTGAACCAGCCCAACAAGAGCAAAAACAGAACAAAAGGCAACCAAGGTCGTTAATAATCCCTTGCATAACCTTTTGGTCAAAACTGGTATTTGCAAAGGCAGACGCATCAGTCTTGTCAACCATTTGTAAAGAAGACTCGGTTATAGCTGTGCAGATTTGAAACATAGAGGCCTGATGATGAAAAGCCTAAGAAATACTCACTTCCCTGGTGGGGTGAGCTTTAATGGGAAAAAGAAACAATTTATTTCTAAACTCATAAGGGCAGATCCACAAAGGAAGTACGCCGGCGTATCTACTGATACGCTGGCGTACTTTCAAATTTCCCACGTCGTATCTTTGTTTTGAATCCTCAAAACAAGATACGACGGCATCTGGGTTAGATCCGACAGGCGTACGTCTTTGTACGCCTTCGGATCATAGATGCAATTCTTCGGCGTCCGCTGGGTGGCGTTCCCGTCGTAATCCGCGTCGAGTATGCAAATTAGCTATTTCCGACGATCCACGAACGTACAGGTGGCCGTCGCATTCTTTTACGTCGTTTCAGTTTGGCTTTTTTTGGCGTATAGTTAAAGCTGCTATTTGGTGGCGTACGCAATGTTAAGTATGGCCGTCGTTCCCGTGTCGAATTTGAAAATATTTTTTTTTGTTTGCGTAAGTCGTCCGTGAATGGGGCTGGACTTAATTTACGTCCACGTCAAAACAATGACGTTCTTGCGACGTCATTTAGCGCAATGCATGGTGGGAAATTTAGGGACGGCGCATGCGTAGTTCGTTCGGTGCGGGGACGTGGTTCATTTAAATGAAACACACCCCCTACTCGCCGATTTGAATTACGTGCCGTTACGCCGCGAGAGATACACTACGCCGCTGTAACTTACGGCGCAAATTCTTTCTGGATTCAAAGCTTTGAAAAGTACGTTACAGCGGCGTAGCGTATCTTAAATGCGCTGCGCCCATGCAATTGTACGTGAATCTGCCCCATAGTATTGCACAATAACAAGTCTAATCTATCTACAGCCAACAGTGTATCCAGGAGCCAGAGAACCTCTTTTAGGACCTTCTGAAGTTACAAAAAGATAACATTTCTGCCTAAAAAAGCAGTGTCAGAAAGGTAAACCCTGATTGCCCTCAACATATCCCAGGAATTGAGAGAAATCCTAGAGGTGAGCTGATGCCAGACACAGGGAGGGCAATACAATAACTTCATGAAGTGAAAAGCAGAAACCACTTTGGGTAAAAAGAAGGTCCTTGGTTCTAAAACAACCTTGTCTATGTGTAACAACAAATGGGGCCTCCTAAAGGACAATGCTGATTACCCATAAACCCTTCTTACCAAAGTGATGGCCACAGGAAATACTAACTTATGGGATAGCAATGTCAAAGATATTTCCCAAATAGATTCAAAAGAAATTCTTCATACCACCGAAAATACTAGATTTAAATCCCACACTTGGATCACAGGGAGCAGCATTTGAAACCCCTTTTATAAAAGTACATGTCAAAGAATAATTAGCAAGAGGACATTGAAAAAGAGGGGACAGTGCAGACTCATGACCTTTGAAGATGCTAAAGACTAATGCCGCGTACAGACGGTCGTTTTTTGAGATGAAAAAAAACGACGTTTTAAAAAACGTCATTTAAAATGATCGTGTGTGGGCAAAACGTCGTTTTATGTCTTCAAAAAAACGACCAAAAAAAAATTCGAACATGCTCGAATTTTTTGTGTCGTTTTTCAAAACGTCGTTTTTGTTTCACAGAAATTGACCGTGTGTAGCAAAAAACGACTTATAAAACGACGTTTTTAAACCCGCGCATGCCCAGAAGCTAGTTATGAAGTGAGCTTCAATGGAAAAAAGTGGTGAAACGTAACCTCGCTTTGCTAGAGCATTGTGAAAAAACGATGGTGTGTAGGCAACTTCGTTTTTGAAAATGATGTTTCAAAAACGTCGTTTTATTTCATGATTTAAAACTTCGTTTTTTTTCATCACAAAAAACGACCGTCTGTATGCGGCATAAGGGCCAGATCCACGTACATCGGCGCATGTTTACGTCCGGCGTAGCGTATCTCAGATACACTACGCCGCCATAACTTACAGCGTATTTCCCGTATCCACAGAGAATTTGCGCCATAAGTTACGGCGGCGTAGTGTAACTGTGTCGGCGTAAGGGCGTGCAATTCAAATCACTAAGTTGTGGGCGTGTTTTATGTTAATACGTCTTGACCCAACGTAAATGAAGTTTTTTTTTTAACGGTGCATGCGCCGTCCGTGGGGGTATCCCAGTGTGCATGCTCCAAATTAACACGCAACAAGCCAATGCTTTCGACGTGAACCTAATTCTACGCAAAGCCCTATTCGCGAACGTTTTACGCAAACGACGTAAAATTCGACGCTGGCCCGACGTCCATACTTAACATTGAGTATGCCTCATATAGCAGGGGTAACGTTACACCGAAAAAAGCCTTACGGAAACGGCGTAAAAAAATGCGCCGCCCGGACGTACGTTTGTGGATTGGCGTATCTAGCTAATTTGCATACTCGAGGCGGAAATCGACGGAAGCGCCACCTAGCAGCCAGCGTAAATATGCACCTTAGATCCGACGGCGTACTAAGACGTACGCCAGTCGGATCTAGCCCAGCTTCAGGCGTATCTTGTTTTGTGGATACAAAACAAAGATACGCCGGAGCAACCTAGAAGTTACGCGGCGTATCAATAGATACGCCGTCGTAACTTCTTCGTGGATCTGGCCCTAACTGGTGGTATACCCCCAAATGGAAGGGAAAAAAATAACAAAGCCCACTAAAAAATCCCCAGACACTTACACCAGTATAAATAAATCTTCTAGGTTTGATGGGGAATCTTGCTGGAAGAAGACAGGCCTATTATTACCAGGTAAGAATTACAGAATCCCAAAAATATGTACAGTGGAACCTCAGATTGCGAGTAACGCGGTTAACGAGAGTTTCGCAATACGAGCACTGTATTTTAAAATATCCTAACTTGGTTTGCGAGTGTTGTCTCACAAAACGAGCAGGATTCAGACCAAAGCGGTGTTCAGTACCGCGTTTGGCCTGAAGTGGGGGGGTGCCGGAGCCAGAAAGGAGTCTTTCCGAGGTTTACCGAGGTCAGCCGAACTGTCCTCGGGCCTTTCCAGCCATTTCCAAGGCTCTCTGGCGCCCCTCACCTCTGGCCGCATGTGGTATTGCATGCCATTGAAGTCAATGCAGAACAAATTATTTTCGTTTCCATTGACTTCAGTGGGGAAACTCGCTTTGATATGCTAGTTCTTTGGATTACGAGAATTCTCCTGGAATGGATTATGCTCGTAATCCGAGGTTCCGCTGTATATTTCAGAACCTTGTTTCAACAGCCAGGTAGTCAAAGCCACTGAAAATTAGGGGGGAAAACTGGTCCATGGGATAACAGATCTGACTGATCGGGTAGAGGCAACGGAGCTTCAGCTAACAGATGATGTCCTGGATCCTAAGATTTCTAGTCACAGTACTTTGCATATGCCAGCTGGTCACAGTGCCAGTGGCCTCCTACTGAATATGTGCTGGCTGGACACAGTTCAGTATCTTCTAGTAGCCTCTGCTGAGCATGTACTGGCCGGACTGCTAGCACCTCTACCGCTGTGCACAGGGCACACTCCTGAAGGTAAAAAGAAGCATCAGAATGGGGGTAAACTTTCTTGGTTGAGCTTAACCACTAGCCGACCAGCCACCGCAGTTTTACGACGGCAAGTCGGCACAGCTGCGCGAAATCACGTAATATAATATAATTTCGCATTACAGCCACTAGGGGCGCTCGCTATAAAAATGCCAATGTTTTTGTTTTTTTCAAAATTGTCGCTATATTTTTGTTTATAGCGCAAAAAATAAAAACCACAGAGGTGATCAAATACCACCAAAAGAAAGCTCTATCTGTGGGAAAAAAAGGACGCCAATTTTGTTTGGGAGTCACGTCGCACAACCGCGCAATTGTCAGTTAAAACAACGCAGTACCGAATCACAAAAAGTGGCCTGGTCATTGACCAGCAAAATGGTCCGGGGCTGAAGTGGTTAATGTAAAGAGCAGTTTTACCTTCAGGGTTTATTACAAACTGAACTGTGGCAAACCATCAGTGATTTATTACATTGCTTGGAGTACTTGCTAAAAAGTTTGATACCATCGATCCTAGCACTCGCAAACAGCTTTGCAGGGAAGATGGATGTTGGGATTGAAGTTGCTAAGCCTGAATCAGCAGTTGCATCAGTATCTTCTGATTCTCAAGATATCTTTAAAACATGTCTGCGCTACTGTATAAGGATTATTTTGGGACTAAACACCCCCATCCCATTAGAAAATACCTAGGGCCAGATCCACAGACGAAGTACGCCGCTGTATCTACGCGTCGTATCGTTGTTTTGAATCCTCAAAACAACATACGACGGCTTCTGGGTTAGATCCGACAGGTGTACGTCTTCGTACGCCTTCGGATCTAAGATGCAATACTTTGGCGTCCGCTGGGTGGCGGTTGCCGCGTCGGGTATGCAAATTAGTGATTTACGACGATCCACGAAAGTCGTCTGTAGGCGGCTTTTTCCGGCGTATAGTTAAAGCTGGTATTTTGCGGCGTATAGATAGAATTGCCATGTTAAGTATGGCCGTCGTTCCCGCGTCGAAATTTGAATTTTTTTTTCTTTTGCGTAAGTCGTCCGTGAATAGGGATGGACGTAACTCACGTCTAAGTTAAAAAAATTACGTCCTAGCGACGTCATTTAGCGCAATGCACGGCGGGAAATTTCGGGATGACGCATGCGCAGTTCATTCGGCTCGGGGACGCGCTTCATTTAAAAGAAACCTGCCCCCAACCCGCCCAATTTCAAATCCGCCGCCAGAAATACACTACGCCGCCGTAACTTAAGGCGCGAACTCGCTGAGGATTCGAATATACACCAGGTAAGGTACGGCGGCGTAGTGTATCTCTGATACGCTACGCCGATGCAATTGTATGTGGATCTGGCCCCTAGTGATTAGTCTATCAACTCGTGACCTCTGTGTATTAATGTGTTGGTTGCTTAGCCGTAAACTATGATCAATCAGAAATATTGATATAATCATACTAGCAACATTAAAGTAGTGGTCAACAAAGTATAAACAAACATTTCATTATTTTAAACCCCCTTACACACGGGCTGAATGTCGGCCAACATTGTGCCTGTTAAAAAAAAACAGCCGACATTCGGCCCGTTTGTATGGCACCCTGTCCAACAGAACGCCCGTTTGGCTGGCTTCTGTCAGAGGAGCATGCCGGAAAATCAGCAGCCGATCGGCTACTGATCAGCGCTCTTAGCCAATGGCAGAGAGTGCTGATCAGACTGTTCTGGTGGAGGAGCCGTCCCCCTGTCAGAACACAACAGCTCAGTGCGGGAGATCTTTGTACTGATGTCGGGTCATTAGTACAGTGGCTCCGACTGGAGCTGAGTTATTTTTTTCGTTCTACTGGTAGATCAGGCTGGATATTGGAAATCTTCTCTCCAGTTAGACAATGAGGGGCAGATCCACAAAGATCTGCCCCGGCGCACCATATCTAAGATACGCTACGCCGCCGTACCTTACTGCAGTTTGGTTCGAATCCATAAAGATTTTGCGCCGTAAGTTACGGCGGCGTAGTCTATCTCTCGCGGCGTAACGGCTCCTAATTCAAATCGGCGAGTAGGGGGGCGTATTTCATTTAAATGAAGCGCGTCCCCGCGCCGAACGAACTGCGTCCCTAAATTTCCCGCCGTGCATTGCGCTAAATGACGTCGCAAGGACGTCATTGTTTTGACGTGGACGTAAATTACGTCCATCCCGATTCACGGACGACTTACGCGAACTAAAAAAAAAATTCAAATTAAATGCGGGAACTACGGCCATACTTAACATAGCAGGTGTAACTATACGCCACAAAACAGCAGCTGTAACTATACGCCGAAAAAAGCCAAATAGAGACGACGTAAAAAAATGCGACGGCCGCTCGTACGTTCGTGGATCGTCGGAAATAGCTAATTTGTATACTCGACGCGGAAAACGACGTGAACGCCACCCAGCGGACGCCGAAAAATTGCATCTTAGATCCGAAGGCGTACGAAGAGGTACGCCTGTCGGATCTAACCCAGATGCCGTTGTATCTTGTTTTGAGGATTCAACACAAAGATACAACGCGGGAAATTTGAAAGTACGCCGGCGTATCAGTAGATACGCCGGCGTACTCGCTTTGTGGATCTGCCCCTGAGTGTACATGCACAGACTCTTTGCCATCCTACACGTGTCTCTCCTCAGTAGGAGCTCTGTCTGAGTTCACACTGATGGTACTAGAAACTAAACAATGGGAGATTAATTTTGCAGTTTAGTGACCTTACACAGCCTTACTTCAGAGAATACAATGTTTTTTTTTTTTATAAATTAACAAACATGTCATACTTACCTGCAGTGTGCAATGGTTTTGCACAGAGCAGCCCTAATCCTCCTATTCTAAGCTTTCCATCTGCGCTCTGTGCCCCTCCCCCTGCCAAGTGTCCCCATAGCAACCTGCTTGCTATCGGGGAACTCATGTGTGTTCGATCGCGAGCCCCGCTCTAAGTAGAGCGCTTTCACACTGAAGCAGTGCAGTTTTCCAGCAGCGCAGCACAGAGTACTGGTGGTTTTCGTATAGGTTATTTGCGGTTTGCCATAGACTTCTATTATGTCCCATGGTTTTGGTGTGCTTTCTCAAAGCAAAAAGTGAAAGAAAGTGTATCATATCCAGTAAAGCAGAGTTCAGAGGTCAGTGCTAAGTGAGGCAGAGTTCAGAGGTCAGAGCTAAGTGATGCAGAGGTTGGGGTCAGTAGTGACACAGTAGTGCAGTAGTAAGTGACCCTTTGTCTCACCTCTGTACTGCTTATCTCTGTTCTCTGTTTATTCCCTGGGACTCTGCCCATTACTCATTAATGCAGCTCTAACTCTGCTCCCCCTTCTCCTATTCCCTGATCCAGTAGGTGGAGCTAAATTACAGCTACACATAGCTCTGTCTACTGGACCAGGGAATAGGAGAAGGGGGAGAAGATCTGAAGCTGCAGTACCTTGAGTACTGTGATGAGTCCCAGGTATAAGAACAGAAGTAAGCCAATTCTATTTCTGTGTCTCCCCTGCAGCCAGGGGTGGACTGACAACTCATGGGGCCCCCGGGCAATAGGAGATTATGGGGCCCCCAGGTACTAGATTTTGGGGGCACACAGTATACACATACAGTACGCATACACAGTATACACACACACAGAATACACACACACACACACTGAAAAGGTACTGGAGAGGCAGGGCAGCTATAATCTTGGGATTTTCGACCAAAAGTATGTCAGTAAGGGACATTTCAGGGACAGATGTAAAAAAAAACGGATTTTTACATGCTGTCCCTGGTTTTGCTGAGGCAACCCTGATAGGGCCCCCTAGTGGCATGAGGCCCTCGGGCAGTGCCCGAGTGCCCGCATGGTCAGTTCACCCCTGCCTGCAGCTGTGCTGGTCACAGACATCTACGGAGGAAACGCTGTTTTTTTTTATCCCAGGGAGAGGGAGTATGACTATGATTGGCTTGTAGCACTGCCCGTACTGCCATTGCTGCCCTTTAGCACCCACACTGTCAATCACAGCCCTGCCTTCCTACTCCCTTTGCCGGAAATTACCACCAGCCCCCTCCCCAGAATAAACAGTATTTCTTCTGTAGCTGCCTGTGGGGACACAGAAGCTAATTAGTGAAGATGAGTGTCGGAATGGCTCTGGGTTTCAGCCTGGATTGGCAGGGCATTGAGATTTAACTCAGGTCTCGAGACAGTCCCGCCCAATCCAGGGCAGTTAGGAGATATGCACATGGGTCGATTAGGATGTGCCCAGGCACATACAGCATAAACAGTGTGCATGCCCTTTGCCCAGTGAATTGACAGTCCCCAGGTGATACACAGAGATAAAACAAATCCTTCTACATCTATAGATTTCTCTCTTCTCTACAGCTGTTCAAAGTGCACAATTTATACAGCTTCTCTGAGCTTTTAGAAAGCAGGGGGCATGAAGCAGAATTTACACTCTGCAGAGCTAAGGAGAGCTAAGAGCTGATTGGAGGGAAGGGACACGCCCCCTTCACATAGCACACAGGAACAGAGCTGAGGATGTCAATCTCAGGCTGTTTGCCCTGGCTGGGCTATAGCCACATGCCTGGTTTTGCTTGCCATCTGGTAAGCAAGTTATTCTATAGGAGGTGGCACACTTGGTTGAGTGATTCACTATGGTGTTAATGCTAGAATAAGTAATTTATCATCTTACCAATGTTTCATCATTGAAGCACGATATATAATTTTACTACCGAATACATTCATTTAACTACTTGGATTATACTAGCGCAGCTTTTCCTACTAAGGCCCCTTTCACATTGGACCTGTAGCCGCGGTGGCGGTATAGCGCCGCTAAAAATAGCTGCGCTATACCGCCGGTATTGCCGTGGCAATCGGCCGCTAGCGGTGCTGTATTAACCCCCGCTAGCGGCCGATAAAGGGTTAATACCGCCCGCAATGTGCCTCTATAGAGGCGCATTGTGGGCGGTATTGCCGCGGTTTCCCATTGTTTTCAATGGGAAGGAGCGGTGAAGGAGCGGTATACATACCGCTCCTCTCGCCGCTCCAAAGATGCTGCTGACAGGAGATTTTTTTCTCTCCCGCCAGCGCATCACCTCAGTGTGAAAGCCCTCGGGCTTTCACATTGAGTCTGCAGTAAAGGAGTTTCTCTTATCGTCCATGGACGGACACAGCTCCTTAAATCTTGACAAGTGGGTTATGTTCCCTGTTTACAGGAGAGGACTAGGCAGAAACATGTTAAATAGTTAAATACATGTTACATTAACAGAGTTGAACAGCCCCGCCCAGGGGGCGGTCCCTCCAGACATAACCCTCCTCACTGCAGCTTGCAGCCTCAGTTTCGTTCTGCCTAGCAAAGGAGAAGGACGTATGGCTCCCTTTGGGCCCAGCGCCCTGAGGAGAAATTTTATTTTATTTTACTTTTTCTTGAAGAATCTTCTTTCAACTGTTGGCTGAGAGACAGGCTGGATAATATAGATCCTTGTAGTCTACTCAGTCCGACCAGCAAGCGTGGGCACACCTTTGCAAAGAGGCTTGGTCTGCCACGCCATACCTCATGACTCCTGAGGTGGCCGGTGAGCTTTGCTCCGAGGTCCACATATGACTGGGCTGTGGTGTTGTCTCACTCACAGTGGACCGGGCCGACAGCTACCTCCATTTCGGTTGTAGTTCTGTCAGGAATGCGTCAGCGAGTCCTCGCTTGGACGGGTAAGTACAGTCCCTCCTGCTTCGGTGGGTTGGCACGGCTGGGCATTCCTGGGGTTCGGGGGTCCCTTCCCCTTACTTCCCTGCTCCTTTCCCTTGCTGCATTGCTAACATTGCCACTGTCAGGGGGGAGGGGGCCTTCCTGAGGGGACTGTGTTATCTGGCCTGTGTTTTTTCTTTTTTGTATTGGGCTTTCCTGTGAGGTAAAAAGCCCTGTGATGAGCACAGATGTTTATGATTATACTTCAGCAGACGCTGACTGATTGGTGACACCTGTAATGGTTTTGCTTTTTATGCTGTATCTGTGTCTTATCCTTAAATAAAACAGCCCTAGGGGGCTTTTCCTGTTAAAACACAGGTCCCTGCAAATGTTACCTCACGGTTCTTTTCCTCACAGGCAGCGCTGGGCAGTCTCCTCCTGAGGGAGTCCCCTGGTTACCCCTGGTCAGCGCAGCAAGTGGGTGAGAGGCCCTGAATAGGGCTCTAGGAGCTTTTGTCTATTTGTATGGACAGGTGTGCATATTATAATACACACTATATGTAAATATTGGAGTCAGTATCTGGGTCCTTCCCCACATGCAAGTGGTGGCAGCAGGTGTTAGCACCTGGGATTCCCACAGAGTTTTTATTGTTAGTCCTGGACACAGTTTGTGCCAGGGTGGGGGTGGACTGCGGGCGGGCGGTAAAAGAGTGCCCCCTTCCCCGTTATCCCCTGGGGAATGCTCTGTTATGGAGCCATGGACCAGGTACCTAGTTAAAAAAAAAAAAAAAAAAGCAGAATAAGGCATTTATGGGTGCGCTTTTTACTGCTGCAAGGGACTCTCCTAAGCTGCATAGTGCAGCTGGGTTTCCGCCGAGGGCTCGGTCTTTTTTGGATCACACAAATCAGACCGCTGTGTAGGTTTTTTCCTTCTGTGCCCTTCTTTGATAATTTCTGAGATGCGGCATGAGAAAAGCCACTGAGAGCTTTTGTAGTCCCTCACCGCCGGGCGGGAACCCCCGCTTGTATGGATCTGACTGATAGAAGATCCGAAGTACTGACCCGTTCCATGTTTACCATGCTGGGGTCTGGCTTGCGGCCTATTGTGGCCACTACACTGGGGTCTCAGTGGTCGCTGGCGCTATTTTTTTGGGAGGTTTTTCAATTACATTGAAAACTCCCATTGGTGCCCATTTTGTCGTAGCCACGCTATGGCGCAGCTTACATTGTGCTGGCCATTTTCCTGTGGCCGCGTTCTGAACGCTCGGCGGCCATCTTGGAGTAGTCCTGACCCCTAGTGCTGTATACAACTCACAGAGTGAGCATATTGCACCAGACAGTGGAGGAGCACCGACTCTCTCCTGAGGTTATTAGCCTAGCGGACCAGCTGGTCCAGGGCCTCATATAGGTCTGTGATGCTTCATTGAATGCTGCGCCCTTGTTATCCAGGGCGTCTGTTTCAGAATGGTTTTATGCACACGGTGGTGTAGTGCTTAACTCCATTACTTGGCAGCAAAAGAGTCATTGGTTCGAATCTGCACACTGACGCCAATCTGCCTGGAGCTTGCATTGTCGCTCCCTGTGTCTGCGTGGGTTTCCTCCGGGTACTCCGGTTTCCTCCAAAGACATGTGTGCATACACCTACATAATATACATACACACGATGTGTGTGTATTATTTAGGGGCAACCCTCCCAGGCCGTCAAAGGCCCAGCTGGGGGACTAATCTGTCCCTGGGTGCATAAGCCGATCACGCCGGCACCCAAATCCTGCCAATGTATATAGCCTTCCCTCCCTGTCTCTAGGTGGGAGGGGCGGCTTGCAGGTTCACAATTCAGTGAAACCTCCCTGCTCTCCGACTAGTGGGTCTGCGAGGTGGTCTCTTCGGAGTACTAGATAGGGTTTCCTCCTATCCACAGAACAAAGTTCTGTCCTTGTGTCTTCCCCTCCCGGCCCGTCGGTCTGCCTTGGGCAGTGTGGGATTTGCTAAGCTGCAAGGTAATTTTACCTTTCCTGCAGGACGAGAGTTTTGGGGTTTTCTATGGGCCTCAGGCCCTAAATACCTTTGTGAACGTCGGGTAGTTCCGCATGGAATCCATTTGTTCGGTGGTAGCTGCGCTTCATCCGGGGGATGTCCTGACGTCCTCGGACATCAGGGACGCATACATGCATGTCCCGTTTTGCACATGTCACAGTGTTTTTTTCTGTGCTTCGTGATGAGAGAAGGGTCTCTGTCAGCCTGTGGCCCTCCCTTTTGATCTGGCGTCGGCACCATGGGTTTTCAGCTAGGAGCTCGCACTTATTTGAATTTTGTTGGGACAGCGAGGCTTTGCCTCATTGGCTACTTTGACGACTTTCTTCTGAGAGCAGCTTCTGTCTCCGACCTAGTGGATGGGTTATTCCCATTCAGACCCTCCGAAGATTCGGGTGGATGTTAAACGTTTAGGCCAGAAAGTGTAGCTCAGTGGCAGCAAGCCTGCCCTCCATGTGTGCGACCCTGGGTTCAAATTATGGGCATGCTGGGTTCCGACTCAGCGTTGGAGTATCTAGTGTTGATCCAGACTCCTCAGTGGCAAAGGTCCTTCTTCCCCTGGAGAAATTGCAGACTCTTCAGTCTGCGGAGAAGGAATTGGCATCACGCAATCGGTCTTCTCTCCGGGCGCCTGCTGGTTCGCGGTCTGTGGGTAGCCTCCTTCAAGGTGGTACTGTATGCCCAGTTCCACACCCTGGTTTTCCAGTGGAACTACTGTCCAGGTGGTAAAAATCTCTTGTCTCTGAAATCATTAGATTCCTGTGCGCCACCTAGTCAGAGTCTCTCTGAGTTGGTGACAGAGATTCCCGACTCTTCGGTCCGGGAAGTTGTTCCTTCCTTCCAGTGGTCGGTGTTTACGACGGATGCCAGCTCACGGGTTGTGAACCTGGAGGTTCACAAAACTGGGGGGTCCAGTCGGCCCTGAGTCGCTGGACTTGCGTGGACCTATGACCACACCTCCTTGAATGTGTCTGGTCTCGGTAGCTACCCAGGGTCAGGCCTGGCTAGTGCCTGGTGGGAGACCGCCTGGGAATACCAGGTGCTGTCTACTGTTCATTGTCCTACTATTTTAGGCGATCAGGCTATGCTTCTCCTTGTGGTCGACCGATCTGGTTTCAGCCGGACAACGCCACGGCCGTGGCTTCAGTCTACCATCAGGTATGCCGGCAGGCGGACTACTGGAGTCGCCAGATGCTGGACCAGGGCGACTGGTCTTTGTGCTTGGGGTGTTTCGGCTCCCTTGCAGGAGGTGAGCCTCACATGGCATGGATCTCCTGGCAGCTTGTCTCCGCCGCAAGGGTGTCAGTTAGTGGCCAGGTCTAGTGATCTTGTACAGACGCGTCAGTCGCGCTGGTGGCCCTGTGTTGTCTGTATCAGTGATTTTTTGCCATTCCTCCATGGTAGTTGCTTCCTCGGCCGCTCCACAGAGTGGATGCTGAGGAGATCCCGATGATTCTAATCGCTCCAGATTAATCTCGGCGTCCTTGGTACGCTGATATCGGGCGCCTGGTAGCGGAGGCACCCTGGCGATTGCCAGGGCAGGAGGTTCCTGTCTCAAGGTCCCATACTTCCTCCTGTTGTACAGTCACTGACTTGCTTAACATGGTTATTGGAAGCCAGACTTTAGGTGACCAGGGTCTGTCTGACTCGGTCATCTCAACAGGGCACCGTAGTCTTCTTCCGGAGGATCTACCGTCGCACCTCTCTTGGTGCGAAGGGATGGAGTGACGTCCACGGGCGTACTCTCGGTGTCCAGGGTCCTGCTGTTTTTAAAGCTTGGATTGGATCTAAAAATTGCTTAAAGCACCGTTTGGGGGCAGATTTCAGCCTTGGCTGTGTTCTTTTAGTGGCCTTTTTGCGGCCCGTTCCCTGGTGGGTCCCCTTTTTTTGTGTGCAAGGGGTTTGTCATATACTTTCCCCTCTTGGCCCATCTCTTCCTCCATGAGTTTTGACTCTGGTGCTCTCGGTTCTTTAGGAACCTTCCTTTTGGAAACATCAGAGAGATTTTCTCTTGACACTATCTCAGAAGGTGGCCCCTTTAGTGGCCTTTACCTCTGTTAGAAGAGTTTCTGAGTTGGCGGTCTTGTCTTGCAAGCCGCCATGCTTGATCCCCCATAAGGATTAGGTGATGGTGCGCCCGCAAACTTCCCTTCTTCCGAAGGAGGTTTCGGCCTTTTATACTTTAGGCGTGGTACGCGCTTTGCGGGTATACCAGCCTACTACGGCTCCATTTCGGAGCTTCTGACTCTCTTTTGTGTCGGTGTCTGGTCCACAAAAGGGCCTGGCGGTCTCGTCGACCACCATTTCTCGGTGGATCGGTCAGGCCGTCATACAGGCCTATGCTCCTAAGGGCGGGCCCCCCTTTCCGGTCACGGCACTTTCGGGTTTTTTTTTTTTTTTTTTTTCCGACATCATGCGTCGGTCTCACAGGTGTGCGAGGCGGCGATTTGCTTGTCCGTTCACGCTTTTTCCAGAATTTACATGGTTGCTGTGAGTGCATCTTATGATGTTTTTTTCAGCCGCTAGTTTTTGCCGGCGGCTGTTTAAAGTTGCACCTCCTCCGTTGAGGAGCTCTGCTTGTTTTGGGGTGAAGTTAAAATTGTTTTTACTGATATATTTCCCACCCCTCGTTTTTTGACACTGCTTGGGGACGTCCCACTTGTCAAGATTTAAGGAGCTGTGTCCGTCCATGGACGATAAGAGAAAATAGGATTTTTTGTACTCACCGTAAAATCCTTTTCTCTGAAGTCCATGGACGGACACAGCTCCCACCCCTCCTTTTTAGGTTTGTACTGCTTGTTACGAACTGAGGCTGCAAGCTGCAGTGAGAAGGGTTATGTCTGGAGGGACCGCCCCCTGGGCGGGGCTGTTCAACTCTGTTAATGTAACATGTATTTAACTATTTAACATGTTTCTGCCTAGTCCTCTCCTGTAAACAGGGAACATAACCCACTTGTCAAGATTTAAGGAGCTGTGTCCGTCCATGGACTTCAGAGAAAAGGATTTTACGGTGAGTACAAAAAATCCTATTTTTTCAGGCGGGATAGCAGCGCTATTTTTTGCGCTGTACCGCCTGAAAAACTCAATGTGAAAGGGGCCTTATTCTTATTTTGCGTATATCTCACATTAAGCTGCTGCTTCCTGGTTACTACTGGTTTAATTGAAACAATAGCGCATTTTGTTTCCCTTTATATGTTTGCTGTACCTCCCTCCCTGTCACCTTTTTATCTCTTGGTGTCAGGAAAATTTGTCAGAAGTGACTCATGCAGATGGTAGAGGAATGAGGCAGCAGACTAGAATAACAGTGCTCTGGATTGAGACACGCACTCACTATAGAGGGATATGCAAGATAGCTTTAGTATTATATGACTTACTAGCACAAGCTTCAGGAGTTCTATAGAGGGTTGTGATGCAAAGGCTGCAGAATATAAAAATTTCTCATGTATCTTTGCTTGTTTCTTTTTGGTAAAATCCAGGAAATCTGAAAGTGCGAATATTGAAGCCTGTGACTGGGCTGCGACTGCTGCATCAATAAAAAACGGTCTGCAACATAATATACAATTCATCAGTTTCTGAATAGAAATCACTATAATCAATAAAAACATTAATCCAGTAACAATGATATCTAATAGATAGATAGATAGATCCCATGTGCATACATACATTAAAGCTGAGCAGAGTTTTAAATGATTTAAAAGTACCCTAAAGTTAAAGTGTTTGTTACCCCAACACTTATTCCTGGTCTGTCACTGCTGTACCATGTACTTATATGAGAAAGTATCCTGTTCTCTTCATATGTATTCCTTTACGTGGAAGCTCAGTGTACCGCTGCTTCTCCTCCCCCAGCTCTTATGCAGCTGAGAATAGAGGGAATGTGATCATTTATAAAAAAGACAAAAAGGGGATTTATAATGTTTTTTTATATTTATACACAAATGTTTTGCCTTTCATTTCTATTTTGAACTGAATAGGTTGTTTTACAATGGGATTGTTTACAGTCAGTTTAAACTCCCCATCATAACTTGTACATGTAATTTACTATAAGGTCATACGTTTGTTGACACCCAATCATCACATCTATACAAGCTTGTTTGACATCTCATTCCAAAACCAGAAAGTTGATGTAGGTATTTGTACCAATTAGGAACGGTATAATGTTGTTGTACCATATGCTGTAATTTTAACATTACTTTAACCACTTAACCCCTGGACCATATTGCTGCCCAAAGACCAGAGCACTTTTTGCGATTCGGGACTGCGCCGCTTTAACTGACAATTGCGCGGTCGTGCGACGTGGCTCCCAAACAAAATTGGCGTCCTTTTTTTCCCACAAATAGAGCTTTCTTTTGGTGGTATTTGATCACCTCTGCGGTTTTTATTTTTTGCGCTATAAACAAAAATAGAGCGACAATTTTGAAAAAAATGAATATTTTTTACTTTTTGCTGTAATAAATATCCCCCAAAAATATATAAAAAAACGTTTTTTTCCTCAGTTTAGGCCGATACGTATTCTTCTTTCGTTAAAAAAAAAATCGCAATAAGCGTTTATTGATTGGTTTGGGCAAAAGTTATAGCGTTTACAAAATAGGAGGTATTTTTATGGCATTTTTATTAATATATTTTTTTTACTAGTAATGGCGGCGATCAGTGATTTTTTTGGGTACTGCGACATTATGGCGGACACTTCGGACACTTTTGACACATTTTTGGGACCATTGGCATTTTTATAGCGATCAGTGCTATAAAAATGCATTGGATTACTATAAAAATGCCACTGGCAGTGAAGGGGTTAACACTAGGGGGCGGGGAAGGGGTTAAGTATGTCCCTGGGTGTGTTCTTACTGTGGGGGGGTGGCCTCACTAGGGGAAACACTGATCCTCTGTTCATACATTGTATGAACAGAAGATCAGCATTTCCCCCCCTGACAGGACCGGGAGCTGTGTGTTTACACACACACCTCCCGGTCACCGCTCTGTAACGAGCAATCGCGGGTGCCCGGCGGCGATCAAGCCCGCCAGGCACACGCACGGGAGTCGGGGGCGAGCTGGGAGCTACGGGCTCTGGCCCAGGAGAGCCGACCTGCTGCCGTATAATGACGGTGGCTGGTCGGCTAGTAGTTAACATTTTAACATTACTTTACTTAACTTTACTGGAAACACCTGACTGCAATATTTTTGAGGAGTATCCACATACAAAGAACAAAATACAAAATGCACGAATGCAACCAATCCACGTTCATTTTATATTGATCTATCTGTGATGAACTGATTGTTATGGGTTGCAGTGTGTATATAGTTAAAGTGATACTAAACGTACACTGTTTAATTTACATGTCCCTACTATTTCTGTATATCAGGGGTCTC
Source organism: Rana temporaria (assembly GCF_905171775.1). Lineage (NCBI taxonomy): Eukaryota > Metazoa > Chordata > Amphibia > Anura > Ranidae > Rana > Rana temporaria. The sequence continues at coordinate 110,474,468 of NC_053496.1, read as the reverse complement.
CGAACTTTTCAAACCAAGGGCCAGTTTATTGTCCTTCAGAATTTAGAAGGGCCGGATTGTGGCCAGCAGGGGTAAAAAAAATTCTCAGGCCCAGCATTGGTGAGAGTAAATATGGCCTCAGAGTTTGTAGTCAGTAGGATAAGGAGTAGTGCCCCTATTAGTAGGAGTAATTGTATCCCATCATTGGTATCAGTGAAAGAAATTGTGCCCCCTTGTTGGCATCAGTGGGAAGAATACTGCCTCATATCAGTGGGAGGAATAAAGCCCCAAGGGCCGGATAAAGGCTAGCCAAGGGCCACATCTGGCCCTTGGGCCGCAGTTTGGAGACCCCTGCTGTATATGGATGATGGCACTGTAATTATTTTAATAGAATAAAACATCTACAATGCCTTGAATGCCTCTTGAAATTTTTCCACATTTTGTCATGTTTTTTTCCACATTTTGTCATTTTATTGGGATTTTACGTGGTAGACCATCACAAAGTGGCACATAATTGTGAAGTGGAAGGAAAATTATAAATCGCTTTCAATTTAAAAAATAAAATACAAATCTATATAAGTGTGGCGTGCATTTGTATTCACCCCCTTTACTCTGATTACTCTGATACTCCTAACTAAAATCAAGTGGAACAAATTGCTTTCAGAAGTCACCTATTTAGTCAATTTAATTTTAGTATAAATACAGCTGTTCTGTGAAGCACTCAGAAGTTTCTTAGAGAACCTTAGTGAACAAGCAGCATCATTACGGCCAAAAAAAAAATACCAGACAGGTCAGGGATAAAGTTGTGGAGAAGTTTAAAACAGGGTTAGGTTATAAAAGAATATGCCAAGCTTTGAGTACTGTTCAATCATCCGAAAATGAAAAGAGTATGGCACAACTGCAAACCTACCAAGACATGGCTGTCCACCTAAACTGACAGGCCGGCCAAGGGGAGCAATAATCAGAGAAGCAGCCACGAGGCCCATGGTAACTCTAGAGGAGCTTCCGAGATCCACAGCTCAGGTGGGAGGATCTGTCCACAGGAATACCATTGTTGAAAGAAAGCCATATGAAGTCCCATTTGCAGTTTGTGAGAAGCCATGTGGGGGGCACAGCAAACATGTGGAAGGTGCTCTGGTCAGATGAGACCAACATTGAACTTTTTGGCAAAAAACAAATGTCACTGCCCCTACCTATGACTGGTCTATACAGTAAGGAGCACTGGAAAGGGCGCGTATACATACAAAAACAACATAGAATATCCAAGCTCAAACTTAACGACCAATCAGCCACCAACCAAATTCACCTGTCTAACAGTATGCGTTAAAAACAGAGGTTTACTTGCAAGCATTTGCAAATGCATGTGTAAGCTGCAGGCCCCGTCAAGGCTCTCTGTGTACTGCAGTCCTAACTCTAAAATTGAAAGTCTCCTCAGTGGAAGCACATGCATGCTGATGGATAGATAAAGGGCAGGTGACTGGAGGTAGCCCAGCCCTCCTTAAAGGATTGAACTTTTTGGCCTAAAAGCAAAACGCTATGTGTGGTGGAAAACTAACACTGCACATCACCCTGAACACACCATCACAACCGTGAAACATGGTGGTAGCAGCATCATGTTGTAGAGATCAGAGATGTGCGGTGAGGTCAGTGGCTGGTGAGGCACTGGCTAGTATCAGAGCCAGGTACACACAGGTTACATTAGCGTGAGAGCAATAATACTAGCACTAAACCTCCTCTGTAACTCTAAGCATGTAACCTGTAAACATTTTTAAAGCGCTGCATGGAGATTTTTAAGTTCCGAAGTTTGACGCCATTCCACGAGTGTGCGCAATTTTAAAGCGTGACATATTAGGTATCTATTTACTTGGCTCAACATCATCTTACACATTATATAAAAAATCGGGGCTAACTTTAGTGTTTGTAGTTTAGTCAAAGTACAGACCTAAATACAATTCAGAATCTGTGACAAGACTTGAAATTTGCAGAGGCTCTCCATCCAATCTGACAGAGCTTGAACTATTTTGCAACGAATAATGGGCAAAAGTTTCACTCTCTAGATGTGCAAAGCTAGTAGAGACATACCCAAAAAGACTTACAGCTGTAATTGCAGTCAAAGGTGGTTCTAGAAAGTATTGGCAAAAACATGGTGTGGGTGTATTTCTGCTAGTCGCAGGCTGTGTCATGACCCTCCAACCTGTGTGTTAGAATACTGGGGAGGTGAAGCCTCCATCAATCTACATGTAATAGGCTACCCTTATTGTGTTTAGCTGGTTAGTGGGCATGGAGGAGGAGGGAGGGAGTGGGCTGTCATTTACCACTGTGTATACACCCACATGTGTGACCCTATAGACACATGGACTGCTCAGATGTGATAGGGAGGAAAGGCTCAGCATAGAAACTCACTGAAAGCTGAGCATGTGCAGAGCTGCCAACACTGCTAAATCCCTAGCGGTAATGGGGACACGACAGAAGGTGGAGATAGAGAACAGCAGGATCAACCAGTTTTTTTGCAGAATACAGAAAACAAATCTCATAGTGACTGAATGAGTATGAACAGCATGGAATACAGCATTTAATGATAGTTTTACATGATGTGGGTTTAGTGACACTTTAAATAAAACTCTATTATGTAGTTAAAATTTAATATAAAGTATGTTTGTCAGGTACTAATCTCCAAAAGCAGGCTCTTTTATATATGCTATAATTTGTTACTTTGTGATCAAAGGGAGTGTAAACCCTTGTGTTTTTTCACCTTAATGCATCCTATGCATTAAGGTGAAAAAACTTCTGTCAGTCACCGGCCCCCCAGCCCTCCATTTTTCTTACCTAAGCCCTGAAACTTCACCCAGCGGAGACATGCTCTTCCTCTGCTCTGGGTTCTCGGCTCTTAATTGGATAGATTGATAGCAGCGCAGCCATTGGCTCCAGCTGCTGTCAACCAAATCCAATGACGTGGGCGCAGGGCTGAGTCCGGCATTCGTGTCTATGGACGCAAATGCTGGACTCGGAGCGAGGTAACCCCCCCAGGAGAGCAAGGTAACCCCCCAGGAGAGCGCTTCGCTTAGGGGATTATCTGATGCGGGGAGGAGCCGCAAGAGCCGCCGGGGGACCCCAGAAGTCAAGGATCAGGGCCAATCTGTACAAAATGAGCTGCACAGTGGAGGTATGTATGACAGGTTTGTTATTTAAAAAAAAAAAGCTTTACAATCACTTTAAAAATGAAATACCGTATTTATCGGCGTATACCGCACACTTTGTCCCCCTCAAAATAAGGGGAAAATCGTGGGTGAGCGATATACGCCAATACCCGCTTCCCGCGCTCAGTTTGAATGCCTGCGCGACATATACCGAGTGCAGTACACTCGGCTACATTCGGCCAGGCTCGGCTTCGCTCGTGCTCACGCATAAACGTCACAGAGCGTGAGCACGAGCGAAGCCGAGCCTGGCCGAATGTAGCCAAGGGTACTGCACTCGGTATACGTCGGCGGAGGCGTTCAAACTGAGCACAGGAATCGGCGATTCGACAGGGAGATGGCGCGGGAGAAGCCGGGAGGACACCACCGAAGCCGCAGACGGACGCCGAACCCGACGAGGCCGCCGATGGACGCCGCGCAAGACACCAAAACTGTAAGTACTAAAATGTTTTTTTTACAGGAATGCGGGTCCACATTAGGGGTGCGTGCTATACGCCGGAGCGCGCAATACCCCGATAAATATGGTAAGTTGTGCAGAAACATATATACCAATATATATTTACTATATTCACTATTCTATGTGTCTACAGCACATGCATATACAGTACTCACAGTAAATCAGGTGATGCTGCCTTGAAGATCTGCTGAATATCCCTCTGTTTGGCATACTTAAAAAATTTCACAAGTGCATGAAAGTGTTTGACAGTTGATATCTTAGGGACAGTCAGTTTTTTTCTTTTGGAAATTGCCAAGTACTTCTTGAGCTGAAAGGGAAATGAAAATCATGAGTATCTCAGCCTTAAAAACACATTAACACATTATATAAGCTAGGACTTGATTTGCAGACATGCTTTATTGGCTTGGGCTTAGAGTGGCATGACCATATGGAGAGGCCCAAACTGTTTTACTTGAAACCCGAAAGCCTGTCTGTGTTAGTATTAGGCCGCGTACACACGGTCGGTCAAAACCGATGGAAACGGACTGAAGGACCTTTTCATCGGTCCAAACCGACCGTGTGTGGGCCCCATCTGTCAGTTATCCTTCGGTCCAAAAATTTAGAACTTGCTTTAAAATTCAACCGATGGACGCCTAACCGATAGGTCAAAACCGATGGTTAGTACGCAAAAAGCATCGGTTAAAAACCTGCGCATGCTCAGAATCAAGTCGAAGCATGCTTGGAAGCATTGAACTTCATTTTTCTCAGCACGTCGTTGTGTTTTACGTCACCGCGTTGGACTCGATCGTTTTTTTAACTGATGGTTGTAGGCACATCAGACCATCAGTCAGCTTCATCGGTTAACCGATGACAACGGTCCTTCGGACCATTCTCATCGGATGGACTGATCGTGTGTACAGGGCTTTAGACATAATATGCAACACAAAATGCACATGTAGCACTACCCCCACAGGAGCTTCTGAGTATTTTGGGCGGCATGTTACCTCTATTTCCTCGCCGTCCAGGGCAGTAGAAAAGAGTTGAAAAAGTTCAATGTCCACATTTCACACTTCTTTTTCTAAGGTTTATTTGCAGAACTTGGCAAGAAAGACGAAGTGGTTGAAGGGGTGGAAGTGTAAATAAGTAGATAGGTTCAGGTGCATAATCTCAATTAGGAAACACTCCTGCTTCCAGCAAACAGTTCTCGTCGCCACTCTAGCCAGAGTGGGTATTGCTCACCCGGATAGGTCCCTCTCACTACCCTAGCAGCCGGGATGGCGCACGGAATAAAGTACAGTCTCTGCCACAGACCTTCCTTTATGAGGAGACACTTTCGGTCCAGCATCCCCTAGCACAGGATTCAGCACCCGGTACTCTCCAGACTAGCTTCTGTAGAACTCAGATCTGACAGGCGACCACCATCAAGCCTCTCAGTGTATGGTGCATCCTTCAATGAAGTTTCCAGGCCTTCTCCCAAGATACCAGCCTCTTGCATGGTTCTCTCCAGGATAAGTCCTCCACTGGCTTCCTTCATCATGTGGCTTCCTCCCTCCAGGACAGACAGCACAGGATCACCACAACCCCAGACTAACGTGGTCCCGGAGCCAGGATTCAAGAGCACGCACCCCCAGCCAGGCTGGCCACAAGGTCGTTGGACGACAGACCGATGACCTCGGACCAATGGCGTCTGTCCCTTAAGTACCTCTCCACAGCATGCACAGCGGGACAATCACCCCCACTGATTGGCTGCCGAGTGGGACACCCAAAACACCCTGACTCTGCTGCTGACACCCATGGCATGGGATGGTAATAACACCCCCAGGCAAACAATGGTGGTTTCTCCCAGCACAGCCATGGCTGGAACAGAGACTAAATTGCCCATAATTACATTTGTCAATTAACAACTCAGACCCCCTCTAAATTTAAAGCAGCGCCCGCCCAACAGGAGCAGGCCGCTACACATTGTATATGTGGAAATAATTGTGGCATACTGTTTAAGCAGTAGAAGATTTTTGTACAATAGACATGGGCAAGATAACAAAGAAAAACATTATTGGTATTCATCAATTCTTTGTGCAAGTTAAAAAAAGACTTTCTAATTCACCTTTTGTGCAAAAACATTCTATTTTTTGAATTTGCCAGTGTGACAGACTTTTATGCAAATATCAAATATGCTTCAGTCTAATTCTCTCCCTGCTAGTTTAATGCTGTGTGTTAGATGAAAAGGTGATTTCATGTGTGACTCATCTCTCTGTGAAGACTGTTAATATGTTAAATAAGGCTAGCTTTTGAAAGGCCTTTAATTGTGTGATAACACTGTCTAAAACCTATTGATGCTCAGAGGTGTGAATAGGTGTCAAGCGGGATGCGGAGACGAAACGTCTGCCTAGGAAACTCAGTGTGTGAAGGTGGTTTGTTTGATGCCATTAATTAAGGAATGTGCAGTGATTAGACATGATAATTATAGGCCGGTGCCGACCTGTCTAGAATGTTGTAGTAATTAGCCTTAGTGTGATTAGGGGGGTGGAGATCTCATTGTTGCTTTAATGCCTGGTACTGTATATAAAGCTGAGAAGAAACCATTAAAGCCTGTCTTGTTCCAGCATTAACCTTGGCTCCTGTGTGGATTATTGGGCCATCCCAGGGAGTTCTACTCATGGAATACTGGGTGATTTGCTTTTATGGAAAGAAGGGAAGACTTTGACGGGGATATCTTCCACTACCGTCACAAATGGTTGGCAGCAGCGGGATTTTCCCTTCTACTCTCCTTTACACCCGGATTCCAAGCAGACACTGGAAGAACTACTGGAAGTTCGTGGAAGGATTGCTAGCAACAAAACCAAGCGGGTCATCATAGCAGAATTAATGGAGCGAGACCAGGAGAACTTGGTTGCAGCAACGCCAGCAGTACAAGAGATGGAGACACCAGTGATTCAGGAGGAGGAATCGCCAGCCAACAAACTAATGAGAGAGAAGCTAGCATGGTTCGGTCCGAACCCAACGGCGGATGTGGTGCTGAAAGTGATGGACCTGTTAGCGGAGGAGGCTAAACAAATAAGAGACGCAGAACTACAGTTAAAACTGGCAGCAGTCCAACAAGCAGCCGCACATTCTCCGAACAGTGAGTACAGAACAGCAGACACAAGGAAGATTCCGTTTAGCACTTTTAAAGCTTTTGATGAAAAAGACTGTGAAATTGATAACTACCTGGCAGATTTTGAGCGACAATGTAACCTGCACCGAATAGCTAGAGGAGAGTGGGTTGCAATATTGTCAGGCAAACTGTCAGGCAAAGCTTCTGATGCTTTCCGGACCGTGCCAGATCAATATATCCATAGCTACGCCAGGGTTAAAGAAGTGCTCCTGGCTCGTTATGCAGTAACCCCAGAGTCCCACCGACAGAAGTTCAGGGACTCACGCAAAACCACGAAAGACTCTTACGCGGAATGGGCATGCCAGTTATCCCTGTCGGCCTCTAACTGGGTTAACAGCAGCCAGGCCACCACCGCAGAGGACATTTTGCAACTAATGCTTCTGGAGCAATTTTACAATCACATCCAGACGGACGTCAAAGACTGGGTGAGAGATCGCAGGCCCATGACTCTAACAGAGGCCGCTAAGTTGGCAGATGAATATGCGGATACTCGCAAGACGAACCAGGTCACACCACAGGTACAACCTCCATGACCAACGGTGCCCTCACACCCACCAGCCGCTAGATACCAACCTCCTAACAGACCGATGACATCTAGCCCTCGCTATCCACGCCAGGAGGACAACGAACAACGCTGCTTCCGGTGCAAACAGCTGGGTCACTTCAAGCAGAATTGCCCCCTGAATGACAACACCAGGTCAAATTGGTCTCAACCTGGGTACCGCCCACCAGCAGCAGCCCATTGTGTAGACTCGGCTTGGGATCCCCAGGAGCTGGGTCAGGAAGAACCATTGGGCACTCCTTACGAAGCCCTCATGGTACAATCTGTTATAACGGACAACAGGGAACACCATTGTCAGCTGGTCATGGGCGACAGCCATGAGCCGGAGGGGCCCTGGAGGGAGCTGGGCAGAAAGAGGCTCCGCCGGCCACCCTCCAAGAAGAAGAGGTCCTGGAAGCCGTATAACAAGCTGACCTGGGAGGAGAAGAAGCGACTGGAGGAGAGGGAGTCGCAGCGGACGTCCCAGATGCGGGCTGAGAGGTTCACCAAGGGCCCACCGGTGGCCCCTTACACCACCACCCAGTTCCTGATGATGAAGGACCACGTGGAGAGCCTGCAGGACATGAGCAAGCAGGAGCTGATCCGTGAGTACATGGAGCTGGAGGAGTGCATAAGCCGCATGGAGGAGGAGAACAACCACCTGAGGTCACAGCAGGCTGACCCCCCCAGGCTCCATGAACTGGAGATGGAGCTGGAGAAGCTCAAAGAGGAGAACCGGCGGCTGCAGAGGGAGCAGAGGGTGGCTGACCCTATGGGGTACTGATCCCCCCCCCCAACTCTGAGCACCAGTGCTACAGCATTTCAACAAATATAACTTTTTCTTTTTTTTATGAATCTCCTGGGATTGTCACGCCAAACGGAGTTAACCTCGGACTGAAAAGCTCTGAACCCGTCAACCCTACTGGACCAGGAAAGGTCCAACCGAGTTGCCGGAGCAGGGAGAAAAAGGGGGGCCATTGTGACGGACTTTTATGCAAATATCAAATATGCTTCAGTCTAATTCTCTCCCTGCTAGTTTAATGCTGTGTGTTAGATGAAAAGGTGATTTCATGTGTGACTCATCTCTCTGTGAAGACTGTTAATATGTTAAATAAGGCTAACTTTTGAAAGGCCTTTAATTGTGTGATAACACTGTCTAAAACCTATTGATGCTCAGAGGTGTGAATAGGTGTCATGCGGCATGCAGTGACGAAACGTCTGCCTCGGAAACTCAGTGTGTGAAGGTGGTTTGTTTGATGCCATTAATTAAGGAATGTGCAGTGATTAGACATGATAATTATAGGCTGGTGCCGACCTGTCTAGAATGTTGTAGTAATTAGCCTTAGTGTGATTAGGGGGGTGGAGATCTCATTGTTGCTTTAATGTCTGGTACTGTATATAAAGCTGAGAAGAAACCATTAAAGTCTGTCTTGTTCCAGCATTAACCTTGGCTCCTGTGTGGATTATTGGGCCATCCCAGGGAGTTCTACTCATGGAATACTGGGTGATTTGCTTTTATGGGAAGAAGGGAAGACTTTGACGGGGATATCTTCCACTACCGTCACAGCCAGGCCTGCTTATCGGTCAATTAACTGCTTGCCGACCAGCCGCCGCAGTTATATGGCGGCAGGTCAGCTCTGCTGGGCGAGAGCACGTAGCTATATGCCACCTCGCCCAGCAGCCAATAGGGGCGCACCCCTCGCTCGCCCCCAAACCCTCTTACGTGTGCCCGGCAGGCGCGATCGCCGCCAGGCACACGCGATTGCTCGTTACAGAGCGAGGACCGGGAGCGGTGTGTGTAAACACACAGCTCCCGGTCCTGTCAGGGAGAGAAATGCTGATCTTCTGTTCATACAATGTATGAACAGAAGATCAGTAATTTCCCCATGTCAGTCCGACCCCCCTACAGTTAGAACACACCAAGGGAACATACTTAACCCCTTACCCGCCCCCTAGTGTTAACCCCTTCACTGCCAGTGGCATTTTTATAGTAATCCAATGCATTTTTATAGCACTGATCGCTATAAAAATGCCAATGGTCCCAAAAATGTGTCAAAAGTGTCCGAAATGTCCGCCATAATGTCGCAGTACTGAAAAAAAAAACGCTGATCGCCGTTATTACTAGAAGAATTTATTTTTTATAAAAATGCCATAAAAATACCCCCTATTTTGTAAACGCATTAACTTTTGCACAAAGCAATCAATAAACGCTTATTGCGATTTTTTTTTACGAAAAATATATAGAAGAATAAGTATCGGCCTAAACTGAGGAAAAAAAAAAATGTTTTATATATTTTTGGAGGATATTTATTAAAGCTAAAAATATTCATTTTTTTCAAAATTGTCGCTCTATTTTTGTTTATAGCACAAAAACTAAAAACCGCAGAGGTGATCTAATACCACCAAAAGAAAGCTCTATCTGTGGGGAAAAAAGGACGCCAATTTTATTTGGGAGCCACGTCGCACGATTGTCAGTTAAAGCGACGCAGTTCCGAATCGCAAAAAGTGCTCTGGTCTTTGACCGGCAATATGGTCCGGGGGTTAAGTGGTTAATATGATTTCTATTTAGAAAGCCAATTGGTTTGTCATAAAGTCATTGGGCAGGTATCATGCTTTTTGTGCTCTATCCTATGGTAGAAAACATTTGTCTACATAATTTAATATTTTAAAAAGAGTTGGATCCAAAATTAAGAGGAAATATCTAAAAGCAAATGGGCCAGAGAAAAGGAGATACACAGCGAGGTGCCAAAAATGGCAGGTGACCAAAGTAAATGAGACATGCAACAAGAAGGTGATTGCCCATAAAAAAAAAAGACAGAATAATACAAGAGGAGGTACTGTATATGGCAAGGATCAGTTTAGGAAAGAACAAGATGTTAGGTTGACAGAAAAGAGGCATCGTGATCAACAAAATATAGCACAAACTAGTACAAAGACAAACAATGGGGCACGTGGATAGTGAAGGCTCAAACAAGAAAGAATGGGGACCTCAGACAAAGAATAGGGCAAACAAAGTCCTCTAAGGCCCCATACAGACGACCGAACATGTCTGCTGAAACTGGTCCGCGAACCAGTTTCAGCAGACATGTTCGGTCGTCTGTACGGCCGATCGGACAGGATTCCAGCGTACATTTGCCCGCCAGACCGTTTTCGAGCAGGCAAATGTTTCTAAACATGTTTAGAAACATGCCCGCTGGAATCCTGTCCGTCGGACATGTTCGGTCGTCTGTACAGACTTACCGTACATGTCCAAGCGGCCGCCATCCCTCGCATGTGTCAAATGACTTTGACGCATGCGTGGAAGCATTGAACTGCCAGGGCCGCGCACGTCGCCGCGTCATCGTCGCGGCGACGACGCGGCCTCGTCGCTGCGTATCGTGTACGCGCGGATTTCTGTATGATGGTGTGTACAGCCATCATACAGAAATCTCCGGGCGGGCATGTACGCTGAAAACGGTCCGGCGGACCGTTTTCATCGTACATGTTTGCCCGTCTGTACGGGGCATAAGAGGTCTAAGAAAATGCATTTGACTCTTTTTCTTATATGTTTGATTGCTCATGATTCTGACCATGTCTTTAGACATTTATAGCCAGATTCACGTAGATGTGCCTAACTTTAGGCGGACGTAGCGCATCTCATATACGCTATGCCGCCGTAAGTTAGAGAGGCAAGTACAGTATTCACAAAGAACTTGCATCCTAAGTTACGGCGGCGTAGTGTAAATGGGCCGGCGTAAGCACGCGTAATTCAAAGTAGGCAGTAGTGGGCGTGTTGTATGGTAATGAATTGTGACCTCTACTACGTAAACGACGTGAAATTCGACGGCTATCCCGAGTCCATACTTAACATTGGCTGCTCCATATTTTTGGTGGTTTATCTTTACGCCTGAAAACGCCTTACGTAAACAGCGTATCTTGCTGCGACGGGCGTGCGTACGTGCGTGAATAGGCGTATCTTGCTAATTTGCATATTCTCAGCATAAATCGCCATACATGCCCCTAGCGGCCAGCGTAAATATGCAGCTAAGATACGACGGCATAGGAGACTTACGCCGGTCGTATCTTAGCAACAGAGAAGCGTATCTCAGTTTGAGCATACGCTTAAAGATACGACGGCGCGGATTCGGACTTACGACGGCGTATCTACTGATAAGCCGTCGTAAGTCTCTATGAATCCGGCTATTACTCTTTAACAATAGAGAGAAGTTTTTAGAATGAACTGCACATTCTCTGATAAATATTCTAAAATCCCTCACTACAGTATATTTTGTTCAGCTGCCAAATGACTAGCTTTAAAAGACAGGGAATGGATATGTATCTTCAAATGTCCTGTTTCAATGTGTCCTAGAAGTAGCTATCTCTTTGGACCTAATACTTAGGCAGCCTTGAGATTAGCTGACAAGATGCCAAGCCTTCAATTATCAGAATGTGCAATGTAGAACTGATGACCTTCTTGTGATATACTGAGGTCAGCCACCTGACAAGGAAGTTTTTGTAAAGTCCATCCAAGTCCCTAGAATCATTTAACAGGAGGAGAATGGATACAGCCAATTGCAGATAATAAGTGCATTTTATTACACAGCAGTGAAAACCTCTAACAATGAGGATTGTAATCAAGGCAAATTGGGTATTTCCCACGAAAAATAGGAACTTCACTCATATATTTTTTTTTGTTAAAAGTCAGTGGGCCAGATTCATGTAGATCAGCGGATCTTTAGATCCGCCAGATCTACCTGTTTTACGATCCGCCGGTGCAATTTAGCGAGGCTAGTGCATGATTCATAAAGCACTTACCTCGCAAATTGCACCGTTGGATCCTAACTCCCCCCGGCGGAATGCAAATTCCGCGGCTAGGGGGAGTGTACAATTTAAATCAGGCGCGTTCCCGCGCCGATTTAACTGCGCAATGCGCCGCCGGCGAAAAAGCCCAGTGCGCATGCTCCAAATGACGTCGCTAGGACGTCATTGTTTTCGGCGGCTAGGTTACTTACGGCCATCCGTATTCCCGACGTACTTACGCAAACGACGTAACAAATTTAAAACTCGGCGCGGGAACGTCGGCCATACTTAACATTAGCTACCCCTCATATTAGCAGGGGTAGCTATCCGCCGGAAAAAGCCGAACACAAACGACGTTGAAAAAGAGCGACGGGCGGGCGTACGGACGTGAATCGGCGGTTCTCCTCATTTGCATATGCGACGTGTAAAAAAAAAGCGACGACACCTAGCGGCCGGCGGGAGATTACAGCCTAAGATTCGACTGGTGTAAGTCACTTACACCAGTCGGATCTAAGGGAGATCTCACAGATCCGACCGTCGGCTCTCACAGATACGACGGCGGATCAGGAGATCCGCCGTCGTATCTCTTGATGAATCTGCCCCAGTAACTACAAATATTGTAGTTACTAGGGTAGATTCATGTTGGGCCGCGCAATGATACGGCGGCGCAGTGTATCGTCTTTACGCTACGCCGCCGTAACTTACAGGAGCAAGTGCTGTATTCACAAAGCACTTGCTCCGTAAGTTGCGGCAGCGTAGCGTAAAAGGGGCCGGCGTAAGCGCGCGTAATTCAAATGATACGGTAGGGGGCGTGGATCATTTAAATTAGGCGCGTTCCCGCGCCGAACGTACTGCGCATGCGCCGTCCCTAAAATATCCCGACGTGCATTGCGGTAAATGACGTTGCAAGGACGTCATTGGTTTCGGCGTGAACGTAAATGGCGTCCAGCCAACGCGGGAACGACGTCCATACTTAACATTGGCTGCGCCTCTTAATAGCAGGAGCAACGTTACGACAAAAACGACTTACGCAAACGACGTAAAAAACTACCGCCGGGCGCACGTACGTTTGTGAATCGGCGTAAGTATGTAATTTGCATGCTCTACGCTGACAACTACGGGAGCGCCACCTAGTGGCCAGCGTGAGAATGCACCCTAAGATACGACGGCGTAAGAGACTTATGCCAGTCGTATCTTAGGCTAATGTCGGCGTATCTAGCTTTCTGAATACAGAAAGTAGATACGCCGGCGCAGCTTAGCAATTACGCGGCGTATCTATGGATACGCCGGCGTAATTGTTTTGTGAATCTACCCAAGTGACTATTAACTGTAGTACTAAAATATAGTCATATTCTATAATACTAAAATCAAGTATTTACCAGTAAATGGATTCCAGCACCGTCTTCCCACAGCACCACCAACCTGTATTTGAAAGCCAGCGGTGACCTTATTGATGTATCACAGCAGGCTCAACACTGCACATACATGAGATTGCACAGCGCAGTGATACTGGTCCTGCAGCCTCCTGGCCGGGACATGTGATGTGTCAGAGGAGGCTGCAGATGGGGAGGGGGGGCAAAACAAATGATGCCATCCTCACCAAGGAGAGAATTAGGGATGTTAGAGAGGGCACCAACAAAAAACAGTACCCCTCCAAAAAAAAAATCAGTTACAGGTTCCGGAATTAGCAGTACTTCACTTTTTGAGTGGGGTTCTGCATTAGTCTTCAAATAGCTATAGTCATCGGAAATGTAAACTGTAAATAAAGCAGCACAGAGGATGTAGAGCTAAACAGGTACATTTAAAAAGCATCTCATGTTATAGTAATAATTTGTGATTAGGTTCTCAGAAGATACCTTATGCTGTATAAGGATCATGGGGCAGATTCACATAGAATTCGCGTTGGCGTAGTGTAAGCCATTTACACTACGCCCCCACAACTTACTGGAGCAAGTGCCGTATTCTCAAAGCACTTGCTCCGTAATTTGCGGCGGCGTAGTGTAAATGGCCCGGCGTATGGCCGCGTAATTCAAAGGGGGGGCTTGTATTTAAATTAAGCGCGCCCCCGCGCCGATCGAACTGCGCATGCGCCGGCCGTAAAAATAGCCCAGTGCGCATGCTCCAGCTCACGACGGAAAACGTCATTGAAGCCGACGTGAGCGTCATTGACGTAAAGTCGTATTCGCGAACGACTTAGTAAAACAACATAACCGACGGAAAAAGACGACGCTGACCCGACACCATACTTAACATGGCAAACGGCGGACTGGCGTAAGGTTACCCCTCATATAGCAGGGGTAACCTTACACATACGGAAACGATGTAAACGACGACGAGGCGGCGCAAAATCGTTCGGGAATCGGCCTATCAGGCTCATTTGCATAGTCAAATGAGAAATGAACGTAAACGCCACCTAGCGGCCAGCGTAGAATTACATCTAAGATCCGACGGTGTAAGTGACTTACACCTGTCGGATCGACGCCGTATCTATGCGTAAATGATTCTAGGAATCAGACGCATAGATACCCGGGGCCAAAAACAGAGATATACAACGGGGTATCTTGAGAGCTGCTGGTCTCATTTCAGAATCCTGGTTTTGGCTGTGACATTCTCCCTGTCTGTCTGTCTACCTGCAAGGTAATTGATGTAGCCAGTCTCTGGGTGGTGGCCAGGCACTATAGCATTGAATATAAGACCTGGGGGCAACCGAGTACCGATAGGACTGCTTGCCTTATGGGAAAGAGTGCTGCTATAGGTAAAGAACACAGAAACTAGCTATAGTGTTTGACAACCTGCATTAGAGGTAAGCATGACAGATAAGAAGGAGAAGAAGAAGGAGGAAGAGAAGGAAGAGAAAGAGAAGCCGGCATTTTGGCTCAACTCATAAGTTTGGTGTTGCCAGGCTAGAGGCAGACATACAATGCTGTGAAAAAGTATTTGCCCCTTTTTTTTTTTGCATATTTGTCACATTTAAATGAATCAGATCATCAAATAATGTATTATTACACAAAGATAACCCGAGTAAATACAAAATGCATTTTTTTGTGCCACCCTTGGAGGGAACAACTGGAATCAAGCGTTTGCGATAACTGGCAAGGAGTCTTTCACATTGCTGTGAAGCAATTTTGGCCCACTCTTTTTGCAGAATTGTTTTAATTCAGCCACATTGGAGGGTTTTCCAGCATGAATGGTCTGTGTGAGGTCATGATACAGCATCTCAATTGGATTTAAGTCCGGGCTTTGTCTAGGCCACTCCAAAACCTAAATTTTGCTTTGTTTGAACCATTTCTAGGTGAACTTGCTGTGGTGTTTCGGATCATTGTCCTGCTGCATAACCCAAGTGCACTTGAGCTTGAGGTCATGAACTGATGGCTGGACATTCTCCTTTACGATTTTCTGGTAGAGCTCAGAATTTATGGTTCCATCAATTTCGGTAATTAGTCCAGGTCCCGAAGCTGCAAAGCAGCCCCAGACCATCACGCTTCCACCACCACGTCTGACTATTGGTATGATGTTCTTGTTATGAAATGCTGTATTAGTTTTATGCCAGATGTAACAGGATGCACACCTTCCAAAAAGTATTTTTTTTCCTCATCAGTCCACAGAATATTTGCCTAAAAGTCTTGGGATAATCAAGATGTTTTTTGCTAAATGTGAGATGAGCCTTTGTGTTCTTTTTGGTTAGCAGTGGCTTTGGAACTCTCACATGGATGCCATTTGCCCAGACTCTTTCTTATTGTTGAATCATGAACACTGATCTTACCTGAGGCAAGTGATCGGAAATTCCGACAAGAAAACCATGGATTTTTTCCCAAGGAATTTTGGCTCAAACTTGTGTTGCATACACACGGTCACACAAAATTCCGACCGTCAAGAGCGCGGTGACCTACAACACTACAACGAGCCGAGAAAAATGAAGTTCAATGATTCCAAGCATGCATCAAATTAATTCTGAGCATGCGTGTTTTTCACATGCAAGTGCAAGTCTATGGGACCTGGAAGAGATCCACGCTGTGTCCATGCATGCACGAGTCACCGGCATCTCTTCCTGGTCCTATTAAGGTGTTTTAGGAAAATACAGCATTATAGCCACTATTTGAAGCTGACGATCACAGAAAATTTACTTTTTAGGCAGAAGACAGGATTATTCATGACAGTTAGCCAAATGTTTGCATCATTTGATCAGCATTTGTATTATTAATAGACCCCATAGTGTCATTTTATGTATATATCTACATCTACTTTAATGTACATTGAGTGAGTTATCTGACTTGTTCTGTGTTGTATAGAAACTAAATATAATTCTTTTCAAGAACAAACATATTTGGCACTACATTATGCATAGTTTTGTGAAGCTCAACAGAAGGAAATTTAGCCATTATCTAAAGATTTTTTCTTTTGTAGCGCAAAGGAGTTTGAAAAAGGGAGTCATCAGCAAGGAACACTCCGTGTAAAGTACAGTACTGTGTTCAAGGACATTGTAGCATTGTGCCAAAATACACATGTGCTGCTAGCTATATTGAATGTAGAAATATTCCAGCTCCGCAACATTTATTTTATGAGTGCTACAGTCAAACTTAAAGGGGTAGTAAAGGAAAAAAAATTTTTTCATAATAAGCATCCTTTGCCTGCAAACATTCCTCTTTTCACTTCCTCATTGTTCGTTTTTGCTCAGAAGTTGCTCTATTTCTTCTCTGTTCTGTTCACTTGCTCGCCCCCTCCTGGGAACTACATCTGTGCGGCAGGACGCTCTCTACGTGTTAGAGACTTCAAGGAGGTGAGAATTACTGGGCGTGCCGCAATGCATACTGGGAAATGTAGTTCTTACATGAACGAGCGTGGCAAACCAGGAAGTGAATAAGAGAACAGAAACTAGAATGACGGAGGTGATATAGATGAAGGATATAGATGAAGGAATTTAATAGGTATTTACTTGTTTCTTAACAGAATCATTACACTATTCTGTCTGTCTACCTTGCATACATTAACCACTTGCCGACCGCGCACCGTCGAAATACGTCCACAAGGTGGCTCTCCTGGGCGAGATCACGTAATATGACGTCCGACGCGTGAACGGAAATTGGGCGCGCGCGCGCGCCCCCCCCGCCGTTCCCGATGATCAGATTCGATGCAGAACTGATCAACCACCAGGTCCAGGCCAATAAAATCTGGCCTGGACCTGGTGATCGCTCTAACCAATGGTTGTCTTCCCCTGGCAATGTTTTGTAAACATTGGCAGGGGAAGTACTGCTCTCTCCCTCGTGTCGGTCTTTCCGTTCCAGACCGAGAGGGAGAGAGCATCTAACCGTGAGTTGCACAACACTACACTGACACCAGGTCACGTAGGCACACAATTCACCCCCCGATCACCCCCCAAATTAACCCATTCACTGCCTGTCACTGTGTCACCCAGTACAGCAATCAGATTTTTTTTTGATCGCTGTACTTGTGTCATTAGTGACAAAAATAAGTGTTAGGGTAATCAGTCTTAGGCCCTAAAAAGTCTAGGGACCCCCCCTAACCCCCCCCCAATAAAGGTTTAACCCCTTCATTACCCCCTGTCACCAGTGATCACAGTATAAGTGTCACGGGTGACGCAGTTTAGCTAGTTAATTTTTTATAGCATCAAGGCACCCGCCATATTTTTTGCTATAAAGTTTTAACCCCCTGATCGCCCGGCGGGTGATCAAAGTTTGGTTTTAGCGCCAGATAGGGTCTGCGTCGCCCCAGGCAGCGGCCAATAGCGCTAACACCCACGCACGCACCATACGCCTCCCTTTAGTGGTATAGTATCTGATCGGATCGATACTTGATCTGATCAGATCTATACTAGCGTCCCCTGCAGTTTAGGGTTCCCAAAAACGCATGGTTAGCGGGATCAGCCCAGATACCTGCTAGCACCTGCGTTTAGCCCCTTCGCCCAGTCCAGCCCACCAAAGTGCAGTATCGATCGATCGATCACTGACACAAAACACAAAAACACATAACTGCAGCGTTCGCAGAGTCAGGCCTGATCTCTGCGATCGCTAACAGTTTTTTTGGTAGCGCTTGACTCGGTCACTAACAGGTCAGGTGCTTCTTTGCCTGTGAATCTCACCACTGTACCCCTAAATTTAGAGCCCAAAATGGCAAATCGATGGTACAGTGATGAAGAGGCCTACTTGTTTATGAGCCTGACAGATAGTGATGAGGAGGTCACGCATCTGTCAAATTCTTGCTCAGAATACGATCCTGTAGACGACAGTGGCTCCCTGACAGATAGCTCTGACGACGGAGTGGTCCCTGCTAGGGTCAGGCGTACCAGACCCCGATCTTCTGCTGTCGCTGAGGTGCAAGAACCGCAGGGCTCTCGTATGGAGGAGAGAAGTACTAGCGCCGCTATTCCTTCTGGTGAACTGGCAAGCACCAGCGGCCTAGTACATCCTGGTCATATATCCAGCACTGCAGTAACACTTGGTGACGTGGCGAGTCCCATAAGTGCAGTTCAAGCTGGAGAGGTGGCAAGCAGGAGTAGTGTCCCGCTGCCACCAAGAAGAAGACGACAAAGACAGGCCCGTCCCCATAGTGCCCTTCCTGCTGCATTCGCCAATCCTGATTGGGTACCCACCACTTCTGCAGCACCCGTACTTCCCCCATTCACTGGCCAACCCGGAATTCAGGTGAATACAGTTGATTTTACGTCACTGGATTTTTATTCGCTGTTTTTCACCGAAGATCTCTATAGATCTATTGTGGACCAAAGCAATTTGTACGCTGGTCAATTCTTCGCCGCTAATCCCCAGCTGTCCCTTGCCAGAGATTGGAAGCCAATTACGGTTTCCGAATTTAAGATCTTTCTGGGCCTTTCCCTCATCATGGGCATTACTAAAAAGAGTGAGCTGCGGATGTATTGGTCCACGCACCCAGTTCACCATATGCCCATTTTCTCTGCCTCCATGGCCAGGACACGATACGAGCAGATCTTGCGGTTCATGCATTTTAGTGACAATGAACTCTGTCGTCCTCGGGGAGACCCTGAATTCGATCGGCTCTACAAAATTCGGCCCCTCGTAAACCACTTCAACGAACGGTTTGCAGCCTTGTATAATCCCCATCAAGTTGTCTGCGTTGATGAGTCCCTGGTTAAGTTTTCTGGCCGCTTGTCATTCAAACAATTCCTTCCCAGCAAGCGTGCCAGATACGGGGTCAAGTTGTATAAGCTCTGTGACAGGGCAACAGGCTATACATCTAGCTTTATGGTTTACGAGGGAAAAGACAGTCACGTAGAGCCGGAGAATTGCCCTGATTACATAGGGAGCGCTGGTAAGATAGTGTGGGAATTGGTGTCACCCTTATTCGGAAAGGGGTACCACTTGTACGTGGACAATTATTACACAAGCGTGCCACTTTTTAGTCACCTTTTTGATTATGGAATTGGCGCATGTGGCACCGTGCGACCTAATCGCCGGGGCATCCCCCAACGGCTTGTAGAATCCCGTCTTAGTCGGGGGGAGAGAGCCTGCTTACAGTGTAATAATTTGTTAGCAGTGAAGTGGAGGGATTCACGGAATGTTTTCGTTCTGTCCACGCTTCACGCAGACACGGCAGTCCAAATTCCTACGGCGGCTGGTGTTGTGGAGAAACCCCTCTGTATCCACGAGTACAACCTTAACATGGGAGGGGTGGACCTCAATGACCAGTTGTTGGCGCCGTACCTAATTGCCCGGAGGTCCAAACGCTGGTACAAAAAAGTGTCAGTGTATTTGTTTCAATTGGCTTTGCTGAACGCTCATGTGCTATACAGAGCTTCAGGACGGACTGGATCCTTCCTAAAATTCCAGGAAGAGATCGTCGAAGCCCTTCTGTTTCCAGATGGTGCTGTGCCCCACCTTCCCAACGCAAATGCAGTGAGCCGGCTGTATGAGAGGCATTTTCCTTTTGTCCTCCCTGGTACCCCTACCCAAAAAACCCGCCAAAAAAGATGTCGTGTCTGCAGCAAACTCGGATTTAGGCGTGACACCCGCTTTTATTGTCCCGACTGTCCTGACCAACCTGGTCTCTGCATTGGTGTATGTTTCAAACGCTACCACACACTAATTGAGTTTTAGCGTAGGGTACAGCACCACACAGTCCTAGGCACACCAACACAGGGTCTCGGAATATGTGATGGCCATCACATTTTGAGAGACCATAATCTGCAAGGTTCAGTTTACAGTTTTCTTACAGTTTTTATAAAAGTGAAAAAAAGTGGAAAAAAAATTAAAAAAACTCACACAAAAACACAAAAAAAATATAAAATAAAAAATCCAAAAATAGTTGTGGTTGTATTTTTCTCCTCTCTTTATTGTTCTCTTATGTTCACTCTCTACTGTCCACTCACTATTGTTCTATATCTATTCTCTCTATTTTTACAATGTTTTATTGTATTTGCTTTGCAGGTATGGTATGTTATACTGTAATGTTTGTTTTATTGTTAACCATCATTTGTTTAGCAGGTACGCCATTCAGTTGCATCGCGGATTTATTTAGCGTGACAGCAACAGCGTTTGCTCCCACGATTTATAAAGCTGTGACTCCAACGCTGTAGGAGGTGATTTCACCACCACGGTTAAAAAAAAAGCATATATGCCGAAGCATGGGGGCAGCAGGGGCGGAGGAGCGATTTTGCTCCTAATGCCGCGTACATACGGTCGAAATTCCGACGGAGGCTTGCCCATGGAAAAGTTCGACCGTGTGTATGCGGCATAACTTTTTATGCGGGAGGATGCCCCCATGCTTCGGCATGTATATTTTTTAGGCACAGGTTGCGTTAAAATTTTTTTTATTTTTTACTGTATTTATTTTTTTGGTATTTGCTTTGCAGGTATGGTATGGTAAGATCTTAATGTTAAAATGTAATGTTACTTTGTTATAATGTTTAACCATCATTTGCTTAGCAGGTACGCCATTCAGTTGCAGCACGGATTTATTTAGCGTGACAGCAACAGCGTTTGCTCCCACGATACATAAAGCCGCGACTCCAACACTGTGGGAGGTGATTTCACCACCACAGTTAAAAAAAGATCATATATGCCGAAGCATGGGGGCATTAGGGGCGGAGGAGCGATTTTGCTCCTAATGCCGCGTACATACGGTCGAAATTCCGTCGGAAGCTTGCCCGTGGAAAAGTCCGACCGTGTGTATGCGCCATAACTTTTTATGCGGCGTACATACGTGTGTGAGCGGCATAACTTTTTTGCGGGAGGATGCCCCCATGCTTCGGCATATATAAATGGTGCGTGTATGCCCATCATTAGAAGTGGGTGGATGAAGGGAGGTATTCTAATGGTGGGCATACCCACCGATCAATCTTTTTTTCGTTCAGCCAACAGGCTGCATGAAAAAAAAAAAAGATTACAATACATGTCCAACAAGAACCATCAACGTATGGTATGTTGCTGGACTTTGAATGGTTATACCAGAATGATGCCTGCGGGTTTAGGTATCATCTTGGTATCATTCTTTTCAGCCAGCGGTCGGCTTTCATGTAAAAGCAGTCCTAGCGGCTAATTAGCCTCTAAACTGCTTTTACAAGCAGTGGGAGGGTATGTCCCCTCCCCGGATATAAACTGCGCCATTGGGAAAGTGGGAAAACATTTTATCACACCGATCTTGGTGTGGTCAGATGCTTTAAGGGCAGAGGAAAGATCTAGGGTCTAATAGACCCCAATTTTTTCAAAAAAGAGTACCTGTCACTAACTATTGCTATCATAGGGGATATTTACATGCCCTAAGATGGCAATAAAAATTATAAAAATAATAAAAAAAAGTAAGGAACAGTTTAAAATAAAATTAAAAAAGCAAATTAAATAATAATAAAAAAAAAAAAAAAGCACCCCTGTCCCCCCCTGCTCTTGCGCAAAGGCGAACGCAAGCGTTGGTTTGGCGTCATATGTAAACAGCAATTGTACCATGCATGTGAAGTATCACCGCGAAGGTCAGATCGAGGGCAGTAATTTTAGCAGTAGACCTCCTCTGTAAATCTAATGTGGTAACCCGTAGAGGCTTTTAAAAATGTATGTAGTTTGTCGCCACTGCGCATTTGTGCGCAATTTTAAAGCATGTCGTGTTTGGTATCTATGTACTCGGCCTAAGATCATCTTTTTTATTTCATCAAACATTTGGGCAATATAGTGTGTTTTAGTGCATTAAAATAAAAAAATATGTATTTTTGCCCAAAAAAATGCATTTGAAAAATCGCTGCGCAAATACTGCGACGTAAAAAAAAATGCAACACCCACCATTTTAATCTGTAGGGCCTTTGCTTTAAAATAATATATAATGTTTGGGGGTTCAACTTAACTTTCTTGCAAAAAAATAATATGTTTTTATGTAAACAAACAGTGTCAGAAAGGGCTTTTTCTTCAAGTGGTTAGAAGAGTGGGTAATGTGTGACATAAGCTTCTAAATGTTGTTCATAAAATGCCAGGACAGTTCAAAACCCCCCCAAATGACCCCATTTTGGAAAGTAGACACCCCAAGCTATTTGCTGAGAGGCATCTCGAGTCCATGGAATATTTTATATTTTGACACAAGTTGTAGGAAAGAGAATTATTATTATTTTATTTTATTTTTTTTGCACAAAGTTGTCACTAAATGATATATTGCTCAAACATGCCATGGGCATATGTGGAATTACACCCCAAAATACATTCTGCTGCTTCTCCTGAGTACGGGGATACCACATGTGTGAGACTTTTTGGGAGCCTAGCCGCGTACGGGACCCCAAAAACCAATCACCACCTTCAGGCTTTCTAAGGGTGTAAATTTTTGATTTCACTCCTCACTACCTATCACAGTTTCGGAGGCCATGGAATGCCCAGATGGCACAAACCCCCCCAAATGACCCCATTTTGGAAAGTAGACACCCCAAGCTATTTGCTGAGAGGTATGTTGAGTATTTTGCAGATCTTGCTTTTTGTCACAAAGATTTGAAAATTGAAAAAAGAAAAAAAAAAATATATATATATCTTTCTTCATTTTCAAAAATAAATGAGCGCTGTAAAATACTCACCATGCCTCTCAGCAAATAGCTTGGGGTGTCTACTTTCCAAAATGGGGTCATTTGGGGGGGTTGTGTGCCATCTGGGAATTCCATGGCCTCCGAAACTGTGATAGGCAGCGAGGAGTGAAATCAAAAATTTGCGCCCTTAGAAATCCTGAAGGCGGTGCTTGGTTTTCGGGGCCCCGTACGCGGCTAGGCTCCCGAAAAGTCCCACACATGTGGTATCCCCGTACTCAGGAGAAGCAGCAGAATGTATTTTGGGGTGCAATTCCACATATAACCATGGCATGTGTGAGCAATATATCATTTAGTGACAACTTTGTGCAAAAAAAAAAAAAAAAAAAAAAAAGTTTGTCATATTCCAGCAACTGGTGGCAAGATATAAAATATTCCATGAACTCAAAATGCCTCTCAGAAAATAGCTTGGGGTGTCTACTTTCCAAAATGGGGTCATTTGGGGGGGTTGTGTGCCATCTTGGCCTTTTATGGCCTTCAATACTGTGATAGGTAGTGATCGGTAGTGAGGAGTGAAATCAAAAATGTATGCCCTTAGAAATCCTGAAGGCCGTGCTTGGTTTTCGGGGTCCCGTACGCGGCTAGGCTCCCAAAAAGTCCCACACATGTGGTATCCCCGTACTCAGGAGAAGCTGCAGAATGTATTTTGGGGTGTAATTCCACATATGCCCATGGCATGTGTGAGCAATATATCATTTAGTGACAACTTTGTGCAAAAAAAAAAAAAAATTGTCATATTCCCGCAACTTGTGGCAAAATATTAAATATTCCATGGACTCAACATGCCTCTCAGCAAATAGCCTGGGGTGTCTACTTTCCAAAATGGGGTCATTTGGGGGGGGTTTGTGCTATTTGGGCATTTTATGGCCTTCAAAACTGTGATAGGTAGTGAGGAGTGAAATAAAAAATTTGCGCCCTTAGAAATCCTGAAGGCGATGCTTGGTTTTCGGGGTCCCGTACGCGGCTAGACTCGCAAAAAGTCCCACACATGTGGTATCCCCGTACTCAGGAGAAGCAGCAGAATGTATTTTGGGGTGCAATTCCACATATAACCATGGCATGTATGAGCAATATATCATTTAGTTACAACTTTTTGTAATTTCTTTTTTCTTTTTTTTTTTTTGTCATTATTCAATCACTTGGTACAAAAAAAAAAAATATTCAGTGGGCTCAATATGCCCCTCAGCAGATTCCTTGGGGTGTCTACTTTCCAAAATGGGGTCATTTGGGGGGATTTTGTGCTATTTGGGCATTTTATGGCCTTCAAAACTGTCTTAGGTAGTGAGAAGTGAAATCAAAAATTTGCGCCCTTAGAAATCCTGAAGGCGGTGCTTGATTTTCGGGGCCCCGTACGTGGTTGGGCTCCCAAAAAGTCTCACACATGTGGTATCCCCGTACTCAGGAGAAGCAGGAGAATGTATTTTGGGGTGCAATTCCACATATAACTATGGCATGTGTGAGCAATATATCATTTAGTGACAACTTTTTGTAATTTCTTTTTTTTTTTTTTTTTTTTTGTCATTATTCAATCACTTGTTACAAAAAAAAAAAATATTCAATGGACTCAACATGCCTTTCAGCAGGTTCCTTGGGGTGTCTACTTTCCAAAATGGGGTCATTTGGGGGGGTTTTGTACTTCCCTGCTATTTTAGCACCTCAAGAATTGAGATAGGCAGTCATAAAATAAAAGCTATGTAAATTCCAGAAAATGTACCCTAGTTTGTAGATGCTATAACTTTTGCGCAAACCAATAAATATACGCTTATTGGCATTTTTTTTACTAAAGACATGTGGCTGAATACATTTTGGCCAAAATGTATGACTAAAATTGAGTTTGTTCGATTTTTCTTATAACAAAAAGTAGAAAATATCATTTTTTCTCAAAATTTTCGCTCTTTTTTCGTTTATATCGCAAACATTAAAAATCGCAGAGGCAATCAAATACCATCAAAAGAAAGCTCTATTTGTGGGAAAAAAAGGACGCAAATTTTGTTTGGGTACAACATTGTATGGCCGCGCAATTGCCAGTTAAAGCAGCGCAGTGGAAAATTGTAAAAACACCTCTGGTCTTAAGGCTGACAAAT
The DNA here is from genome assembly GCF_905171775.1 of Rana temporaria. NCBI lineage: Eukaryota > Metazoa > Chordata > Amphibia > Anura > Ranidae > Rana > Rana temporaria. Next base: position 110,449,263 of record NC_053496.1, on the reverse strand, counting down.
GGTCCAGTGGGAAAGTGGTTAATATTAGGAAAAAAATTTTTTTCCTTTACAACTCCTTTAATATATAATGCATAATTACAAATGTGTGGTTGCTATGGCTACCCAGTATCACTATGTTTTGTTATTTAAATTATTTAAACCCAACCTCAGCCAAAACCTTTTCTTGTAGACAGAAATGTTATTCCTGGTTGTAATTTTACTTCTGGTTCATTCTTACACCTGTCACACAGACAGAAAATGAGTGGAAATGTCCAAAAAGGAACATAGCATTAAAAATAAATCCCATCGGAGGTTTTAACTCTTCTCATTTCTAACCAAAAATAAAAAGAAATATGTTGATATTTTGTCTGGAGTTGGCTTTTACCACTTGCCATCCTTAGGCCTATTTAAAAAAAACTGTGTTTCAATTGGTTAAAACATGCTCATGGCTGCAAATGCAGATGCCTGGTTTAATTTTTTTCAGTGGATTATTGGCTGTTCAGTAAAAGTGATCTGGGCAGCTTTACAGCCACATGATCAATGAAAATTCATCTGCAAGTAATGGAAATGACAAGCATTTTATCACTTCTGGTTTCAGTTCTTCCTATGGGGAATAAATAAAGTAATATAAAGTAATTGCGCAAAACATTCATATATAAACAATATGAAGACACATAAACATCAAAAAGTGCAAATAAAGGTGCTGAGTGATCAAATCTTAACTAAGAAGATGACACTGGAAAAAATAGTGTCAAAGTCCAAATGTGAAAGTGACAGATAGGCTGCTGTGAATGGGTGTCCACTAATCCCAGAGGAAATGGAAACTCCACCAAAGACACCAGTCTGGTCTCCCAGAACTCTCACCTCAATGATGGAAAAATAGAGCGGTCAATACATCAAACTCCACCTCACGGCAGTCTCCTCAATGTCTCCTGATACCAACGAGTGTGAACCTCATGGCTGAATGTAGTACCTAGAAGGTCTCAAGCCAGGGAAACAAGAGGGACAAAAGAGGGCCTCCAATGATGTAGTATAAAGTAAAATAGGACATTTATTGAAAACTGGCTTGAGACCTTCCAGGTACTACATTCAGCCATCAGGTTCACACCCGTTGGTATTAGGAGACATTGAGAAGACTGCCGTGAGGTGGAGTTTGATGTATTGACCTCTCTATTTTTCCCTCATTGAGGTGAGAGTTCTGGGAGACCAGACTGGTGTCTTTGGTGGAGTTTCCATTTCCTCTGGGATTAGTGGACACCCATTCACAGCAGCCTATCTGTCACTTTCACATTTGGACTTTGACACTATTTTTTCCAGCGTCATCTTCTTAGTTAAGATTTGATCACTCAGCACCTTTATTTGCACTTTTTGATGTTTATGTGTCTTCATATTGTTTATATATGAATGTTTTGCGCAATTACTTTATATTACCTTATTTGATCTATTTTGTTGTTGTGTATACACCACTCAGTTTTTGCTGCAATTATTTTCACTTTATACTAGGAAGACGTTACCCACTTAGTAGCGCAGAAGCTCACACATATTGGTCTTCCTATGGGGAAACACTGCGAGGGAGCATACATACGGCCACGATTCCCGGCCAAAGCTTTCCCCACAGTTTTCCCGACGGGAAACCTGGCCGTGTGTGTACATGGCGAAAGTTACCGAGCAGGTTCTCGGTTTTCCCGTCGGGATTCCCGGCGGACTTTATACCGTCGGGAATACCGGTCGTGTGTACAGGGCCTACGGTTCTCTGACAAACCTCTGAGAGCTTCACAGAACAGCTGTATTTACACTGAGATTAAATGACACACAGGTGGACTCTATTTACTAATTAGGTGACTTCTGAAGGCAATTCTTTCCACTAGATTTTAGCTAGGGGTATCAGAGTAAAGGGGGCTGACAAACGCACGCCAAACTTTACAGATACTTTTTTGTAAAAAAATAAAATCAAAACCATTTATCATTTTCCTTCCACTTCACAATTACGTGCCACTTTGTGTTGGTCTATCACATAAAATCCCAATAAAATACATTTATGTTTTTGGTTGTAACATGACAAAATTTGGAAAATTTCAAGAGATATGAATACTTTTTCAAGGCACTGTATGTCTATACTTGATATTTTTTAAAACTAATAATGACATTGAACAGAAATAAACATAGATTTATGTTTCTTTTTACCCCTGCATGCTGGGAAGAGTTAAAGGATCACTAAAGGAATGTTTTTTTTTGCTGAAATGACTGTTTACAGGGTATAGAGACATAATAGTTTACTGATTCCTTTTAAAAACAATTAAAAATAGATAAAAAGCAATCATATAATGTGCCTCTTAGATGCAAAAACGAAAGTGAAACTAGTTTAGTCTTTGCATGTTATTTTACGCCTCTGTGCTGGACAGTGCCATAGAGAGTCATGGCTAGGAAAACGAAACTAAAGTCTCCCATGACTTTTTTCATAAGGAGCCAGACAACCAGGAAGTGTCCACAACAGAGCAGAATTACAGCAACATCAGAGCAAAAACTAACAATGAGGACATGAAACCAAGACTGCAGTAAGGTAAAGGAAGCTATTTAGCTAAAAAAAAAATTCCTTTATTGACCCTTTAAGCTTTGGGATACTTATTTTCAAAAATCTAGACCTGCATTTAAAAGTATATTTTCTACAAAGAAGATTGTCATAGCTCATTAAAGATGGAAAAAAAGTGATGAAAGTGTCAAAGTAGTGCTATCATACCAAATTGGATTCATCTGATGGTCCTGGATGTATTGGAGGATGGCTTTGGAATGGAACCTTGCTGTATTTTTCAGGCAGCTTTCCCAGTACGACCTCAATGCTCTCTCCAACAATCTCTAGAGGACCGGGCTTGGAGGACATAAGCTCTAACTGTTGTCTAGAAGAACAATACAAGAGTTCACCTATAGACAAATGGTAATATAATTTCAAGCATAAGGCCCTTGCTATATGTGTAGGCCAGTTACATACCTCCTGTTAGCCATGACTAAGCACTGACTCAAAGTGTGAAACTGCTATCCATACTTTTGTTGCATTTTTGTAGTGCATTTTCTGTTCTGATTTTACAATAAAGACAACCGAAAGGTCTGTTGGAGTGCGGCTGTCCATTTTTCTTAACCTCTATCAATTACCTTCCTGACTGTGCTAACTGGCAGAAGGGGCTGAGCAGAATTATACATTTATTGGCAAATAGGGAGTTTACATACTATCAGGGGTGTATTTAGGTTTTGTGCCGCCCTAGGCATGGTGAAACTTGCGCACCACCTACTTTATATATGACGCACCCCTTCCTTTTTAAGACCCGCCCTGTCATTTTCATTGGATGGGGACAGGGTGGGATGAGGACATGGGGACAGGATGGGATGAGGACAGGGGGGCAGGGTGGGATGAGGACAGGGGGGCAGGGTGGGATGAGGACAGGGGGACAGGGTGGGATGAGGACAGGGTGGGACGAGGACAGGGGGGCAGGGTGGGATGAGGACAGGGGGGCAGGGTGGGATGAGGACAGGGTGGGATGAGGACAGGGGGGCAGGGTGGGATGAGCACAGGGGGGCAGGGGGGGATGGGATTTCGCCACCCCCGCAAAGTGCCGCCCTAGGCCTGGGCCTTGTCGGCCTAGGCCATAATACATCACTGCATACTATAGACATTGTAATTCATTACCTAGAAGTGATGTGAGTTCCAAGGAGAGATCCCAAGTTGGCAGACAAATTATAACTTTCCTGAGAAACGGCTTTCTGGAATGTTGTGCCATTAAGTAACAAATATCCATTACTGGAGGAGTTCCAAGATACCCCAAAAACCTTAAGGAAATGAAGAGAAAAAGTATGCAGTACTTGATATGCAGATAGACTTTGGTATCTATAGTAACAGATAATAATCACAGTAAAAAAGCCAAACTTGTTTTTAAACAGAATAGGGAAGGGCTTTTCAATACTTTTTCACTGTTGCATCACCAAACGAATTTCATAGATAGAGGAAGCTGAGAGGTGTCTGTGTCCTTTTTTAGGAAATGTACTTCCCTTCTGTTGGGGCCTGATTATCCAATATGTAAGGAGTACAGGGAAGGAGAGTGTAGCTGTAGTTTCAGGGGTGAAGGGAAATTATGTGGGTAAAGCAACAGTGTGATGACAATAAAGGGAAGGTCGTGGTCAGATATACTTGCTTTTGCCAATGTGTGACCTTATATGGTAGCTCTACACAGAAAAGTCAGCCTAGTTGTGTCCTTCTTTACAAAATTTGATTTATTGCTAAAAAATAGGTGTACTTTAAACCTGCAGGATGGAGTTACAACAAATTCTATTTACTATAGGTACCGTATTCTGAACTGATAGAAATGAGGATTTTTCATGTTGATGTCAGTGGACATGAATCCTCCTATGAAAGTTTCCTATGAGCAGAAAGTCTCTGAACCAATGTATGGCTGATAATGATACTTGAATATGATGATACTTACATTTGCTTAATGGAAAAATCCAATTCTGATTTCCTTTTAATACTAACAATGAAAAAAAACTTTTGTGGTCAGGGTATCTGACTAGCATCCATACTAATAAAGCCTCTGACACCACTGCCTTGCCTGGCTGAACCCGGGCTAACGAAGTAGTAAACACTCTTGACAGTACTAGGGTTGCCAGTTCGAACCCCAACCATGACATTACCTGCCTGGAGTTTGCATGTTTTTCCTGTGTCTGTGTGGCTTTTCTCCCACACTCTACAGACATGCTGATGGGTTAATTGAGCCCTGTCTAAATTGGCCCTAGTATTTGTATGTATGAATGTGAGTTAAGGACCTTAGAATATACTCATCTTCAGTAAACTGGGGAAGCCAGAAATGTAGGAAAAAGAGGGCAAAATGGGTAAGATAGGCTATACATAAGATATATAGTAGTGAGCCCGTCACACAATGGAATGGAAGAGTGATTGTTTGGTTTTCTTTTGGTAGTTTTGGGGATTAGGGTAGGGTAGGATGAATACTGAGTATGGGACAGATACCATGGTCAGAAAAATAGGGGATAGAAGAAGTCCTCCTTCACTCCCATCCAGGAAAGGATGGGTTTGTACACAAGAGAGGGGAGTGGAGAGGGACAGGGTGGGATGGGTGGAGGGAGGTCAAGTGAGTGTAAGGGGGAAATATAAATGTGATTTTCAATGGTGTGGTTTAAATACCCTATGGACTCTTCCCAATAAAAATGGGAAGCACAGGATAAGGTGGAGGGATATACTCCCCCCAGACTTTAGATATAATGTTGGATAAAAAAAATAATTGTTATTCAGTACTATCCTGGAATGTCCACGTATAACAAGTTGCACGGACATATGAGTACATATATCACATACTCAGTGGGGCAGGTAATAAATTACTTTTATATTGTACTCAATACCGACCCTATCAGAAAAAGAGGGTTGGCCATGTTGAATGAACTGGCAAGTCAGACAACCCCTTTTCTTACACTGGAAAATACCAGTTCTGTTGTCGAAATAGGACCTAATGTGCATAACTCTCTCCTATCTTCTCTCTCTACTCTCCTCAGCTTGCTCTCCCCCTGTTGTGCTCCAAGCTTCATTTTGGACCTGCTTTCCCCGATCGTATGATGTCATGTTTGGGGGTTCCCATCCACCAGCTCCGGTTGGTAGCTGCTCCGGCTGCCTCTCGGCCCCTCCTTTGCTTCCTGGCTGCCCCATCATTTCGCCACACCAAGCCAGCCCACCACCAACTGTTGCTTAAGGTACTGTCACAGTGAGGAGCACACTTTGCAGTTGTTCCATCTATGCAACAAGATGTCTAGATAATTGTTCATCCAATCATATGTTATTATTAAATCAGCACATGCTTTTATCTCATTGAACGTTTTAATTATTTGACTGTTTGTCCTTTCAAGACTGTCCCGATCAGCGCTTCCTATTTGTAGTTTTTTTTTTTTGTAAATTTATGAATATCCTATTTGTGAAGAAATCATACCCTTATTTTAAAATCTAGTTGACCTCCATTAAAATCAAGGCACCCCACAATAGAGAATGCAGCTTTAGCTTATATTGGGCTATTTTTAAGTCTACTGGTATAAGCATTAAACAGCTGGAATATGAAATCTGATAACTTTTGGACTCATTGACGTTTTAGATCTTTCCTGTTGTCTCATAGCCAAGATCCCTGCTAAACCATAGTCAAGGTCCCACAAGCTATCCCGGTGAATTCTCTAGAACTACATTTCAGGGAGACAACATTACTAAAACATTTTTTTTTAAATACTTATAGTGTTTTTCCTAGTACTCTTCAGCTCTAATTCTGATTATGTGGGTGTACCATTTTCAAAGTGCATTTGAAAACTTTGGCTGGATTAAAAATAACAGAAAGTAATAACTTTGTCTTTATCAGATATATACTGTATATATGTAACAATAAGCCAGGGACAGGATGAATAAAAGTAAATACTTAAGCTGGCAATACATGTATAGAAATCTCTTGTAAGAAAGAAAGAAAGAAAGAAAGAAAGAAAGAAAGAAAGAAAGAAAGAAAGAAAGAAAGAAAGAAAGAAAGAAAGAAAGAAAGAAAGAAAAAGAAAGAAATCCAACAAATTCCCCCATCCATACTAACAACACAGATGTTTCTAATTTTTAGGGACCCTTTAATGACTGGAAAAGTACCACTGGATTGGCGTAAGGCCTATATTTAAAAAGGGTTCAAAGTCTTTACCAAGCAACTATAGACCTATTAGTTTAACTTCTATAGTCGGGAAGATACTGGAGAATTTAATAAAAGACCACATAGATGAGCTCTTGCTGGAAAAAAACAACAGACAGCATGGAATGATGAGAGACAGAAGTTGTCAGACACATCTGATTTCTTTTTATGAGAAGGTAAGTAAAACATTGGACAGTGGGGTGGCTGTGGACGTGGTATACTTGGATTTTGAAAAAGCGTTTGACACAGTTCCCCACACTCGGCTAATGTGTAAGGTAAAGTTTACAGGCTTGGAAAACTCAGTTTGTAAATGGATAGAAATCTGACTAAAAAACTGAATTCAGAGAGTAGTGGTTAATGATTCTTACTTTGAATGGTCCAAGGTTATCAGTGGTGTAACGGAAGGTTCATTGTTGGGACCCTTACTTTTTAATATCTCTTATAAATGATATAGGGTCTGGGATTAGAAGTACCATTTCAGTCTTTGCAGATGACACCAAGCTATGCAGTGGAATAACATCCTAAAGCCCCTTTCAGACGTCCGCTCCGTCTGTCCGTTCATTACAAGTCCGTTAACGGACTTGCAATGAATCCCTATGGGGACGCATCCGTTAGCGGATGGAGCATCCGCTAGCGTTCGCGTAAGTCGTGGTTCCGCTTTTCCAAACGGAAGAACCCCTATTTTTCTTCCGTTCGGCGGAGCGGAACTGATGCAGACGGACAGACGGTCCATCTGCATCAGGTTCCCCATAGGGGACAGCGGAGCAGAGACAGGGCGGTCCCTGCACTGTGTGCGGGGACCGCCCTATCCACCGACAGCTGAGCGGGGATCCCCACTGAGCCGACGGAGACACACGGAGCGGACCCGGAAACGGTCCGCTCCGTGTGAAAGAGCCCTTACAGGATGTCTCCAATTTACAAGCCGACCTCAATGCTCTGTCTAATTGGGTAACTAAGTGGCAAATGAGGTTCAGCTCAGTACAGTAGATTGCTTTCAGAAAGGCCTAGTTTCTTACCTAAATGTACATAATATAACTGGATACTAACATTTACAGGTAAATTGGTCCAGGTAATATCCGATTAAATCTTGGGGGATCAGGAAGAATTTTTTTTCCCCTGCTGGAGCAAATTGATTCATGCTTTGCCGTTTTTTTTTTGCCTTCCTCTGGATCAATTGCAGGTATAGAATTGAGTATATAGGATAGTATCATTTTTGTAGTCCTTTTTATTGGTTGAACGACAGTAGATGGACTTGTGTCTTTTTTCAACCAGACTAATGCCGCGTACACACGATCAGATGAATTTTTTTAATCTGAAATTCCGATCGTGTATGGGCCCCATCTGAGTTTTTTCAGATGAAAAAAAAAAACGATAGGAAATTCCTATCGTCTGTGTGCAACTCCGACGGAGAAAAAACCCATGCATGCTCAGAATCATGTCGACACATGCTCGGAAGCATTGAACTTCATTTTTCTCAACTCGTCGTAGTGTTTTACGTCAGCGGGTTTTATACGGTCGGAATTTGGTCTGACAGTGTGTATGCAGGACAGCTTGAACAGAATTCCGCCAAAAAATTCTATTGGATTTTAGGCCATCGGAAAATCCTAGAGTGTGTACGGGGCATAACTATGGTCCGTAACTATGCAACTATGGATGATTCACCTGCTGCAGGATATTGTATTCTGACAGCCAGCTGTGCTCACATCCCATTGGATACAGGCATTCCTTAGGCCCCTTTCAGACGTACGGACAAACGGTCCGTTTATTACAAGTCCGTTTACGGACTTGTAATGTATCCCTATGGGATTGCAGACGTTAGCGGATGATGCATCCGCTAACGTCCGCAACCATCCGCCTCCGCAAAGATCCGTTTTTGCGGATGGAAGAAAACCCTATTTTTCTTCCGTCCGGCGGAACGGATCGGATAAATACGGACACACGGTCCGTATTCATCCGATTCCCCATAGGGGAGAGCGGAGGAGAGACAGGGCGGTCTCTGCACTGTGTGTGGGGACCGCCCTGTCTGCCGACAGCTCAGCGGGGATTTACGGAGGAATCCCCGCTGAGCCAAACGGGCTAACGGGTGAAAGAGCCCTTAGTCAACAATTTTCCACTTGGCTCCTTTGACATCACTCGCATCATTTGCCAAAAGTTAATAAAAATGTTTACTTTTGACAGTCCAGGTGAAATCAACCACTTCATGCTTGATATTTTCTTGGTCCCTAATAAAAAATAAAAATAAACATAATAATTGGCCTCCACAAGATTTTGCAGACTGCACAACAGAATATAATTCTTTGTTACCATAAATTTGCAGGCACTGCCGTTTCATTTATCAGTATTTTTCAAATTTAAATCCAAAACTTTTTTGAAGTTTTAGAGTAGGAAATAATTTAAACCTTGTCAGGAGACTTGTGGCCATGGCATGTGTACAGCCCTTTCAGGCTGTGATGTTAGAATCCCCTCGACCCCCAGGTACCCACTGGAATTCGAACATTACAGCCTGACAGAGCTGTACACGTGCCATGTCTGCTGCAATTTTAACTTAGACTGCAGAGTTTCACAGACAGCCCGTCTATCTGACTTGACCATTAGGCTTAATGGGACCGCACTGCAACTGTGTGCCTTCTAATTTCTGCTATACCGCCCCTAAAGAGTAATCCAATGTGAATTGCTTTTTTAGAGTGCACTATGCATTACCACCTGTCTGAAAGGACTTTCACTTCCTCTCCTGTAGACACAAAAGGAAGTAAGAGAAAATCTCTGCAAACTTAGGGCAATCCCCTATTAGTTCTCACTAGAACAAGTATCCCTTTTGGAAGAAATCCTCTGTTCCCATTCTGGTGACAGCTCAACATTTTGGGCTTCCGGTCACTTTCAGTCCCAGTGACAATGGGTGGCCCCCGATGATGATATGCTATGGGGTCTGTTTATGAAAAAAAAATGATTTTTGAATGTCTCAAGCATTCGCACAGCCATCATAAATATTCCCCATAATTTGCCCTAAAATGTTTGTTTCCTGTGTTTATTGGCTCCATCTACTGGCCATAATGCAGTATGTTCCTGAAATACCTCAATCAAGAAAATACTGCATTATTGCCATTAGATGAAGCTGACAACCATAGGAAATAAATATATTTGCCACATTACGTGGCTTATTTGTGAGATGACTTTGGAAATTCATAAATTTCTACAAATGGATATATTTGTATAATATATATCTGCATCCTCTTGATCAATACACTGAATGCAGGGTGCTGTTCATGAGGTGGAAGCATAATACACTGCACTCACAGTATTTCCTCAACCCGAGGACATCTTGTGGCAGAAAAGAGATACTGCTGGGAACAGCTCTGGATCAAAGGTGAGTACTGAAGCCAGAGCGGTCATTTTTTTTAAAACCTCAGGGGCATGGGTGTCAAACTCATTTTAATCATGAGGTGCATCAGCAGTATGCAGAAGTGCGTTATGTACAGAGTGCAGAGCTCAGAAGAGCTCAGGTTTAATGAGTGTGCCATGCACAGAGTGCAGGTTTAACCACTTAAGCCCTGGACCATTTTGCTGGCCAAAGACCAGAGCACTTTTTGCGATTCGGCACTGCGTCGCTTTAACTGACAATTGCGCGGTCGTGCGACGTGGCTCCCACAAAGCCGCTTCTTAAAGGGGGCGTATGTATACATCCTTTAGCGCAGCCGTGCTGTTCTGCCAACGTATATTGTCGTGCGGCGGTCTGCAAGCAGTTAAGGAGTGTGCCATGCACATAGTGCAGGTTTAAGGAGTGCCCCATTCACAGAGGGCAGGTTTAAGAAGTGCACCATGCACAGAGTGAAGGTTTAAGGAGTGTGCTTAGGAGTGCAGGGTTTAGGATCGGATTACAGGGTTTAGGGGTGCACTTTGCACAGTGTGCAGGGTTTAGGGGTGCGCTATGCACAGTGTGCAACCCCAACAACCCTTCCCAAAGCTTCCTCGTATCTCTTTCTCCTACCTTGCCTGGCTCTAGTACCTCTCTGTGCAGGCTCTGCTTCACCTTGCAAGGAGCAGGAGCGAAAGGTGAAAGCTGGAGGTGGGGGAATGGAGACTATTTTTCTTGCTTTACTTTGCATCACTCTCCTTGCGAGTATAACAAGGGCCTGTCATGGCTCTATAGATGTATAAAGAGGACCTGTCATGGCTCTATACATGTATATAGAGGACCTGTCGAAACTCTTTACATGTAAAGGAATATAAAGAGGACCTGCCATGGCTCTATAAATGTATATAGGAGTATAAAGAGGACCTGCCATGGCTCTATAAATGTATATAGGAGTATAAAGAGGACCTGCCATGGCTCTATAAATGTATATAGGAGTATAAAGAGGACCTGTCATGGCTCTATACATGTATATAGAGGACCTGTCGAGACTCTTTACATGTAAAGGAATATAAAGAGGACCTGCCATGGCTCTATACATGTATAAAGGAGTATAACGAGGGCCTGTCATGGCTCTATACATGTATATAGAGGGCCTGTCATGGCTCTATACATGCATATAGGCGTATAAAAGGACCTGCCATGGCTCTATACATGTATCCAGGAGTATAAAGGGACCTGTGAATTGCCGGCGGCCACAATGTGCGCAAACTAATCAATGTACGCTAATTGTGTTTTGTTTTGTTTTTGGTACCAAAAATATGTAGAAGAATACATATTGGCCTAAACTGAAGAAAATAGTTTATTTTTCTAAATTTTGGGGATATTTATTCTAGCAAAAAGTTAAAAAATATATATATTTATAGCACAAAAAATAAAAACCGCAGAGGTGATCAAATATCACCAAAAGAAAGCTCTATTTGTGGGAAAAAAAGGACATCAATTTTATTTGGGTGGCGGAACGGGCTGGCGGGCATCAGTGCTGCCTGGTACCCATGGTACCACCCGGTCCCATCATAGGGCCGGCCCTGCTCCTTGCTCCCTCTCCTACTTTTGTTCCTTTAAATGTTCCCCATGAATGAAACCAGATCAGGAGGTAGTCATCTCTTTTTATTTGAAATCATTTCTAAGATCTGATAATCGGCAGAACATGTTCCCATAAAAAGCTGATAATCAGAGACTTGGAAGCAGAGCAGGAAAGAAGCATGTTGGACGACTGCCTAGTATGCAGCTATTATGAAACAGCTGACGCACGTACTGGACTTCACCTGTCAGGTTGCCCTGACCCTTTCCACTGCACCAAAGACAGTTCCAAAGGTGAGTTAGTGATAGGAGCCCTGGAACTAGACCACCAACCATGTCTGATGCGGTAAAAAACAAATTAAAGGCAAATCTGTGTTGATTTATGAAGCTGAAAGGACAAATATATGTGATGAATAAGCAACTTTTCAAATAGATTTTTGGTCTATCTTTCTAAAATGAACCGGAGACGTTGCTCAAAGAAAGTCGGTGTTAGGCTGTAAGATGTAAAACCAGTGCCATGGAGGACTGAAGGGATTACATATGGCTGATGGTTCTAGGACTTTGTTTTAACCCTTTCCAAAGTAGTCAGCCTGAATTTACAGTAAACTGTATGTAAAGCCAAAGCTTTATTTTTTTTTGATAAAGTGGGAAATAGTTTTATACTCTGTCACGTTTTTTTGTTGTTGTCACTGGACTCACCATTTCTATTTGTCCCAAAGGTCACCTAGGCTCTGAGGAAAGGGGTGCGCCCCAGAAACGCGTCAGCCATTTCGCCGGCTTGGCATCATCCGATCCTCGCTATCATCAGGTTTTGCTGATTGCTTGATAAACGATCTTTCAAACTCCTTTTGTGAGTAAGACTATTGCTTTTTATTTTATTTAAAGTGGAGTTCCACCCATAAATATAACATTACATCAGTAGTTTTAAAAAAATGCCATTAGTCCTTTACGAATTTTTTTTTTTTTTTTTTAGATGCCTTCAAAGTGTTGTTGCTAGGCAGAATAGTTAATCTTCCCACTTCCTGCACCTAGGTGCTTAATGCTTCCTAACCTACACCGCACAGACTCCTGGGAATGTAGTGGGTGTAACTTTCCAGCAGTCTGTGCACTCCCCAGTCTCAAATAATCATGTGACTTGGACAGCACAGGTGCTGAAACCTGATCTGACACTGCTTGTGCAGCACTGAGCATGTGCGAGATTTGCAAGGCTGAAATCCAGGAAGTCATACAGTCTGGCTTCATGATGCCCACACTTAAGATGGCCCCAGTCAATTTCTTTTTTATAAAGTGTCTAAATGCTGTAACAACCTAACAAAACGGACCTTAGTTTTACAGGCCAACTTTACTAGAATACATTAAGCTTGTGTATTACAGGGGTATTTATATTTAAAAAGTGAAATTGTGGCCGGAACTCCGCTTTAATAAAAAACCTTTTATATGGTAATGCACTAGGTCGGTGCGTCCTCCTTTTTCTTTTTTTCTTTTTTTTTTCTTTCTTTTCTATTCGTCCCAAAGACCATTGGGCCAGATTCACAAAAGAGATACAACGGCGTATCTCCTGATACGCCGTCGTATCTCTGTGCTACGGCCATCCTAACTATGCGACTGATTCATAGAATCAGTTACGCATAGCTAGCCCTAAGATCCGACAGGTGTAATTGAATTACACTGTCGAATCTTAAGGATGCAATTCTAGGCCGGCCGCTAGGTGGCGAGGCCATTGCGGTCGGCGTAGAATATGCGAATGAGTAGTTACGGCGATCCCCGAACGTCCATGCTGCCCGTCGATCTAACTTTACGTCGTTTCCGTCGAGTTATGCCGCGTAAAATTAGGCCTACCTCCTAGGTGTCCTAAGCCATGTTAAGTATGGCCCTCGTTCCCGCGTCGAAATTTAAAAAACAACGTCGTTTGCGTAAGTCGTCCGTGAATGGCGATGGACGCCATTTACGTTAACGTCTAAGCAAATGACGTCGGTGCGACATCATTTAGCGCAATGCACGTCGGGTAATTTACCCGACGGAGCATGCGCAGTACGCTCGGCGCGGGAACGCGCCTAATTTAAATGGTGCCTGCCCCATTTGAATTGGGCGGGCTTGCGCCGAGCACATTTACGTTACACCGCCGCAAGTTTACAGGTAAGAGTTCTGAGAATCAGGCACTTACGCTGTAAACCTGCAGCGGTGTAACGTAAATCACATACGTTACGCTGCCGTGGAGCAACGTAATTCTTCGTGAATCTGGCCCATTGTCACTGAGACAGAAATTAAAAATTGTAGCGTTGTCAGTGTCACCAGAGCAAAATGTAAGATTAATCATCCAATGGGGAGTATTGGCTCTTGTCACATGATATTGTTAAGACCTGGTGATTGGCCACTCACGCAGAGTATTGCAGTAGTAGTGGGTTGACTGGTAGGCTAGAAAGAGGTCCTGAATTCTGTTTACAGTAAATCCTTTCTAAGAGAAATTTAGAGAGCCATTGCTGACCTGCTTTTGAAAATGCTAGTTGCTAGTGTGATGACCCTCTGACTTGAATACTTTCTGAGTTACTAAAGGCAAATAGACTGTAAACTTTGCACTTTAAAGTCAAAGGGTCAACACAATAGCAACTTGCATTTTCAAAAGCAGGTCAGCAATGGCACTCTTTACATTCCTCTTAGTAAATAGAATTAAGGGCCTCTAGCTAGCAGTTGCACTCATTCTCCCCAGAGCTTAGTCAATGTGATGAAGCTCTGCCGATTTCAATCATCCAATCATGTGCGAGCAAAAACTCAATTATTTTTTTTCCTTGCACCTGGTTGGGTGTTTTTTACAAAGTGAAGTGTCACCACACCCATGAAGCTCTTAGTGCAACTTTGCAAAGTGCACAGTTTATTTGCCTTTAGTTAATCAACCGCAAAAGTATTACGCCGGCGTATCTACTGATACACCGGCGTAATTCTAAATTTCCTGCGTCGTATCTTTGTTTTGTATCCACAAAACAAGATACGACGGCATCTGGGATCGATCCGACAGGCGTACGTCTTAGTACGCCGTCTGATCTAAGCTGCAATCTTATGGCGGCCGCTAGGTGGCGTTCCCGTCGAAATCCGCGTTGAGTATGCAAATTAGCTAGTTACGGCGATCTACGAATGTACGTCGGCCCGGCGCATTTTTTTACGCCGTTTGCGTTAGGCTTTTTCTGGCGTATAGTTAAAGCTGCCATTGAGGCGTACTCAATGTTAAGTATGGCCGTCGTTCCTGTGTACAATTTTGAATTTTTTACGTCGTTTGCGCAAGTCGTCCGCGAATAGGAATTTGCGTAGAATGACGTCATCGTCGTAAGTATTGGCTTGTTCCGGGTAAATTTCGAGCATGCGCACTGGGATACACCCACGGACGGTGCATGCGCAGTTTAAAAAAAACGTTGTTTACGTCGGGTCACAACGTATTTACATAAAACACGCCCCCATCACTTCCATTTGAATCCCCGCGCCCTTACGCCGCAAAAGATACACTACGCCGCCGTAACTTACGGCGCAAATTCGTTGAGGATTCAAAACAAAAAATAGTAAGTTACAGCAGCGTAGTGTATCTTAGATACGCTACGCCCGGCACAATAATGCGCCGTTGTACGTGGATCTACCCCTCTGATTTCTTGGCCATATTTAAGAGAATATAAATAATAAAAAAAAAAATTCACTCATGGTTAGTGTTTGGCTGAAGCCATTTATTATCAATAAACTGTGTTTACTCTTTTTAAATCATAATGACAACAGAAACTACCCAAATGACCCTGATCAAAAGTTTACATACCCTGGTGACTTTGGCCTGATAACATGCACACAAGTTGGCACAAAAGGGTTTGAATGGCTATTAACCTCCCTGGCGGTATGATTCTTTCTGGTTTTAGGTGCTGAAAGCGGTACCATTATTTTGCATGAAAATTTAGCGTTTTATACTGTAGGCCTGTAATTCTTAGGAATAACTCACTTAACCACTTAACCACCAGCCGCCGTCTACAAACGGCGGCAAGGTGGTTGCTTAACTGGGGGTCGCCGTTCTGAAACGGCGCCCACCAGAAGCAGTAATGCGCGCCGCCTCGGGCGCGCACACAGAAAATTCTGTGCGCGCCGGGTCTATGAGACCCGGCGCTACACAGATCACGGTAACTGACCGGCAACGGCGGTCTTTTACCATGTGATCGCGCCGTCCAATGACGGCGCGATCACAGGTAAACAAACCGGCGTCATTTGATGACGCCGGTTCCTCCCTCCTCTCGCTGTACCGATCGGTACAGTGTGAGAGGAGAGCGCGGATGGCAGCAGCAGTGTGGGATGGATCTGTGACTATTGCAGTCACAGATCCATCCATCCCTGCTCAGCCATCCCTGCATTAACCCCTGAAATACTCTGCCTTCCCTGTGCAATACTCTGCATTAACCCCCTGCAATACTCTTCCTTCCCTGTGCAATACTCTGCATTAACCCCCTGCAATACTCTTCCTTCCCTGTGCAATACTCTGCATTAACCCCTGCAATACTCTGCCTTCCCTGCGCAATACTCTGCAATGCTCTGCCTTCCCTGCGCAATTACTCTGCAATACCCCCTGCGCAATACTCTGCAATACCCCCGCGCAATACTCTGCAAAACACCCGCGCAATACTCTGCAAAACACCCGCGCAATACTCTGCAAAACACCCGCGCAATACTCTGCAAAACACCCGCGCAATACTCTGCAAAACACCCGCGCAATACTCTGCAAAACACCCGCGCAATACTCTGCAAAACCCCCGCGCAATACTCTGCAAAACCCCCGCGCAATACTCTGCAATACCCCCGCGCAATACTCTGCAATACCCCCGCGCAATACTCTGCAATACCCCCGCGCAATACTCTGCAATACCCCCGCTCAATACACTGCAATACCCCCGCACCAATACTCTGCAATACCCCCGCGCAATACTCTGCAATACCCCCGCGCAATACTTTGCAGTACCCCTTGCGCAATACTCTGCAGTACCCCCGCGCAATACTCTGCAATACCCCCGCGCAATACTCTGCAATACCCCCGCGCAATACTCTGCAATACCCCCGCGCAATACTCTGCAATACCTCCGCGCAATACTCTGCAATACCCCCGCGCAATACTCTGCAGTACCCCCTGCCAGTACTCTGCAGTACCCCTTGCGCAATACTCTGCAGTACCCCCGCGCAATACTCTGCAGTACCCCCCGCGCAATACTCTGCAATACCCCCCGCACAATACTCTGCAATACCCCCCGCACAATACTCTGCAATACCCCCCGCACAATACTCTGCAATACCCCACGCACAATACTCTGCAATACCCCCCGCACAATACTCTGCAATACCCCACACACAATACTCTGCAATACCCCAGCACCAATACTCTGCAATACCCCCGCACCATACTCTGCAATACCCCCGCACCAATACTCTGCAATACCCCCGCACCAATACTCTGCAATACCCCCGCACCAATACTCTGCAATACCCCCGCACCAATACTCTGCAATACCCCCCGCACAATACTCTGCAATACCCCCGCACCAATACTCTGCAATACCCCCACACCAATACTTTGCAATACCCAGAAAATACTCTGGGGGAAAAAATGCGTTTTAACCACTTCCCGCCCACGTCATATGACGTCCTTGACTTTGTGCAGGGATATCTAAATGATGCCTGCAGCTACAGGCATCATTCAGATATCATTTTTTTCAGCCGGCGATTCTCTACACCATAAGAACGATCATGGCGGCTGTTCCGCCTCTTGATCGTTCTTACGGGAGGCAAAAAGGGACGTCCCCACTCCCTTTGCCCTCTGGTGCTTCTTCTGACTCACCGCTGCGATCGAAGCCAGGATCGTTTTTTTTCTTGTTTTTTTTCAGGCTTCCCAGCCTAGAGGTGAGATGTGGGGTCTTATTGACCCCATATCTCACTGTAAAGAGGACCTGTCATGCTATATTCCTATTACAAGGGATGTTTCCATTCCTTGTAATTGGAATAAAAGTGATCAAAACATTTATTTTTGGGGAAAAACGTGTCAAACTAAAATAAATTAAGTAAAATGAACAATAAAAATAAAAAAAAAATATTTAAAGCGCCCCTGTTCCCGCGTGCTCGTATACAGAAGCGAATGTGTACGTAAGTCCCGCCCACATATGAAAACGGTGTTCAAACCACACATGTGGGGTATCGCTGCGAACGTTAGAGCGAGAGCAATCATTTTGGCCCCAGACCTCCTCTGTAACTAAAAACATGTAACCAGTAAAAACATTTAAAACGTCACCTATGGGGATTTTTAAGTAGCGAAGTTTGGCGCCATTCCACAAGCGTGTGCAATATTGAAGGGTGACATGTTGGGTATCTATTTACTCGGCGTAACTTCGTCTTTCATATTATGCAAAAACATTGGGCTAACTTTAATGTTTTTTTTTTTAAAAAGCACAAAACTGTTTTATTTCCCAAAAAAATGCGTTCGAAAAATTGCTGTGCAAATACCATGCGCGATAAAAAGTTGCAACGACCGCCATTGTATTCTCTAGGGTCTTTGCTAAAAAAGCATATATAATGTTTTGGGGTTCTATGTAATTTTCTAGCAAATAAATTATGATTTTTCCATGTAGGAGAGGAATGTCAGAATTGGTCTGGGTGTTCCAGAACGCCTGATGGTGCTCCCTGCATGTCGGGCCTCTGTATGTGGCCACGCTGTGTAAAAGTCTCACACATGTGGTATCGCCATACTCGGGAGGAATAGCAGAATGTGTTTTGGGGTGTAATTTGTGGTATGCATATGCTGTGTGTGAGAAATAACCTGCTAATATGAAACTTTTGTGGAAAAAAAAACAAAAAAAAAAAAAACCTTGATTTTGCAAAGAATTGTGGGAAAAAATGACAACTTCAAAAAACTCACCATGCCTCTTTCTAAATACCTTGGAATGTCTTCTTTCCAAAAAGGGGTCATTTAGGGGGTATTTGTACTTTTCTGGCATGTTAGGGTCTCAAGAAATGAGAGAAATGAGAGAGTACATCAGATGTGATCAAATTGATCAATTTTCAGTAATTGGTACCATAGCTTGTAGACCCTATAACTTTCACCCAGACTAAATAATATCCAATTTTTTGTTTTTTTTTTACCAAAGATATGTAGCAGTATACATTTTAGGCCAAATTTATGAAGAAAAATTCATTTTTTGCAAAATCTTATAATAGAAATGAAGAAAAATTCATTTTTTTACAAAATCTTCGTTCTTTTTTCATTTATAACGAAAAAAATAAAAACCGCAGAGGTGATCAAATACCACCAAAAGAAAGCTCTATTTGTGGGAAAAAAAGGACAAAAATTTCATTTGGTTACAGTGTTGTATGACTGAGTTATTGTCATTCAAAATGTGAGAGCACCGAAAGCTGAAAATTGGTCTGGTTATTAAGTGGGTTTAAGTGCCCAGTTGTCAAGTGGTTAAATCTGTCCAAACCAGAGTCTAGTAGACATCTCGGGTATGATAAAGTTTGAAAAACAAAATCATAAATTATAATATAATACATAACTATAAATAATTATAACAAATAATAATATAATTATAATAAAAATTATTCAATAATGTAATCATATCAAAAACACTGAAATTTGCTCAGTTGCAGAATTGTCGCTGTCATTACTTTTATTTTTTTATGACGAATTTCCCCACAAATCGCTATCACTCAATTCTGCAAGTGATTATAATTTATTATCGCTGTTTTCTAGCTGCTCTAAAATCACTTTTGACATAAAGGGACACTTTTTGGTTGCTATGGACAATCTACAGTTTGCAAGCAGAAAGAACAGTTTTTATTATACAAGAGTACATGTAGGGCACCGAGCAGACCACTAGGGACAGAGGGTGTGTGTATTTTTTACATACAGTACTGTAATCTGTAAGATTACAGTATACTGTATGTAATGTGTTTATATACTTTTCTGAATTTGGCGCTGTTCTCCGCCCCGTGCGTCGTAACGTCGCAGGGAACGGAGATCGGCGGCACACAGGCACTGTGTTAATCGAGCGAGGGCGCCGCTCGCTCACACAGCGGGGAGGCATTGCAGGGTCCAGGGACAAGGTAAGTAACTTTGCCTGTGGCTGCTGCGAGGCGATCCCGAGTCTGGCTCGGGAATACCGCTTTTGGTACTGAAATCTTACCCCGAGCCAGACTCTCGGGAATACCGCCAAGGGGGTTAAAGGTAACCATCCTCACCTGTGATCTGTTTGCTTGTAATTAGTGTGTGTGTGTGTGTAAAAGGCCAATGAGTTTCTGGACTTCTGACAGACCCTTGCATCTTTCATCCAGTGCTGCACTGACATTTCTGGATTCTGAGTCATGGGGAAAGCAAAACAATTGTAAAAGGATCTGCGGGAAAAGGTATTTGAACTATATAAAACAGGAAAGGGATATAAAAAGATATCCAAGGAATTGAGAATGCCAATCAGCAGTGTTCAAATTCTACATTAAGAAGTGGAAAATGAGGAGTTCTGTTGAAACCAAACCACGGTCAGGTAGACCAACTAAAATTTCAGCCACAACTGCCAGGAAAATTGTTCGGAATGCAAAGAAAAACCCACAAATAACTTCTAGTGAAATACAGTACTCTCTCAAAACATGTGGTGTGGCTGTTTCAAGATGCACAATAAGGAGGCACTTGAAGAAAGATGGCTGCATGGTCGAGTCATCAGAAGAAAGACATAACTATGCAAATGCCACAAAGTATCCTGCTTTCAATATGCCAAACAGCACAGAGACAAGCCTAAAACACTCCGGCACAAAGTCATTTGGAGTAATGAGACCAAAATGTAGCTTTTTGGCCACAACCCTAAACACTTCATTTGGAGAGGAGTCAACAAGGCCTATGAGGAAAGGTACACCATTCCTACTGTGAAATACAGAGGTGGATCGCTGATGTTTTATGGATGTGTGATCTACAAAGGCATAGGAAATTTGGTCAAAATTGATGGTCAGATGAATGCAAAATGTTATCAAAAAAATACTGGAGGATCATTTACATCCATCATCCAGGAAGCTGTGCATGGGACATACTTGGACATTTCAACATGACAATGATCCAAAACACAAGGCCAAGTCATCCTGTCATTGGCTACAGCAGAGTTAAGTGAAGGTTCTGGAGTGGCCATCTCAATCTCCTGACCTCGATATCATTGAGCCACTCTGGGGAGATCTCAAACGTGCAGATTATGCAAGACAGCCAAAGGAATTTACAGGAACTGGAGGCTTTTTGCCAAGAGGAATGGGCAGTTTTACCATCTGAGAAGATAAAGAGCCTCCTCCACAAATACCACAAAATACTTCAAGCTGTCATTGACGTTAAAGGGGGCAATACATGGTATTAAGAACTGGGGTATGTAAACTTTTGATCAGGGTCATTTGGGTAGTTTCTGTTGCCATTATTAAAAAGAGTAAACACAGTTGACTGATTCTAAATGGCTTCAGCCAAACACTAACCATGAGTGCCAGAAAAGTTTTTGTGTTATTCATATTCTCCGATAAAAATGGCAAATAAATCATAAATTCTGCCAGGGTATGTAAACTTATGAGCACAACTGTGTGTGTGTGTGTATATACATACATATAAAGAAAAAGATCCAGGGCTTGCTGCACTTAAAAATGTATTGCCGTCTACCTCACCTGTAAAATAGTATACACCCAGGAACGAGCACTGGTAATATACTGGGAATCCCTAAAGAGATGGCTATGAGTGGGTCATTCTCCTGCACGTAGAAAGATGTTTCCTGAATTTGTACAGGCACCATTGGATCACAAGATTTTCTAATACAGATATCATCAGTATAACTGACACGTAAGCCTGAAAGACTGTTACAAAGATCAATATCCATGGAGGTACATGAAGTTTTTTAAATTGCAATTTATTCCAAGGGGCTTACGTGTACGTTTGGTGCCTATTTTGTTTTCACAAGATATGGATTTTAAAACGAGATTTGCTCAAATAATCTACAAATGTTCATTTGACATTAACTGTTCAATTTTTACAAAAATATCCCTGACTAAACAAATATCGGACATTGAGGCACAGTTGGATATAGCTGGGTCAGGAGGAAGTAACAAAAACAAAAAAAAACATGTATGAACAAAATGGAAACTTTCATAAACAACAGGAAGACACGGAAGAGAAAGAAATTGGAAAAAGATTGGGATTATTACACACATGAAAGAGTCTACAATTGGACCAATCCAAACTACTATCGATTTAAAGTGGTTGTATACTCATATTGTTAACTTTAACCTAAAGGTAAGCCTATAATAAGGCTTAGCTGTAGGTAAAAAAAATATCTCCTAAACCGTAATATTCCCCTTGCAATGAGCCGCTGACTCGTTCTAAGGTTAGTATTTCATAATGAGATAGTACAGCGCTACAAGGATTGATATTGACCACCAAAAACAAAATGAAAACTAAATTGGTGAAATAAACTGTGACAAAAATGAAATAAAAGATCAAGCTAGGAATAGTCCAAAAAACATGATCCACATCCAAGCGAATAGATGAAAGAAAGTTCATAAGTGATATTCATATATAGCTAAATTGGAATAAAGATCCTCCACCAAAAGGGACACCCGATAGGTGAAAATTTAGTCTCCTTACCAGATGAAAAGATCGATTTTGCAGCGGTCTCATAGGGCTCTGGGATGTTTAAAAGTCTTCCCAATAAGACTACTTCAAAGACTGGAAAGTGTAGAAACAATTCCAAACTGTGTGCGTTCCACCAAGTAAGTATCGATTCAAAGATTTCTTTTTCTGACGTATGAGAATTTTCGTGACTTTAGTAACCTATTCAATTTCTCCTTGCGACTAGTAAACGAAAAAAGTCGGACGATCTGTCGTCCGATTTTCGGATCGTGTGTACGTGGCATAAGTGAGTTATGAATGACTTTTTGTATATGTATAGATTATAATCGGCAGATCAGGTTGAAAACCTAATTTTTTATGCGGTCAAATGTGGATAATTTTATTGTTGCTCTATTGTCTATAAAATAATTGGGTTTAAGAAATAAAAGTCGTGTTACACCGTCTACTTCTGTAGCAACAGTGGAGTTGTATATAACGAAAACAGAGCAGGATATTAAGGTTTTCTTGCATGATCGATCGATATGAGACCATTCGCCAAACAATTTGAGCCACAATGAAAAACAAGCATTAGCCTCCCTGTCGGCTAGGCAAGATATAACTATCAGACTAAAAACTTAAATACTTGCGCTAGATGACAATTTTTTTTAACCACTTCCGGACTGCCGCATGTACATTTACGTCGGCAGAATGGCACGGACAGGCACATTGGCGTACCTGTATGTCCCTGCCTAGACGTGGGTCGGGGGTCCGATCGGGACCCCCCCCCACGGTACATGCGGCGGTTCCCGTGGCTTCAGGAGCGATCCGGGACGACGGCGCAGCTATTCGTTTCTAGCCGCCACGTTGCGATCGCTCCTTGGAGCTGAAGAACGGGGGGAGCCGTATGTAAACACGGCTTCCCCGTGCTTCACTGTGCCGGCTGCATCGATTGAGTGATCCCTTTTATAGGGAGACTCGATCGATGATGTCAGACCTACAGCCACACCCCCCTACAGTTGTAAACACACACTAGGTGAACCCTAACTCCTACAGCGCCCCCTGTGGTTAACTCCCAAACTGCAACTGTCATTTTCACAATAAACAATGCAATTTAAATGCATTGTTTGCTGTGAAAATGACAATGGTCCCAAAAATGTGTCAAAATTGTCCGAAGTGTCCGCCATAATGTCGCAGTCACGAAAAAAATAGCTGATCGCCGCCATTAGTAGTAAAAAAAAAATAAGAAAACTATCCCCTATTTTGTAAACGCTATAAATTTTGCGCAAACCAATCGATAAACGCTTATTGCGATTTTTTTTTACCAAAAATAGGTAGAAGAATACGTATCGGCCTAAACTGAGGGAAAATAAATGTATATATGTTTTTGGGGGATATTTATTATAGCAAAAAGTAAAAAATATTGGATTTTTTTCAAAATTGTCGCTCTATTTTTGTTTATAGTGCAAAAAATAAAAACCGCAGAGGTGATCAAATACCACCAAAAGAAAGCTCTATTTGTGGGGAAAAAAGGACGCCAATTTTGTTTGGGAGCCACGTAGCAGCATATTGGTCCGGTCCTTAAGTGGTTAATAATAATGAGATAAACCTGAAGCAGCTGTCAACAGAGTGCTAGAACACCAAATGATAAATATACATACATACATACAGCGCTGCAGAGATGAAAATGCATATGCTAATATAAAGTGCTTAAAGGGGTTGCAAAGGTATGATTTTTTTTTTTTTAAATAACAAACATGTCATACTTACCTCCACTGTGCAGTTCGTTTTGCACAGAGTGCAGAGTGCACAGGTCCTGCTGTTCTGGGGTCCCACGGTGGCTGTCTCGGCTCCTCCCTGAAAAGCTAACACCCTCTGAACTCCCGTGTCATACAGTTGCCATCCATAGACGCTGAGTGTATAACTCGGTCCCGCCCCCTGGCGGCCACGTCATTGGATGCTGCTATCAATCTATCAAATCAACGGCCAGACTCCGTGGAGAAGAGGGCGCCGGGGATGCGCACAGCAGGTGAACGGGCTCAGGTAAGTAAAACGAGGGGGCTGAGGGGCCCATGACAGTGGGGTGTTTTTTCACCTTAATGCATAGGATGCATTAAGGTGAAAAAACAAGAACCTTTCCAACCCCTTTAAGTGCTCAAGAAAAATATTTTGCTTAAGTGCTCCACATATAACACATTCAAATATATTACATTGGATAATAATAAACAGTCTCTAATATTGTGCTGGGTGCTCCAAACAGATAACGTGCTTTAGTGCTCCAATGATAATTTCAGGTGCTGTGTGCCACACTCTTATGGACCCTCAGCTTTGCAGTCTGTGGGTCATAAACCCTGTGACCTATTGATCTGGTGAGATGAGGCTCCAAAAAACAGAAAGAGAAGCGGATAGTAACTAAGGATGCTCGAGTCGATCGTAATTTGTCGAAAAAATTTAAAGCGGGGGTTCACCCTATCGACGAAAAAAAATTTTTTTTTTTCTTTTACCATAAAATCAGGCATTGTAGCGCGAGCTACAGTATGCCTGTCCCGAATTTTGTACCCCCGTACTCACCTTGTACGCGTAGATCGAAGATACCGGGGAATGGGCGTGCCTATGGAGACGGAGGATGATTGACGGCCGGCTCTGGCGCGTCACGCTTCTCCGGAAATAGCCGAAATAGGCTTGGTCTTCACGACGCGTGCGCATAGCCTGTGCGCAGGCGCCGTGAAGAGCCGAGACCTACTCCGGCTGTCTTCGGGGAGAGTGACGTGCCAGGGCCGGCCGTCAATCATCCTCCCTCTCCATAGGCACGCCCATTCCCCGCGGGAGCCGAAAAATACGATCTCCGATTACAAGGTGAGTCCGGGGTTAAAAAAATCGGGACAGGCATACTGTAGCTCGCGCTACAATGCCTGTCTCGATGGTAAAATCGTGTCGGGGGGGTGAACTACCGCTTTAAGTTTTTAAAAAAAATTCTTGCATTGATAAATGTCCCCTGGGGCAGGACCCAGGTCCCCAAACACTTTCTATGGCAATAACTTGCATATAAGCCTTTAAAATTAGCACTTTCGCTTTTTCATGTTCGTGTCCCGTAGACTTTAATGGCGTTCGCGTGTTTGTTGAAATTTTTTGCCTGTTCTCAAGTTCTGTTGCCAACCCATACTGGGAGTGTGTTTGGCTCATCCCTAATAGTGAAGTACTGCAAGGTAACACAATAAGCGCATTGCAAGCGCCACTCAATAGAAAACAGACTGATCTTGATGACGCCCTGGGGGAGGGCTGAAACGTGTTGACCCTTAACCTTGGTGAAGGTCTTTTGTGCATTATAAAGGGGACCCCATAAAATAATGCAGTAATAATGTAGTAATGCACAGAGACACACAGGGGTTGATTTACTGAAACTGGAGGGTGAAAAATCTGGTTCAGCTGTGCATGGTAGCCAATCAGCTTTTAACATCAGCTTGTTCAATTAAACTTTGAAAAAAAACTGGAAGCTGATTGGTGCATAGATACAGGTTGCAAGAAAGAATACATAGAAAGTAACTGTGGAAAGACGTGGTGAACTCTGTGGGTACCCAGATCACACTGGCAGCCACTTGCTAAGTCACTAGGAACTATTGGGGGGGGGTGCAATTTTGGGGTGAAATTCCACATATAACCATGGCATGTGTGAGCAATATATCATTAAGTGACAACTTTAAAAAAAAAAAAAAAATGTTGTCATTATTCAATCACTTGGGACAAAAAAAAAAAATATTCAATGGACTCAACATGCCTCTCAGCAGGGGGGGGGGGGGGGGGGGGGTTCTGGCTACAGGGTCACTAGAAGTCTCTAAGAAAATCAGGGACACTGTCAGGGGAAAGACGATAACTGGGGGGCCCCTTGTAAAGGTGGCTTCCAGATTCCAAACGTCCCCCCATCATCCCCCACAGACCAGCACATCCACCAAGCCAGGGATGTGGGGAAAATGCCATTGTCACCATCAACATAGGGAGAGGAGAGAGAGAGACATACTGGAGGGATTTACTAAAACTGGTGCGCACAGAATCTGGTGCAGCCGTGAATAGTAACCAATCAGCTTCTAGTTTTTATTGTCAAGCCTTAATTAATTGAGCTGAAGTTAGAAGCTGGTTAATTACTATGCATAGCTGCACCAGATTCTGTGTGCACCAGTTTTAGTACCCCCCCCCCCCCCACACACACACACACTGTGTGTTGCGGTTTGTTGAACTGCTAGAAAAGTACATATGCGTTATTTTTTTGGGATCCACTGTGGTACCTGGGCAGCCCATTACACATTAACATGCAAAATAAGGCACAGATCATGGTAGCATTTGGCAGCCCTTCAAGTTTCTTGCATATGCATCTTACCAATGACCTAGGAGTTGAGAACAAAGGAAAACTCCTCAAAGCAGTTACAGTTAATTCTGGGTATGGATGCTTTTATTTGTGTCCTTGTAATATTACATAATGTTCTCACAGTGCCGATCCTGACCTCCCTGGGGCCCTAAGCAAAATGACATGGCACATTAAAAATGAGAAGCTGGGGGGCGCTGACGACAGTGACATGTCACATTAAAGAAAGTTGAGAAGCGGGGGGGAAGGGGTGTTATGCTGTCGGAAATGACATCTTACATTAAATTGAGAAGCAGGGGGTGCTGACTTCTTACCTCTTCTCCCATGCAGCCAGCAAGTTGAGAAGCGGGGTGAAGGGGCGAAAATGACTTCTCACCAGGCGGGGCCTCTAGTAATTTGGGGGGCCCTTCGCAGCTTTGCGGGGCCCTAAATGGCTTGCATAGTGAGCCTATAGGGCGTGTTCTCAAATAAAGCGCTAAACTTGTTTCTAATATATGTATTAGACAACTGCTTACCTGGTGATCTGCCTCATAGCCAAATGGTGATCTTATACAGCTGCTTAGATCTTTTGTCTTGTTGATGAAGTCCTCAGAAACATTATAAGTAACTTGACACTTTCCTAAAGCATCTTCCTGAAAAAGTACACATATAAAGAAAAATACGATGAGCACTATAAGGAACGTTCCTGAACCAAGGTCTCTTTTACTAAATGAAATGCACACTTACCAATGGCATTCATGTACTCATCCACCTCCGATTTATAAAGAACAGCATACAGTACATTAACCACTTCCAGACCGCTATACGCATATATGCGTCCACACTTTAAAGATGGATATCTCAGTAACGGCAGCAGCTGCTGCCACAACCGAGGTATCTATCTTTAGTGTGAGCGGTTCTGTAAAAGATAACGGTGGTCTCCGCGGCGGATTCGCCGCGAGATTGCCGTTATCGGAGCCGTCGGTAGCGGCGGAGGCGATCGGGTCCGCTCGGCTGCTGTGTGGGGATGCGAGTGAGAGAAAAATCGCCCCCACCCGTCCCCATAGCTCTGCTGGGCGGAAGTGACGTCAAAACGTCAGTCCCGCCCAGCGTCTTAAAGAAACATTTTTTTCCATTTTTTTTTTTTTTTTTTGCATTTTAGTGTAAATATGAGATCTGAGGTCTTTTTGACCCCAGATCTCATATTTAAGAGGACCTGTCATGCTTTTTTCTATTACAAGGGATGTTTACATTCCTTGTAATAGGAATAAAAGTGATCATTTATTTATTTATTTATTTTCCAGTGTAAAAAATAATAAAATAAATAAAAATAATAAATAAGAAAAAAATATTTTTTTAAAGCGTCCCGTCCCGATGAGCTCGCGCGCAGAAGCGAACGCATACGTGAGTAGCGCCTGCATATGAAAACGGTGTTCAAACCACACAAGTGAGGTATCGCCGCGATCGTTAGAGCGAGAGCAATAATTCTAGCCCTAGACCTCCTCTGTAACTCAAAAAATACAACCTATAGAATTTTTTAAACGTCGCCTATCGAGATTTTTAAGGGTAAAAGTTTGACGCCATGCCACGAGCGGGCACAATATATAAAAAATTGGGCCAAATTTATTGCTGTCTTATTTTTTAATTTAAAAAAGTGAATTTTTTCCAAAAAAAGTGAGCTTGTAGGACCGCTGCGCAAATATGGTGTGACTAAAAGTATTGCAATGATCGCCATTTTATTCTCTACGGTGTTAGAAAAAAATATATATAATGTTTGTGGGTTTTAAGTAATTTTCTAGCAAAAAAAAAATGTTTTAGTCTTGTAAACACCAAATCTGAAAAACACCCACGGTACTGAAGTGGTTAATAAATGCCTGCTACAAATATACCTAGCAACGTGTCACACTGGAAGTAAAAGATTACCATTACCAAGTCTTCCCTGTAACTTAATATGACTATGAACAGCTTCAGCTCTTTTGCTATGAATTTACAAATTAATTGCTCCACGTGCCTGCAGCTACAGAGGTCAATAAGGGTTTGTTTTAAATCATACTTAATGCTTTTTAGGAAATACTTAAATTTACATAGCCTAGCCACGATTACATGGTACATAGATCTAGTGTGCCCTGTATACTTAATCCATGGTCTCATTCAAAGAAAGTGACACTAAACGATACACTGACCAATTGCCTTTTATTTAATGTTTCATTAAATGATTTTTAGTGCTTTTCTGTCTCCTTGTAAAGAACTCTGAGCTCCCCAGCCTCTTTTCTCCCTCACTTTCTTATGTTTGGAACAAGAAATGCATGTAAGCTGCAGTCATGTGTACCACTTCATGCACACTACACATCTCAAAACCTATAGCCCAATGTGGCTAGTTAATCTCGGGAGTAAGCAAGAGAAGATAGCTTCGGTCCTGCATACAGTGGAACCATTGAGAACAAATATAGCCACTCTTCTAACAGGAAGTCAGGTGCAGATTTGGAGGAGGCTGGGAGCAATAAAAGATTTCTTTTTTATTAAAAATTCATATTTAAATTATATTTTTTCTTTTGTAAACCAAAAAGCCCAATACATTTTCTGATTGGTTATATTGGACCACTACAAGTTGAAAATGTTGACACATTAATAGTAATTTACAGACAAAATGCTTTGCAGTTAAAGGGTCACTAAAGGAAAACATTTTTTTTGCTGAAATGACTGTTTACAAGACATAAAAGTTAACTGATTCATTTTAAAAATAGATTAAATTCAATCATATAATGTACCTCTAGTTTCACTTTCGTTTTTAAACTGGTTTCATGTTTCTGTGACGTAAAGAGACCCACAGAACAAAAACAAACAAATCCAGGGCAGTGTTTTGTTTTTAAAATGAATCTGATTGGTTCTGAGGAGCTTTAGACACACAGCTTGGACCACAGTGAAAAGCTGCCATGAGATTTTTCATAAGGAGCCAGACAAGCAGGAAGTGTGGAGATCAGAGCAGAATTACAGCAACTTCAAAGCAAAAACGAACAATGAGGACATGAAACCAGGACTGCAGTAAGGTAAAGGAAGCTATTTAGCTAAAAAAAAAAATCCTTTAGTGATCCTTTAACTCATACCTAAGCTGAACATAAATACCAATTCTTTTGATTATTCATTAACACCGATTTCTAGATTCTGGAGTATTTACTGATATTTCCAGTCTTGTCAGGTTTATAGCAGACCTCCTAGGAATATCTGTCTGTCTCTGGTCTCCTTATTTTCTAATTCTTGGGAAATTGGATACGAGGCCCTGGAGCCCAATGGTTTCTTTATTGGTTTGCCTTATATTTTTGTTTTCATTAAATGGTATGTCAATAGTGAATATGGAGAGTCTGAATATTGGTCTGGCAGCTTCTGTAAACCAAAAGGGCTTCTCATGGCACCTTGGGTTGAGGTAGAGATAAGTGAGAATCAGTGGTGACTGGTGGTATTTTTTTGGGGGGGGTGGTAAACAGTGCACTCGCCACCCCCTCCCCCCTTCCCGGGTCGGTCGTGCACTTACCTCAGCCATGGGTGGATACCGCGACTCTCATCCATGGGCATCACGAGTGGGCATCTCCTTCCCCTGCTCGCCAGCTACTGTCTCCTCCCTCCTTCTTGGCGGCCAATCAGAATGCTTCTCCTTTCAGCCAATCGGCAAACGTGTCTCACACCCGCGCTTGCTGATTGGCGTAGAGGTGATTCAGTGTTAGAATAGCGAATATACATTTGCTATTCAAACACACCTGGTTGGGCTCCTAGCGCAATGCTCGGCATACAGAGCCCACCCTATTTAGAAGCCTATTAGAGCCTATTAGAGCCTCTGGCTCTAATCAGGTGCTTAAAAAAAATGCTGCTGTAATTCATGCGCCCATCTCTGATGAGACCAAGATGAAACGTATTTGGTTCAGATGGTGTAAAGTGTGTGTAGCTTCCTTTACCTTAATGCAGTGCTGTTTTCATGTCCTCATTGTTCGTTTTTGCTCTCAAGTTGCTGTAATTCTTCTCTGATCTTCACACTTCCTGGTTGTCTGTTTCCTGATAACCACAGTACTGGGAGCTTTCTCTCTGTGGCCACTAATCAAGGAGGTGTGATTACTGTGTGTCTAAAACCCCTCAGCACCAATCAGTATTGGCTCTGTGGCTCTGTACATCACAGAAGCAGGAAACAACATGCAAAAACGAAACTAGAAACTGCAGGTACATTATATGATTGATTTTTATCTATTTTTAATCGTTTTTAAAAGGAATTAGTTAACTATTATGTCTCTATACCCTGTAAACAGTCATTTCAGCCAAAAAATGTTTTTCCTTTACAACTCCTTTAATACTGTCTCATATCATATACATAATGTCATAACATGGTCAAAACACAAACAAATAAAGTTTATTGCATACAAATAACATTATAACATAATAACATGTAAATTCATGATATTAACACAATAACAGATGCACCAGAATTTGAGATCCATATTCACATGATTGTAACAAAATCATAATACATTGGTGTAGGCCAGTAAACCATAGTCAATTAAATAATTGGTAATACTCTTGAATTGTAAAATCATGATAGTATCTATATAGCTTGACACGTTTCATGGATAACCTTAAATCTTCAGGAGCAGATGCAAAATCAGCATCTATAAAAGTAATGTAATATAGGATTACAATGGGGCTATCCAAAAGAAAGGAAGGGGTGGGGGGTATTAAAAAAGACTATGGTTTACTGGCCTATACGTACCAATGTATTATGGTTGTGTTACAATCATGTGTATATGGATCTCAAAGTCTGGTGCTTCTATTATTGCGTCAATATGAATTTACATGTTATTATGTTATAATGTTACTATGTCATTTGTACGCAATAAACTATATTTTTATATATTTGTGTATTTTGTCCATGTTATGACATTACGTATATGATATGACACAGTGTTAATAAGTTATCTCCTAGTATGAACCTGCTAGACACTCCTTGTTCAGGTTGCCAATTTGGCATATACTCCCTAAGATACGTCGGCTCAATGCTTTCGACGTGAATGTAACCTACGCCCAGCCCCATTCACGTACGACTTACGCAAACAACGTGAAATCCGACGGCTGTTCCGACGTCCATACCCTAACATGACTTACCCCTGCTTTATGAGGGATAACTATACGCCGCACGTACGCCTTACGTAAACCGCGTAGCTTACTGCGACGGGCGCAAGTACGTTTGTGAATTGGCGTATCTAGCTCATTTACATATTCAACGCGTAAATCAACGGAAGCGCCCCTAGCGGCCAGTGTAAATATGCACCCAAGATACGAATGGCGTAGGAGACTTATGTCGGTCGGATCAAACCGAAATTCAGGCGTATCTTGCATTGAGAATAAGGCGCATAGATACGACGGCGCATCCATTGACTTACGCGGCGTATATAAAGATACGACGGCGTAAGTCGTTCGTGAATTCGGCCCTATGTATGCCTGGACACATAGGCTAACATGCAGGGGATTTTAGAAGCAGGGGGAAAAAAGGCAGATGCCCCTAGAAGCGGCTTTAAAAATGTCCAGTGTGCATGAGGCCTTAGGGGGAACCACTCCATATATTTTTGTTGTTTTACAGTAAAAACAGGGAAAAAAACATATAAAAAAAAGACATTCATTGGCAATCCTGTAGAGACGTTGATTCAGCACTGGACAGCTCATCAAATACTGCAGTGTAATGCTCATTTAAAGCTCTGTACTTCCTGTACTTATCAATGAGCCTCCCATGAAAATTTTCCTATCCAAATGAAAAAATATCAGAAGCCTTTTAGTATGCAAAGTGAAACAAAAACTACAAAAGGAAATATTAGCCCTTTTTGTGAACTTTAACCACTTGGCGCCCGTGCTATAGCTGAATGACGGCTACAGCGCGGACCTCAAATGCCGGGAGGACGCGTTGCGATCACCCGAGTCACTGAGACTCGGGTGATCACAGATCCGAGTAGGGGGGCGGTCATGGCCCCTTACCACACGACCAGCTGTCAGCAAATGACAACTGATCATGTGATGTAAACAAAAGCCGATAATCGTTTTCTTTTTCTTCTCACGCTGACAGCAAATCACCAGCTCATGTGTAAGGGACATCGGTCCTGAAGAGGAAGGATGCAAATCTGCCTCCTCTGTGCAGTCAGTGCCACCTGTCATTGCCACCTGCAAGTGCCCACAGTGCCCACCAGTGCCACCTATGAATGCCCATGAGTGCCACCTATCAATGCCCACAAGTGCCATCTATAAATGCCCACAAGTGCCACCTATCAATGCCTCATCAATGCCACCTATCAATGCCTCATCAGTCCCCATTACTGCCACCCATCAGTGCCCATTACTGCCACCCATCAGTGCCCATCACTGCCACCTATCAGTGCCCATCACTGCCACCTATTAGTGCCACTTCTCAGTGCCCACCATAGCCACCTATCAATGCCCTTCAGTGCCACCCATCAGTGCCACCTCTCAGTGTCACCAGTGCCGCCTATCTGTGCCCTCCAGTGCCACCTATCAGTGCCCACCAGTGCCACCTATCAATGCCCACAAGTGCCATCTATAAATGCCCACAAGTGCCACCTATCAATGCCTCATCAGTGACACCTATCAATGCCTCATCAGTGCCACCTATCAATGCCTCATCAGTCCCCATTACTGCCACCCATCAGTGCCCATTACTGCCACCCATCAGTGCCCATCACTGCCACGTATCAGTGCCCATCACTGCCACCTATTAGTGCCACTTCTCAGTGCCCACCATAGCCACCTATCAATGCCCTTCAGTGCCACCCATCAGTGCCACCTCTCAGTGTCACCAGTGCCGCTTATCTGTGCCCTCTAGTGCCGCCTATCAGTGCCCACCAGTGCTGCCTTATCAGTGCCCATCAGTGCAGCCCATCGGTGCCCATCAGTGTAGCCTCATCAGGGTACATCAATGAAGGAGAAAAATTACCCATTTGCAAAATTTTATAAGAAAATATAAAAAATATATATATTTAAAAAAAAACGCACAGGTGATCAAATACCACCAAAAGAAAGCTCTATTTGTGGGAAAAAAATATATAAAAATGTAATTTGGGTACAGTGTTGTATGATCGCGCAATCGTCATTCAAAGTGCGTCAGCGCTGAAAGCTGAAAATTGGTCTGGGCAGGAGGGGGGTTAAAGTGCCCAGTAAGCAAGTGGTTAATGCACTAAGCCAATGGGTAGATGAAAATCAGCATACTTATTTGTTTAATATGTACATCAAATTTTTGTAACATTATAAACAAATTACATACATATACAAAACAAAAAACATAGTAGTAGAAATATTAATGGAAAGATAAAAAAAAAAAAATACACATCCTAAAAACAACAATAAAAACAATAGTACCTGAAGCTGAACAGGCTAAATACAAGAAAAAATAAACAATATGTAAAATATTATGGATGGAAATAGATCTTTTCTGGAGATATCTCCCTAAAGTGACACCAAACTAATTTTTACATAAATTTTTTCAAAAATATCAAGTATACCATGGCTTGTAGAGAACAAAGGAAGAGGGAGATAGAAGGTACATTTTACTTATATTTAATCATATTACGTTTATTTTATTTTAAAAAAAAATGTTTAGTTTCACCTTCAGGTAACATAGCAAGGTAGGTACTGTAAACTGTAATATTACCTCGGAATGAGTCCCAGGCTGAGGATTAAACTGGAATAAACTGACAAGTCCTCTTTTTAAATCCAACACATGATTGTTGTTTTCCCCTGTGCTGTACAATCCAATCACCTGAAAAATATTACATTTATATTATTATACAGGAATTCAAAACGACTCTATCATTTCAAAGGGCCATTAATCTGTTTAACTGCTTAAGGTCTGTCCTATAGCAGTTTTATTCTTCCAGGTAGCGGGAGCTGAGCTGGCATCCGCCAATCCTACGGTACACAGGCAGAACAGCAGTCTGCCTATGTAAACAGGGCAGATCGCCGTTCTGTCAGGAGGGAAGACATGGATCCTGTGTTCCTGCAAAGCAGGGACATAGATCCATGCCTTCCCCTGGTCAAAGAACCTCCCCATAGTACACAGAAACACTGGCTAGGCGCACAGTTAACCCTTTGATCACCCTGATGTTAACCCCTACCAAGCCAGTGTCATTAGTAGAATGACAGCGCTTTTTAGCACTGATCACTTTATTAGTGTCACTGGTACCCAGAAAGTGTCAAAAGTGTCAGCTAGTGTCAGAATGTCTGCCGCAATATCGCAGTCCCACTATAAGTCGCTGATTGCCACCATTACTAGTAAACAAATAAATAAAAATAAAAATATCCCATAGTTTGCAGACGCTATGGGCCAGATTCTCAAAGGGCTTACGACGGCGCAACGCCATTTGCGCCGTCGTAAGTCCTAATCTGGCCCGGCGTATCTATGCGACTGATTCTTAGAATCAGTTACGCATAGATATCCATTAGATCTGACAGGCGTAAGGCTCTTACGCTGTCAGATCTTAGATGCAATTTTTTTCCCGTCGCTAGGTGTCGCCGACGTCGTTTTCCCCGTCGTCTATGCAAATTAGCTATTTACGTGAGATTCCCGAACGTACGCGGGGTCGACGCAGTGAATTTACAACGTTTCCGTAGCTTTTTATATTAGGGGCAACCAATGTTAAGTATGGGCGTCGTTCCAGCGTTGAAATTTAAAAAAGTTCGTTGTTTGCGTAAGTCGTCCGTGAATGGCGCTGGACGCCATTTACGTTAACGTCGAAACCAATGACGTCCTTGCAACATCGTTTAGCGCAATGCACGTCGGGAAATTTTAGGGACGGCGCATGCGCAGTACGATCTGCGCGGGAACGAGCCTAATTTAAATGATCCACGCCCCCTACCTGGATCATTTGAATTAGGCGGGCTTGCGCCGGAGAATTTACACTACGCCGCCGCAACTTTACAGGCAAGTGCTTTGTGAGTCAAGCACTTGCCCGTAAAACTTATGGCCGCGTAGCGTAAACGAGATACGTTACGCCCGCACAGTTTTACTCCAATCAAACAAACAAATCAATATAAGCTCATTGGGATTTATATTTACCAAAAATATGTAGTCAGAATACATATTGGCCTTTTCAATTTTTTTATTGGATATGTTTTATAGCAGAAAGTAAAAACTTTTTTTTTTTTTTTTAAATGCCAGTTGTTTTTTTAGTTTTTTTGGCACAAACAAAAATAAAAACCACAGAGGTGATCAAATTCCACCAACAGAAAGCTCTATTTGTGGGAACAATGCACATACATTTTATTTGGGTACAGTGTCGCACAATTGTCAGTTAGCGTAACGCAGGTCCGTATTGCAAAAAATGGCCTGGTCATGAAGAGGGGGGGGGGGGGTAAACCTTCCGGAAGTGTATTGTTATATTTGGCAAAAGGAGGTGCCAAAGAGAAAAAAACATTTTTGGCAATTGGTACATGGACAGCTGTAAATATATGAAGGCTTCCAGCTTCCATTTGGGGGTGTACCAAATATATATGTAGATTCCCCATCTGTGATCGGGGATCCCGAGGGTTCTGTGCTTCTCCATTTAAATCATTCTTCCAATACAGAACCCTTCACTGGCCTTGAGTATATAAGTTGTTCAAGACGTACATTTGGTCACAGGGGTGTAGGAAATATTTTCATAGTTATTTCCACTGTCCTACAATGAAGGAAAACACCTTGTTTTTTTGGGGTATTTAGAGGTGAGAACATGTATATACAGTATCTCACAAAAGTGAGTACACCCCTCACATTTTTGTAAATATTTTATTATATCTTTTCATGTGACAACACTGAAGAAATTACACTTTGCTACAATGTAAAGTAGTGAGTGTACAGCTTTTATAACAATGTACATTTGCTGTCCCCTCAAAATAACTCAACACACAGCCATTCATGTCTAAACCGCTGGCAACAAAAGTGAGTACACCCCCTAAGTGAACATTTTCAAATTGGGCCCAAAGTGTCAATACTTTTTGTGGCCATCATTATTTTCCAGCACTGCCTTAACTCACTTGGGCATGGAGTTCACCAGAGCTTCACATGTTGCCACTGGAGTTCTCTTCCACTCCTCCATGACGACATCACAGAGCTGGAGGATGTTAGAGATCTTGCGCTTCTCCACCCTCCATTTGAGGATGCCCCACAGATGCTCAATAGGGTTTAGGTCTGAAGACATGCTTGGTCAGTCCATCACCTTTACCCTCAGCTTCTTTAGCAAGAGAGTGGTCATCTTGGAGGTGTGTTTGGAGTCGTGATCATGTTGGAATACTGCCCTGTGGCCCTTGTCTCCGAAGGGAGGGGATCATCCTCTACTTCAGTATGTCACAGAACATGTTGGCATTCATAGTTCCTCAATGAACTGTAGCTCCCCAGTGTCGGCAGCACTCATGCACCATGCTTGACTGTAGGCAAGACACACGTGTCTTTGTACTCCTCACCTGGTTGCCGCCACACACGCTTGACACAATCTGAACCAAATAAGTTTATGTTGGTCTCATCAGACCACAGGACATGGTTCCAGTACTCCATGATCTTAGGCCCCGTACACACGGTCGGACCAAACCGATGAGACTGGCCCGTCGGACCGTTTTCATCGGTTCACCTCTGAAGTGGCCGTACGGCCTGATATGTGTACACACCATCAGTCCAAAATCCGATCGGGTCAGAACGCGGATGCGTAAAACACACGACGTGCTGAATAAAACGAAGTTCAATGCTTCCAAGCATGCGTCGAATTGATTCTGAGCATGCGCAGGTTTTGAACCAATGCTTTTCTGTACTAATCATCGGTTTGGTCCGATGGGGCAGCGGTCCATTGGTTCGGTTTTGAAGCATGTTTAGAAATTTTGGACCGAAGGAAACCAGACCGATAGCCTATACACACGGTCGGTTTGGTCCGATGAAACTGAACTTCGGTCCATTCTCATCGGACCAAACCGACCGTGTGTACGGGGCCTTATGCCGGGTACAGACGAGAGGATTGATCCGCGGATTTGGATCCGATGGCGTGTACTCACCATCGGATCAAAATCCGCGCCGAAATCCCATCGCGATGACGTGTCGCGACGTCGCCGCGATGATGATGCGGCGACGTGCGCGACGCTGTCATATAAGGATACCCACGCATGCGTCGAATCATTACGACGCATGCGAGGGAGGGAATCGGACGGATCGATCCGGTGAGTCTGTACAGACCACCGGATCGATCCGCTGAAGCCGATTCCAGCGGATAGATTTCTTAGCATGCTAAGAAATTTGTATCTGCTGGAAATCGGTCGGCCCGAAAAAAATCAGCGGAAAAAGATCCGCTGGGATGTACACACCAGCGGATCTATCCGCTGGAACTGGTCCGCAGATCAATTCCAGCGGATAGATCCTCTCGTGTGTACGGGGCCTAAGTCTGCTTGTCTTCAGCAAACTGTTCGCAGGCTTTCTTGTGCATCATCTTTAAAAGAGGCTTCCTTCTGAGACAACAACCATGTGATATTGACACTTTGGGCCGAATTTGGAAATTTTCACTTAGGGGTGTACTCACCTTTGTTGCCAGCGGTTTAGACATTAATGGCTGTGTGTTGAGTTATTTTGAGGGGACAGCAAATTTACACTGTTATACAAGCTGTACACTTACTATTTTACATTGTAGCAAAGTGTCATTTCTTCAGTGTTGTCACATAAAAGTTATAATAAAATATTTACAAAAAGTTGAGGGATGTACTCACTTTTGTGAGATACTGTACCTTCTGTTTTAAAGTGTTACTACACCCAGGACCCTGCATTCACTACATCTGGTCTCTCACAGTACACAGAACATGGAAATGCAAACATTTTAGTACATATAAAATTATAAATACCCTTTCTCATCAGCAGTACATAGCAGTCTTGTGACTTCTATTAGTGTTTGGTTAAAGTGTGTAGGAGGAGTTTTAATTCTTCTCTGACTGTCCTATGAGGCTGCAGGACCCCGGACAGTGCTGATTGGCCCTGTGCTGATCACATGCACCCTCCCAAGAGACAAAAAAACTAAAGCAGTACACACCAAACTGACCATGTGCACAGTGACTCAAAAGGCTCTGTCTTACCAGGAGAGGGATTGAGGACAGTGGAAGAATGGGAAGATCAGAGAAGACAGGATCAAACAACATTTTTACACAATGTGCAGAATTAACCCCTTTAGGTTCCACAATGGCCCGGATTCAAGTAGCAATTGCGCCTGTGTAACCATAGGTTACACAGCGCAATTGCTTACTTGCCCCGGCGTTACGAATGCTCCTGATTCAGGAACATCGTAACGCCGACTGCAGCCTAAAATCTGCATGGCATAAGGCTCTTATGCCACGCATATCTTAGGCTGCATTCTAGCGATGACCGCTAGGGGGCGCTCCCATTGTGCACAGTGTATAGTATGCAAATTGCATACTAACACAGATTAACAATGTTGCGCGAGCCCTGCGTACACAATTTACGTCGTTTCCGTACGGCGTGTTTAGCGTAAGGCTGCCCCTTCTAATAGCAGGAGCAGCCAATGCTAAAGTATACCCGTCGTTCCCGCGTCGCGACGTTCGAATTTTACGTAATTTGCGTAAGTGATTCGTGAATGGCGCTGGACGCCATTCACGTTCACTTTGAAGCAAATGACGTCCTTGCGACGTCATTTGCCGCAATGCACGTCGGGAAAGTTTCCCGACAGAGCATGCGCTCTACGCTCGGCGCGGGAGCGCGCCTAATTTAAATGATTCCCGCCCCCTACGGGATCATTTACATTAGGCGCCCTTACGCAGGGCAAGTTTACACAGCGCACACGCAATTTACGGAGCTACTGCTCCGTGAATCGCGGGTAGCGCAGTAAATTTGCGGGGGCGCGGGGCAAATACGCTGCCCTGCGCCTCCGCAAATAAGGGGCAAATCTACCTGAATCCGGGCCAGTGAGTATAACACGCATGCTTTACTACATATACAGACTGATTTTACTGTTGTGGGTCTAGTAACACTTTAAGGGCTCATTTACAACAGATGCAGCCAAAAGCATTTTTAAACGAGCTTCAGATGAGCAAGAAAAATTAATAAAGTTGAATTAGCCTAGTTTACACCTTTGCAGCGCTTTCATGTACATTTTAAAAAGAAAGTAAAGCATACTGCATTTTTTGCATATAAATGTATCGGAACATACATGAATGCACCACAAATTTATGTAACAAAATAAAAAACCTAAAAAAAAATCCTAAAAAACGCACTATAAACAGGCCGCAAATGCCTTGAGAACGCATCACAAATGCATTACAAATGCCTGTAAACACACATGTGGTCCTGCAACGTGAATGTGGGAAATGTGGTGTAATTGAGCCCTTAGAAAGCTCTTTTGTACTGTAGGAAGAAAATAAAAGCTTGGTTTACAGACAGCAAGGTCCTTCTCAGATAGGTGTGCAGCTGCCATCTTGTGGTAAAATAGACTTTACACATCTTTTATGGATTGTGTAAAGGGCAGCAGAAGTCTTTATGGTATGAATAAGGACAAACATTTTTTTTATTTTGTTTTGATTGAGTGGAGAGGGATTAGAAAATCTGTCAGGCTTTCATTGATCTCTGTATGCTCATTGGTCACTGATTTTGAACATTCTATATTTACCTATCTGTTCCCTAATGCACATTTTAGTTTGGGCAATGCATCCTTCTAGAACCTTAGGGGCAGATCCACAGAGCAAGTACGCCGGCGTATCTACTGATACGCCGGCGTACTTTCAAATTTCCCGCGTCGTATCTTTAGTTTGAATCCTCAAACCAAGATACGACGGCATCTGGGTAAGATCCGACAGGCGTACGGCTTCGTACGCCTTCGGATCTTAGATGCAATACTTCGGGGTCCGCTGGGTGGAGTTTGCGTTGTTTTCCGCGTCGGGTATGCAAATTAGCGATTTACGACGATTCACGAACGTACGCGCGGCCGTCGCATTTTCTAACGTCGTCTGTAGTCGGCTTTTTCCGGCGTATAGTTAAAGCTGGTATTTTGCTGCGTATAGATAGACTTGCCATGTTAAGTATGGCCGTTGTTCCCGCGTTGAAATTTGAATTTTTTTTTTTTTTTGCGTAAGTCGTCCGTGAATAGGGATGGACGTAACTCACGTCCTAGCGACATCATTTAGCGCAATGCACGGCGGGAAATTTCAGGACGACGCATGCGCAGTTCATTCGGCCCGGGGACGTGCTTCATTTAAATGAATCATGCCCCCTAATCGCCGATTTGAATTCCGCCCCCAGAAATACACTACGCCGCCGTAACTTACGGCGCAAAATTGTTGAGGATTCGAAATTCCGCCAGGTAAGGTACGGCGGCGTAGCGTATCTCTGATACGCTGCGCGGATGTAATTCTCTCTGGATCTGGCCCTTATTCTTTTTTTGTTAAGAGGTTTTGGTCCTGCCGCACTCTCTCGCTGATTCTCCCTAACAGTGAAATAAATGATGGTCAGTCTCTGCTTCAATATATACAAGTCAAAGTGTGCCAGTTCTGGGCGTAGGATAAGGTGACCAGATTTTTCAAATTAAATCTGGGGACATATTTTTTTGTTTACTAGTAAGGTGGCAATCAGCAACTCTCTGCCCATCGCCCCGCCGCCACCCGCCTCACAGCAAGTCTCACTCTCCGGGCCCCGGCTACTACTGGGTGGGGAGTGGAGGAAGATCACTCCACCGGAGAAGGCATCTTCAGCTGGCCGGGACTTGAGCCAAGGCAGAAGAACGTGTGAGCGGAGATGGATGGGCATGCACCCGAAATTGAAGAAATAATCTCTCCGCTCTTACCAGCACATGATCATCAGAAAGGGGCACAGATATTGGGAAAAAATACACCCCTCTAAGCTAGTAAGAGCGGCAGAGCGGGGGGGGGGGGGGGGGGCAATTCAGAATGTGTTTTTTAATTCTGCACTGACTGAAATTGCCCCAGCCCCTGTTCAAATCCAGTCTGGGGACAAAACCGGGGACAGACTTGGTCCAGGGACAGTGTCCTTAATCCGGGCACTGTCCCCGGAAAGCGGGGATGTCTGGTCACCCTAGCGTAGGAGGAATCGGGATGATAAACACATCTGCTGTGCTGTGACTCAGAGGAGGGAGAGCAGACACAGATCACTGATGAAGAAAAGGTAGTTGTATGTCTGTTCACTGAGCAGAGAAAATGTGGCATGTAAGGGAGCAAGAAGTGGATTAAGTGGAAGTTCCACTTTTGGGTTGAACTCTGCTTTAAGGGCTCTACAAATCCCATCCATTCTGGGCTGTAAGATACACGTTGATGACCATATAATACCGTATTTATCGGCGTATAACGCGCACATTTTTCCCCTTAAAATCAGGGGAACATCGTGAGTGCGCGTTATACGCCGATCCCCGCTGTCTCTGAGCGCCGCCGACAAAGACCGAGCCGAGTGTACTGCGCACTCAGCTAGGCCATGCTCGGCTCCGCTCGCAGCCACGCTGAGAGAAGCCGAGAGGAGCCGAACACACCAGAAATCCGGCTCTGCACAGCTCGACCGAGGCACCAAACTCAAACACACAACGCTGCAACCTCCGTCGCGCAGACAGACGCAACGGAGACCGACAAGGCTGGATGGACCGGCAGACGGACGCGACAGACACAGACAAGGCTGGACAGATCCCGCGCAAGGCCGCAGATGGGCGCCGGACAAGGCCGCCGATGGACTCTGGGCAAGACAGCAGACGGACACCGACAAGGCTGGACAGACCCCGTGCAAGGCCGCAGACGGACGCCGGACAAGGCCGCCGATGGACGCCGGGCAAGACAGCAGACGGACACCGACAAGGCTGGACAGACCCCGTGCAAGGCCGCAAACGAATGCCGGACAAGGCCGCCGATGGACGCCGACAGCAGACGGACACCGACAAGGCTGAGCATCCAAAATGTAAGTTTTTTCCTAAACTTCCCTTCTAAGCTTGGGGTGCGCGTTATACGCCGGCTCACGGTATACCCCGATAAATACGGTATCTCTTTCTATTCACTGACTAGCTTTACATCACTACAATCTCCTATCTGCAACAATCATCACAATAGCTTTTGCTCCATGCTGCTGCAATGCACTCTTGTATCATCCTATTGTCCACATGCTACTAGATCACTACTTTCCACCACTAGATCACTACTGTAGAAAGGAATTCAGCAATGTTATATCACCGGGAGTCAGTTAATGATCATTACAACAGGCAATGATGCATATTTAAAATTAAACTAATTTTAGAATACAAAAATAAATGATGAAAGAGAGCGTCCATCATCACTTCACAATTTACCTTCCCAGCATGCCAGTGGAACAGAAAGGGTAACATCAAGCCTTTGGTCTTCACATCTTCTTTTAGGTGTTGAGCAGTAGTATCCTCCTTTCTGTTAGGAATCGCTTTTTTCTTATTTATGTAAGTAAAATTGTTGAACTAAAAGTGAAAAAAAAAATGCTGGAAGTTACTTTACAAACCAGTTTTGTATGTAAGACAATATGACCGGTAATACATATTTTTAAATAGTTTTGTTACAGCATCTCCTTCCAAAAGCTGCCATTGTTCATTGGTGCACATTAATGCACGTTTTTGAGAAATCATTATTTAAGATTACTGCCTCTTTCTGTCCTAGGGACATTACTAGCACTGTTTCTTATGAATTGGTAGCATTTTCCAGAATGAATGTCTTATGCCGCATACACACGGTCGTTTTTTGTGATGAAAAAAAAAACGCCATTTTTAAAAACGTCATTTAACCACTTGACCACTGGGCACTTAAACCCCCTTCCTAACCAGACCAATTTTCAGCTTTCGGTGCTCTCACAATTTGAATGACAATTACTCAGTCATACAACATTGTGCCCATCTGAAATTTGTGTCCTTTTTTTCCCACAAAGAGAGCTTTCTTTTGATTGTATTTGATCACCTCTGTTTTTTTTATTTTTTGCGCTATAAAAGAAAAAACACTGAAAATTATGTAAAAATAAAAAATAAATTCTCGTTTCTGTCATATTAGCAGGTATTGCGGAGTATTGGGGGTATTGCAGAGTATTGGGGGTATTGCAGAGTATTGGTGGTATTGCAGAGTATTGGTGGTATTGCAGAGTATTGGTGGTATTGAAGAGTATTGGGGGTATTGCAGAGTATTGGGGGTATTGCAGAGTATTGGTGGTATTGCAGAGTATGGGGGGTATTGCAGAGTATTGGGGGTATTGCAGAGTATTGGGGGTATTGCAGAGTATGGGTGGTATTGCAGAGTATGGGTTGTATTGCAGAGTATGGGTTGTATTGCAGAGTATGGGTTGTATTGCAGAGTATTGGGGGTATTGCAGAGTATGGGGGGTATTGCAGAGTATGGGTTGTATTGCAGAGTATGGGTTGTATTGCAGAGTATGGGGGGTATTGCCGAGTATTGGTGGTATTGCAGAGTATTGGGGGTATTGCAGAGTATTGGTGGTATTGCAGAGTATGGGTGGTATTGCAGAGTATGGGGGGTATTGCAGAGTATTGGGGGTATTGCAGAGTATTGGGGGTATTGCAGAGTATTGGTGGTATTGCAGAGTATGGGGGGTATTGCAGAGTATGGGGGTATTGTAGAGTATGGGTGGTATTGCAGAGTATGGGTTGTATTGCAGAGTATGGGTTGTATTGCAGAGTATGGGGGGTATTGCAGAGTATGGGGGGTATTGCAGAGTATGGGGGGTATTGCAGAGTATGGGGGGTATTGCAGAGTATGGGGGGTATTGCAG
This sequence comes from Rana temporaria, assembly GCF_905171775.1. NCBI lineage: Eukaryota > Metazoa > Chordata > Amphibia > Anura > Ranidae > Rana > Rana temporaria. The sequence continues at coordinate 110,404,926 of NC_053496.1, read as the reverse complement.
AGTATGGGGGGTATTGCAGAGTATTGGGGGTATTGCAGAGTATTGGTGTTATTGCAGAGTATTGCACAGGGATGGATGGATGGCTGGATCTGTGACTGCATTTGTCACAGATCCAGCCCACAGCAGCTACTGCTGCTTCCGCTCTCCCCCCTCTCCTCTCACACTGTACTGATCGGTACAGAGAGGAGAGGGAGGAACCGGCGTCATCACATGACGCTGGTTCGTTTACAAGTGATCGATGCGTCATTTGACGGAGCGATCACGTGGTAAACGGCCGCTATCAGCCCAGGGGGCGCGCGAGGGGAGGGACGTCCTCCCAGGGGGCGCGCGAGTCCCAGGGACGTCCTCCCAGAACAACTCGACCACGCTGTAGACGTCTTTTGTCTATGGCGCGGTGGCAAAGAGGTTAAAATGACCGTGTGTGGGGAAAACGTTGCTTTATGTCTTCTGAAAAACGACAAAAAAAAATTCAAACATGCTTCAATTTTTTATGTCGTTTTTCAAAACGTTGTTTTTTGTGTCATAAAAAATGATCGTGTGTAGGCTAAAACAACGTTTTTAAACCCGCGCATGCTCAGAAGCAAGTTATGACGCAAGCTTGAATGGAACAGAGTGCCGCCGTACGTGCTGAAGGTAACCGCGCTTTGCTAGAGCATTTTGAAAAAAACGATGGTGTGTAGGCAACGTCGTTTTTTAAAATGAAGTTTAAAAAACTTCGTTTTTTTTCATGAGAAAAAAACGACGTTTTTTTACAAGACAAAAGACGACCGTGTGTACGCGGCATGAGCGGACAGAAAAAGGTCAGTGCAATGCTTGTCAATCAATGCATCAATCCAGACACATTACTGTTTTCTGTAATCATCTGCCTAGCAGAGGCGAGAAAAGAAATTACTTTTGCTAGCTAAAATATGGCAGCTGTGACTGTAAGGATTGTTCTGTAATGATAACACTGTGCATATACAGTATTTCATTTTAGACCTGGGCCTTTCCTAAGCCAAATGGGAGTGCCCTCTATTATCTTAATGGTCTTACAGCAGATCTAAAGCAAAATAGCAATCCACAATGATCATGAAGTGGGTTAACTTGCCATTTTGGTTATAGAGAATATAGCCCAACTCTGAAAAAATGTAAAATGATCCCTTGCAGTAGGGGTAAGCCTGCACTTCAAAGGTTGATAGCTCCCTTTGTCTAGGGCAGAGGAGAAACAATTTTACTTACCTGATCCCCTACCTGATCCCCCGCTCCCTCAGCAGATGATGCTCCCCCACGCTTCGGAGGTGGACTGTACCTCTGCATCATCACATCCATTGCAGAGCTATGGACCCTACCTTGTTTCTGTCAGGACCCTAGACTGCTGGAGCGAGCGCGGACTGGTCTAGTTGAGGGGAGGAGCAGGGGATCATTAAATAAAATCTTTTTATTGTTCCCCTAGATCAAAACAAGTGATTCTAAAGGTTTAAGGTTCTTTACCTTCATGCAATCTATGACGCTCCCCCCTCACACCCCTATAATACATACCTAAGGCCAATCTTGATCCAGCGATGTGTATGTAGCACTACCCCCGAAGGAGCTGCTGGATATATTCGGGCGGCATGTTACCTCAATTTCCTGGTTGTCCAGGGTAATGGATGAGAGTTGAAAAAGTTCAATGTCCACACTTTACACTTCTTTTTCTAAGGTTTATTTGCTGAACTTGGTAAAGAAAATAAATAAGTGATTGAAGAGGTGGAAGGGTAAGGCCCCTTTCAGACGAACGGCTGTTTTGCCGCAGCTAAAAGCATGTTTATGTTTTGTTGGAATTCAAGACTCCAGGCACAGCGATCAGCTGCATTTGTACAGTACTTTTAGCTGCGGTTGCGTTTAGCCGCGGCACGATATTAAATGGGGATCCGACTTGGATCCCTGCCAATACCAAGCACTGTTTCTAGTATGAATCTTGAGGGGGAACTCCACGCCAAATTTCAACTAAAAAACCGGCATGGGTTCCCCCTACAGGCGCATACCAGGCCCTTGGGTCTGCTATGGATTTTAAGGAGACACTCCCTGCGCCGAAAAAACCGGCGTGGGGTTCCCCCCTAAAATCCATACCAGACCTGTATCCTAGCACCAGCCCGGCCGCTCAGGAAAGGGGTGGGGACAAGCGAGCGCCCCCCCCCCTTCTTAACCATGCCAGGCCGCATGCCCTCAACATGGGGGGTAGGTGCTTTGGGGCAGGTGGCCCCCCCACCCCAAAGCACCCTGTCCCCATGTTGATGAGGACAGGGCCTCTTCACGACAACCGTGGCCGTTGGTTGTTGGGGTCTGCGGGAAGGGAGCTTATCGGAATCTGGGAGCACCCTTTAATAAGGGGGCCCCCAGATGCCGCCCCCCCCCCCTAGGTGAATGAGTATGCGGAATAAAAAATGTAAAAAAAAAAAACACATGACACAGGGTAAAGTAATTTATTAGTCAGCTCCGGCGCCCCCCTCTCTTCTTTAGCTCTTTTAAGAGGGGGGGCTGCTTCTTCGATGTCTTCTGGGGGGGGGTGTGCAGGTCATCGCCACCGTCTGGTTCTGTTCCGCCGGGGGGGGGCGCTTTCTTCTTTAGCTCTTTTACAGCGGCCCCCCCTTTCCGGGCGTCCTCCGACGTGTTTCGGCGAGGGTGACAGGGCTTCTGACGCCGTCTGCTTCTGCTTCTGCTTCTTCGATGTTGACACGTTGCTTTCTCCCGCTGGAATGGCGTGTGCGCGGCTCGCACCGATTTATATAGGCCTCTTATGACGTCAGTCCCATCATGCTCCGGTACCACCGGAGCATGCTGGGACTGTGACGTCAAAAGAGGCCTATATAAATCGGTGCGAGCTGCGCACACGCCATTCCAGCGGGAGGAAGCGACGTGTCAACATCGAAGAAGAAGCAGAAGCAGACGGCGACAGAAGCCCTGTCCCCCCCGCCGAACACGTCGGAGGATGCCCGGAAGGGGGGGCCGCTTAAAAGAGCTAAAGAAGAAAGCGCCCCCCCCCCCCTGCGGAACAGAACCAGACGGCGGCGATGACCTGCACATCCCCCCCCAGAAGACATCGAAGAAGCAGCCCCCCCTCTTAAAAGAGCTAAAAAAGAGAGGGGGGGCCCTGGAGCTGACTAATAAATTACTTTACCCTGTGTCATGTGTTTTTTTTTTACATTTTTTATTCCGTCAGGTGAATGGCTAGGGGTACGATGTACCCCATACTCATTCACCTAGAGTGGGGGGCCGGCATCTGGGTGCCCCCTTATTAAAGGGAGCTCCCAGATTCCGATAAGCTCCCTTCCCGCAGACCTCGACAACCAACGGCCAGGGTTGTCGGGAGGAGGCCCTGTCCTCATCAACATGGGGACAGGGTGCTTTGGGGTGGGGGGCCACAGGGCGCCCCCCTGCCCCAAAGCACCTACCCCCCCAAAGGTCTGGGGGATAAAACATATTGGGCCAGATCCAGAGAGAATTGGATCCGCGCAGCGTATCAGAGATACGCTACGCCGCCGTACCTTACCTGGCAGAATTTCAAATCCTCAACGATTTTGCTCCGTAAGTTACGGCGGCGTAGTGTATTTCTAGCGGCGGAATTCAAATCGGTGATCAGGGGGCGGGTTTCATTTAAATGAAGCGCGTCCCCGCGCCGAATGAACTGCGCATGCATCGTCCAGAAATTTCCCGCAGTGCTTTGCGCGAAATGACGTCGCAACAACGTAATTGATTGAACTTGGACGCGAGTTACGTCCATTCCTATTCACGGACGACTTACGCAAAAAAAAAATTCAAATTTCGACGCGGGAACGACGGCCATACTTAACATGGCAAGTCTATCTATATGCCGCAAAATACCAGCTTTAACTATTCGACGGAAAAAGCCGACTACAGACGACGTTAGAAAATGCGACGGCCGCGCGTACGTTCATGGATCGTCGTAAATTGCTAATTTGCATACCCGACGCGGAAAAAAACGACGCGAACTCCACCCAGCGGGTGCTGAAGTATTGCATCTAAGATCCAAAGGCATACGAAGACGTACACCTGTCGGATCTTACCCAAAAGCCGTCGTATCTTGGTTTGAGGATTCAAACTAAAGATACGACGCAGGAAATTTGAAAGTACGCCGGCGTATCAGTAGATACGCCGGCGTACTTGCTCTGTGGATCTGGCCCATTGAGTGCACAGAGCACTGGAGTGGAGGGCAATAAACCAAAAGGTTGCTTTTAGGCATAAATAAACTAAATTATTAGGATAAGAATACACATGATATTTAATTTGGGTGTTAATTCATCACCAACTTGTTTTAGTAAATAACTTGTGTGTGCTTAAAGATTGATTAAAAATGTATACCTGTAAATATACTAGTTGTTCCTCTGGTTGGGTCTGGTTCCTCCATAGAATGTATGTCTCCATATTGGCGTTAACCTCCAGCCGCGTTTGTGGTATTGACGATCTAGCAACATTTGCAATTTGCATATCCAATGTGTATTCATACTGGTACAATGTTTGTGGATTAAAGGATGGAACTCCTGAAGATCCTGTGACAAAAAGCATGAAACATAATTGTTTTATATACATAGTTTTTGTTATAAACATGACAAACCATAGCCACATTTTCACAAATTATAAATGTAATCAGTATTTTTTTCAAAACCAGTCCCACAATTTTACCAATTCCAGGACCCTGCATTCACTATATCTGGTCTCCACTCCTACAGTACACAGAAGGAGTTTTTATACTGCACTGGCTGGCCTATCAGGATGCAGGACCCCATGCTGATCACATGCATTCTCCCCCCAAAAATACTCTCTAGCAATGCACACCAAACTGAGCATGTGCAGCCTGACTACAGTAACTCAGTCTTATGCAGACATGTTTTGGGGATAATGCAAGAAGGGGAGGATCTGTGCATGCATGATCAAACAGCCTTTTTACACAATGCAGAGGATTAACCCCTTAGGATTCACAGTGAGTATGACAAGCGTGCTTTGTACGGCATATACACACTGGGCCGGATTCACAAACAGTTACGCTGGCGTATCAGTAGATACGCCAACGTAACTCGAAATCTAAGCCCGTCGTAAGTTTAAGTGTATGCTCAAACTGAGATACACTTAAACCTAGCTAAGATACGACGGCCTGCGCCGTCGTATCTTAGGGTGCAATTTTTCCGCTGGCCACTAGGTGGCGCTTCCGTTGATTTCGGCGTAGAATATGTAAATTACTAGATACGCCGATTCACGAACATACGCTTGCCCGTCGCAGTAAAGATACGCCGTTTCCGTAAGAGATACAGTGGGTGACCGCGATATTGTGTCAATCTCGCTCCCTTTCTCGGCGAGATTGACCACCTGCGAGCCCCATCGCGGGAGCCAGCGCCAAGCTGGCTTGCCGCGATAGAGACAAAGCCGTCATAGAAGCGACGGGAGATCCAACTTGGATTCCCGCCAATTCTAGCGTCGGCATTTGGTATGCATTCCTGAGAGGGAGAACTCCACGCCAAATTTTAAATAAAAACCCGGCATGGGTCCTCCCCCCCAGGAGCATACCAGGCCCTTGGGTCTGGTATGGGTTGTAGGGAGACCCCCCCCTACGCCGAAAAACCAACGTAGGGGGTCCCCCTACAATCCATACCAGACCCATATCCAAAGCACGCTACCCGGCCGGCCAGGAAGGGAGTGGGGACGAGCGAGCGATGTACCCCATACTCATTCACTTAGGGTGGGGGGCCGGTATCTGGGGGCCCCCTTTATTAAAGGGGGCTCCCAGATTCTGATAAGCCTCCCGCCCGCTTACCCTGACTACCAACGGCCAGGGTTGTCGGGAAGGGGCCCTGTCCTCATCAACATGGGGACAGGGTGCTCTGGGGTGGGGGGGCCTCGCAGTGCGCCCCCCTGCCCCAGAGCACCCGACCCCCCCATGTTGAGGGCATGTAGCCTGGTACGGCTCAGGAGGGGGGGGCACTCGCTCATCCCCACTCCCTTCCTGGCCGGCCGGGTAGCGTGCTTTGGATACGGGTCTGGTATGGATTGTAGGGGGACCCTCTACGTCGGTTTTTCGGTGTAGGGGGGGTCTCCCTACAACCCATACCAGAACCAAGGGCCTGGTATGCTCCTGGGGGGGGGAACCCATGCCGTTTTTTTATTTAAAATTTGGCGTGGAGTTCTCCCTCTCAGGAATGCATACCAAATGCCGACGCTAGAATTGGCGGGAATCCAAGTCGGATCTCCCGTCGCTTCTATGACGCGCACGTTGGAATGTGCTTTGTCTATTCCAGCGAGTGCGAGATATCGGCACCATGTCGCCGAGAATCAGCGCGATGCTGTCATGCTAAAAACACAATATCACAGTCACCCACTGTACGCCGCGTAAAAATAAAGCTGCCCCCTAGGTGGTGTAGCCAATGTTAAGTATGGCCGTCGTTCCCGCGTCGAAATTTAAAAATGTTTACGTTGTTTGCGTAAGTTGTCCGTGAATGGGGCTGGACGTAATTTACGTTCACGTCGAAACCAATACGTCCTTGCGGCGTACTTTGGAGCAATGCACACTGGGATATGTACACGGACGGCATGCGCCGTTCGTTAAAAACGTCAATCACGTCGGGTCACCAATAATTTACATAAAACACGCCCCCTCATCCTAATTTGAATTAGGCACGCTTACACCGGCCCCATTTAAGCTACGCCGCCGTAACTCATGAGGCAAGTGCTTTGTGAATGCAGCACTTTTTTTTTTTTTTCTTACCACTTCAGCTTTAACCGAGCGCTAGAGACCAGCTCATAGTATAATGCTTGCCTTCGTCTCCATTTACAGTTTTGCATCATCTGTGGTATATTTTGCATTATGTTTATTTCTCTCCCTTTTTTTTTTTTTCCGCAAGGTACATTGGGCCAGATTCACAGAAGAGATACGACGGCGTATCTCCTGATACGCCGTCGTATCTCTGTGTTCCGGCCGTCCTAACTATGCGACTGATTCATAGAATCAGTTACGCATAGATAGCCATAAGATCCGACAGGTGTAATTGACTTACACTGTCGGAGCTTAAAGGGTCACTAAAGGAAAAAAAAATGTTTTATCTAAATAGCTTCCTTTACCTTACTGCAGTACTGGATTCATGTCCTTATTGTTTGTTTTTGCTTTGAAGTTGCTGTAATTCTGCTGTGATCTCCATACTTCCTGCTCGTCTGTTTCCTTATAACCACAGTACTGGGAGCTTTCTCACGGTGGTCTAAGCTGTGTCTGAGGCCCCATACTCACGAGCAAACATGTCTGCTGAAACTGGCCCGCAGGCCAGTTTCAGCAGACATGTTTGGTCGTGTGTGGGCGCGAGCGGGCCGAATTCCAGCAAACATTTGCCCGCCGGGCCTTTTCCCAGCAGACAAATATTCCTGGACTTGTTTTAAAACAGTCCGCTGGAATTCTGCCCGCTCGGACATGTACGGTCGTCAGTACAGACCTACCGTACATGTCCAGGCGCCCGCCGTCCCTCGCATGCGTCGAATGACTTCGACGCATGCGTGGAAGCATTTTAAAGGCGGGCCGCCCACGTCGCCGCGTCATTGTCGCGGCGACACCGCGTCATCGACGCGGCGACACCGCGGACACGCCCCGCGTATTGTTTACGCGCGGACTTCTGTACGATGGTGTGTACAACCATCGTACAGAAGCCCTCTGGCAGACATGTATGGTGAAAACGGTCCGACGGACCGCTTTCACCATACATGTTTGGTCGTGAGTACCCGGCCTCAAACTTCCCAGAACCAATCAGATTCATTTTAAAAACAAAACACTGCCCTGGATTTGTTTGTTTTTGTTCTGTGGGTCTCTTTACTTCACAAAAACATGAAGCCAGTTTAAAAGTGAAAATGAAACTAAAGGCACATTATATGATTGATTTTTATCTACTTTTAATCATTTTTAAAAGGAATCAGTTAACTTTTATGTCTCTATACCCTGTAAACAGTCATTTCAGCAAAAAAAATGTTTTCCTTTAGTGACCCTTTAAGGATGCAATTCTATGCCGGCCGCTAGGTGGCGAGGCCATTGCGGTCGGCGTAGAATATGCAAATGACTAGTTACGGCGATCCACGAAGATCCGCGCATTCGTCGCAATCCCGTACGTCTTTGCTAGTCATTTTTACCCGTCGCAAAGTTACACCTATGGCCGTCGTTCTCGCGTCGAATTTCGATTTTTTTTTTTTGCGTAAGTAGTCCGGGAATACGCACGTCGCATTTAAAAAAAAACGTCGGGGCGTCGTAATTTCGCGCAATGCACGTTGGGAAATTTCCTAACGGAGCACGCGCAGAACGTTCGGCGCGGGAACGTGCCTAATTTAAATGGTGCCCGCCCCATTTGAATTAGGCGGGGTTGCGCCAAGCAGAATTACGTTACACCGCCGCAAGTTTACAGGTAAGAGCTTTGTGAATCAGGCACTTACGGTGTAAACCTGCGGCGGTGTAACGTATTTCTTTCTGAATCTGGTCCATTATTTCTTAGAAGTAATTAGATAATGCCTTCACTTTACTGAAGTTTTACATAATTGAACTCAAAAAACAACAATGCCTTCCACTCCACTCACTCCGTCCCCTGACCTCCCCCCCCCCCCCCCCCACAACACATCGTGGCTCCCAGGACTCTATTGACATTCTAATGTGATTAATTCCGAATTTATTATTGTTGTTATGTTTTGCCGTTATGGTTACCCTTTCTATAGATATTTGTAGTTCTTAATTTCAATAGTTTTTTATTGAGGTCATAACATGAATCGTGACACATTACAGACATCTGAGTCATCCACATCACAGCGAGAGGTATCAAGTAGCACAACGAAGTAAACATATCCCCATTGCACACTAATGGGGCAAGATACTATCAATAGGGAACAATGCCTTAACATGAAAAAGTGAATTACAAATATTCAAACCCCTGGTATCCAATTGTCACTGCGTGGATGGGAACAGGACTCATCTCTAACGAACGTCTGATGATAGTGATCAACAGTTGACCAACATAACCCATAAACATAAATTTAAGTGGAACTGAACAATAGGTAGATGGAAGTAGAAAGGAGGTAAAGAGTAGAGAGAAAGGTGGGAAAAGGTTGGGGAGGAAAGGTAGGGGAAGAGAGAGGGAGATGAAGAAGAAGAAGAATATGGAGCCATAGTAGGACAAGCATATCTAATATTATAGTCTAACAACGTAGTCTAACATTTTAGTCGGAGACCACCAATGAAAACACATTCAGGCATTAGGAATGATACCATCTGTTCCAAGGTTCCCAGCATTTTCGGATGCCAGATCTGCCACCCAAGCCATAATCAAACATTTGTTCGTAGGTGCCGTGGGTGTGGATTGTTTGTATAGTTTCGGTCAGGCCCGGAGGCGCGGGGTCCTTCCAGTGCCGGACCAAAACCAGCCTTGCCGCTAGTAGTATATGGGATAGCAGGATTCGTGAGTCGTGGGGTACCGAGTCCATTCCCAGGGAGAGCAATGCCATCCCTGGTTCCTGGCTCAGAGGCAGGCCCACCACTTGATTGATCAGCTTAAACACTTGATTCCAGTACTGGGTGATTTTGGGGCACGCCCACAGCAAATGGTGCAGTGTGCCAGTGTTTCCGCACATTCTCCAGCATAGGGGGGAAGCCTCAGGGGCAAACCTCGATATGCGGTAGGGAGTGAGATACCAACGAAGCAGGAACTTTTGAAACAGCTCCCACAGATTGGCGCTCCTGGTGGATGAGTATGTGACCCTGAGTGCTGTTGTCCACTGTTCTTCTAAATATACCTTATTGAGATCCCTTTCCCATGCTCTCATAGGGAGAGACTTCTGAAACACACATTTATTTTGTAGTATAGAGTAAAATAGCGAGATACCCCTTGCTTTTGGTGACTTAGAGAGATAGTATTGGCGGACCTGCCACGGAAGCGAAATGGAAGTCTCTTTGAAACCTTTCAGGAAATGACAAACCTGCAGGTACGTGTAATAGTCAGTTGAAGGTAGGGATAGCTCTAGTTGAAGGGATCTAAAGGTCTTGAGGGCGGGCCCTATGTATAAGTCTGCTACTGTTAGCCTACCCCCAGGGTCCCATTTAGCGAGTGAGATATTAGGGATGAACAGTGATAAAGCTGATAGAGGAATCATTAAAGGTGAGGATCGTTGTTCAGGGGATGGATGTAATACCAGTGACTTCCAAGTTGCAATAGATCCTTGGATCGTTGGACTCATCGCGGGAGATGGGTGGGGCAGGAAGACACTGGAAAGCAAGTAATCATAGAGATTTTCCCCTGGAATCTGATGGCTTTCCAGTACCGACCAAAGACTAGGATCCGAGGAGGGGAACCACCCTTTCAGCTGGGCCAGGATAGAAGCTGAATGATAATCTTTAATGTGTGTATGGCCTATCCCCCCTACTGATCTATGTTTTATTAACCGGCTGAATGCGCATCGAGCCCGCTTTCCCCCCCATAGGAACTTATTAATCAGGGATTGTAAAGAGGAAAAAAAGGAGGCAGGGACCGGGATGGGTAGAGTCCTGAATATGTAGATGAGTTGGGGAAGAATCTGCATCTTAAAGGCCGCAAGGCGGCCTGACCAAGAGAGTTCAAAGTTCGCCAGATTGTTTAATTTAGATGGAATTGACTGTAGGAGAGGGTAATAGTTTTCTTTGGCTAGATCAGAAGGTTTGGGGGTAAGAGTTATGCCGAGATAAGAAATTCCTGCGTCTCTCCAGACATACGGGAATCTTTCAGTTAAGGATTGTTTGAGCGCAGGTGGGACGCCCATTCCCAACACGTAGGACTTAGCGTCATTGACCTTATAGTAGGACACTGAGGAGAATAGATTTAACGTCTCTTGGACCGAGGTTAGGGAGGATTCTACGTCTGTGAGCATAAGGATGATGTCATCCGCGAAAAGGCTTATAGTGTGTATCGAGTCCTTGCTCCTGAACCCCCTGATCCTGGGATGTGAGCGGATGTACGAGGCCAAGGGTTCCATGAGCAAGTTGAAAATAAGAGGGGAAAGGGGGCACCCCTGACGTGTCCCATTAGTAATATTAAAGGGGGAGGACAACATGCCGGATATATATACCTGAGCTGAGGGATTGGTGTAAAGTGCCATTATCGCAGAATGAATCCCACCCGTAAAACCAAACTTGGCAAGGACCTTCGCTAAGTAATCCCAGTGAATCCTATCAAACGCCTTCTCTGCATCCAAAGCTAGGAGCAGAGAAGGCGTTTTGGTCACATTTGCTGCGTGGATGATATTAATTAAACGCCTTGTCGCGTCTGCCGTCTGCCTACCCTTTGTGAACCCTGATTGATCCATATGGATCAAAGTCGGTAGTATGTCAACTAACCTATTTGCGATGAGTCTGGCATAGAGCTTCAGATCGTTGTTTAGCAAAGAAATCGGTCTGAAGTTCTGTGGCGTAATTGGATCTTTCCCAGGTTTTGGAAGTGCCACAATAAGAGCACGTAGCATCTCAGTAGGGAAGGAAGAGGAGGAGGCAGCAGTGTTATAAACATCCGATAGATAGGGAGCGAGATCAAATTTAAAAGATTTAAAGTACTCCCCTATGAACCCATCGGGACCCGGAGATTTGTTGATAGGAAGGGAGTCAATCACTTTAATAATCTCCGGGACCGAGAAGGGCGTATTAAGTTCATCCAGCTGAGCTGGCGTGACTCGGGGGAGGCTGACCTTGTCCAGAAAGGTGGATATCATGGACTCGGTGGGCTGAATCGTGGTTTGATCCTCCTTCAAATTGTAGAGAGAATTATAGTAACAACTAAATGCATCTGCAATGGCTTGTGGATGATATAGCTTGTCCTTCGTGATAGGATGTAAAATGTAGGGAATTTTAGTTTTGTATCTGATGCCCCGAAGGCGATTAGCCAGGAGCTTCCCAGCTTTGTTGCCGCTGACATAATATGACATCTTAAGGCGCCTAGTCGCTAAATCAAAATTATCGAGTAGTATTAGTCGCAAATCATATCTGAGTTGTGATAATTGAGCAGATATTAACTGAGATGTGTCTTGTTTGTTTTGGACTTCTAAGGTGTGAATTTTGGTGACCAGGTCTTGTATTTGCTGTCTCCTCCTTCTCCTAACCCCAGCCCCCATTTTTATAAGAATCCCCCTCATATATGCCTTATGGGCATTCCAAAGAGTCATAGGATTGGCAACAGAATTAACATTGCTAGAGAAAAAATTAGTCAATTCTTCCTGCAACTGAGCCTTGGTGGAACCATCCTGGATCAGCTTCGAGTTGGACCGCCAGACGAAGCATGAATTCACGCCCGGCGAGTCAGCAACCGACAGCGTCACCGAGGCATGGTCTGACCAGGTGATGTCGTTGATTTTGGATGCAGTGATTTTGGGCAGCAACCATTTGTCCGTGATGAAAAGATCTAGTCTAGTATAGATTCGGTGACTTGATGAAAAAAAAGAAAAGTCCCTTTCTGATCCATTGAGACACCTCCAAGCATCGTAAAGTTCCTGAGCGTGAAGGAGTGGTTGTAGCGAATGGCGATGCCGGGTTGTACAGGACGTTGAGTCCATTAATGGGTCGGGAGGGAGATTGAAATCTCCGCAGAGAAGGAGGTAGCCCTTCTGAACTTTCTTAGCCTTCCTAAGGACTTGGTGAAGAAATCGTATCTGATGGTTATTGGGCGCATAAACATTAACTATAGTGTACGTAGTAGAGGCAATATCACATACAAAAATGTGGTACCGGCCCAAGGGGTCGGCCAGTTCGCTGTGTTTAGAAAATGCCACCGTGTCTCTGATTGCAGTAAGTACACCACCCTTTTTAGCCGATGAACTTGCTGTAAAAACATGCGGAAACTTAGGGTGAGTACAGGAGGGCATTTTCTGTTTATGAAAGTGGGTCTCTTGTGTACATAGTACATCTCCCTTATGTTGGATAGCCTCATTCCACATAGATTTCCTCTTCACTGGGTGATTCAAACCCTTGGCGTTGATCGTCAAGAATGTGACAGGCATGGATATTCTTGAGCAATGAATGGTGCATAGTAAAAGATGGGTACATCACTTACTTTTTGTGGTGCTTGTACGTGGTGAGGAATATCATCTAACAAATGGCAGGTTCTCGGCAGGAGTGGTGGGTCTCCAGTTGTTGGAAGTATCGTAGTGGCTCCAGCTACGAAGAAGCGGTTCCAGGTAAGGAAGGAAAAAAGAAGAAAAAGTTGAGGTGAAACAAACAAAGGGGATGGGGTAGGTCATAATGACCTGGGTGTAGCGTGTACAAACGCTAACTCAGAGTAGGGGAAAAAGTCTAGCTCGGTTATTACTCCTTAAGCAGGGGTACAGCTTTGAATTAAGTAGTTTGGTAACACTGTTCGGCGGGCTTTTTAGCGGTGTGAGCGGGCGTTTTTTGGGTTGACAAGTTGCCAATCGTTGCCCACTCGTGACGGGTCTCCCTTGGTTGAGCCCCTTGAGTCCTCCTCGGGGATGATAAGCCAAGTTTTGAGCAGCTCCAATCCCTTGGAGAGGGAGTCAACAATAAAGTCCTTTCCCTTATTTGTAATGATAAGTTTAGTGGGGAATCCCCACTTGTAGGCAATGTTGTGATTGCGCAGGGCCTTTGAGATAGTGTTCAAGTTGCGCCTCTTCTGCAGTGTATACTGTGACAAGTCCGCAAAAAACTGCAGATCCCTATGTTGTTCAGGGACAAGATCTTTGTTGCGGGCTGCTCTCATTAAGCGCTCCTTAATATGGTAGAAGTGGAGGCGTAGAATAACATCACGGGGCACATTGTCGGGTAGATGGGGAGGTTTAGGCAACCTATGGATCCTGTCCATGGTGACATCCAATGCTGATACACCAGGCAGAATGGAGGTTATTATGTCAGTAACATGATCTAACAAGTTTGGTTGTTGAACTGTTTCGGGGATCCCCCGGATTTTAAGGTTATTCCGCCTTGCGCGGTCCTCGATGTCTGCGAGTTTGGCCCTCATCGCTTCCATCTCCTCATCTCTGGCGTCATGGGCATCCACCAAGTTATTGATGGTGTCAGCGTACTCCCCCATTTTTGTTTCCACGTGGTCCACCCTGGCAGACACATTATGCAATTCTTTCCCAAACCTGCGTATGCAGGACATCATATCACCATGCAGCGAGGTTCTAAGGGACACCAACATGTCCTTCAGTGTGGTGTCCAGCACAGGCTGATTCATAGTAGGGAAACGGTCGATGGAATCAGGGAGTTCCCTGGTATCATCCCCAGAGTCCAAACCCGCACTAACCTCTGAAGTAGGAACTGTGCTATCTAGCTTAGGCCGCGTCTTCTCTGGGCTCCCCGAGGCGGAGGAAGGGACAGGAGACTGTTTTCTAGCCGATGGGGAGTTTCTTTTTGTTGTTGTACTCTTGGATTGATTAGTCTGTGGAGTGCTGGCAGCAGATGGTCCGGGAGACCCGGCGCCGTCTTGTCTTTGCTCCCACGTGAAGAATTCGGTCAGCTTCTGAGGCCTCTGGGAGCCCTTGCGTTTGTTCGTCATTTCTCAGGTGGTCAGTGGGATGTTAACGCCAGGGAGTAGGGTTATGATCGCCGCCGATCAGGTTATGAGCGGATGCTGTGTCCCCGTTTTACCGGAGCTCTGCTCTTATGTGGCCATTCCAGTCCCCCCCCCTTTTTGGGGAACTAATTCAGCATATCAGTGTGTCCCCAGGGAGGAATAGAGGTGCAGTTCAGGGGGAGAGATAGAAGAGGCCTCTGGGGTGCATCAAGATGGCCGCCAGAACTCACCATAGACACCTTTATGGGGCCGGTAGGGATCCAACTGCGGGCTCCGGGTGGGGAGCTAGGTGTCCCCGATATAGTTGTGGAGCAGTACCTGGCCAGGGGTCCGGGATCAAGGGTAGGAGCAGCGTTCTCCCGAGAACCGGAGTCGCAAGATGGCCGCCGCGTATAGGCCCAAGCCGCGGCCTGGATTTGCGGACGGCCGGAGGTCCCCCGATCGCCGTGTCAGAAATCGCCTCCAAATATACCTCCTCCTGGGGCACTGCTGCGGACGGGTCTTGAGGTAGTCGCCGCCCCTCGTAACGTCGCGGTCGCGGTACCGGAGCTCGGAGAGTCCCCAGGCTCCACAGGCCCCAAGATGGCGGCGGGTCAGCGATGGATGGCGCCGGCTGTACTTCTTCCAGCAGAGCGATCCGGTGCCCTAGAGAGCTGATTCAGGTATGGATTCGCTCAAGGGAGACCCAAGAGTCAGGGCACAGAGACCAGGAGGGTTAGAACGCGATCGCCCGCATAGGATGGCGATGGATGTAGCCGGGCCTGGCGGAGCTCCTCCAAAGCACGTCTCCGATATTTGTAGTTCTTAGTTGATTGGGCCTGGGTCGTTATTTTCTCAAAATGTTTCAACAACCTACTCTCAATTTTTCCACGTAGCTCCATGTTTTTTTATACTCTTGCCACTTTTTCCATTTTTCCTTGGAGTCTTTATTTATCTCAACAACGCTCTCCTTTAACTCTTCCATCCTATGGGTTTCCTCTACTGCATCTATCAATTCCCATATCTGTGGGCTTTCGGCTTCCTGCCACTTTTTTGGTATAAGCCTTTTCGCAGCGTTAAGCAAGTGAGGTGTGAGTGACTGCTTATACTTTTTAATTCCCTTTTGAGTTCCATGGAAGAGGACCACCCAGGGATCTTTTTTAATCTCTTTACCTGTGATCCTCTTTTATTTGGGCCAAAATGAGATCCCAGAATTTTTCGGGCAGGTCCACCACAGATGGGCCATCGGGGAATGTGGTGTAGAAGGCTGGTGAGATGATTCAGCGGTTCAAAACAGCCCTGACCCATGGAGGCAAGTGTCCTACTAGACCTCTGAAGGTATGCTGTGGTATCTTGCACCAAGCCGTCAGTAGCAGATTTTTTAAGTCCTATAAGTTGGGGTTTGCATGGATTGTGTTCCAGCACATCCCACAGATGCTCGATTAGATTGAGAGCTAGAGAATTTGGATGCCAAGTCAACACCTCAAACTTGTTGTGTTCCTCAAACCATTCTTGAACCACTTTTGCAGTGTGGCAGGGAGCATTATCCTGCGGAAAGAGGCCACTGCCATCAGAGAATACTATTAACATGATGAGGTGTACTTGGTCAGCAACAATGTTTAGGTGTTCAACTAACATCCACATGAATGGGAGGATCCAAGGTTTTCCAGCCGAGCATTGCCCAAGGCATCACACTGCCTCCGCCGGTTTACCTTCTTCCCATACTGTATCCAGGTACCATCTCTTGTCCAGGTAAGCGAAGCACACACACCCAGCCATTCAGATGATGTAAAACAGGGGTCACCAAACTTTCTAAACAAAGGGCCAGTTTACTGTCCTTCAGGTTTTAGGGAGGCCGGAACGTAGCCAGTAGAAAATACTCTGGTGTCAGTGGGTGTAAACAATTATTGGTTTTAATGGGAGGAATAGTGGCTCATTGTTATGACTGGGAAGAATAATGCCCCATCAAAGCCACGAGCTCCGTGAGCGTGCCCGCGGGACCCGCGGACTCGATGTCCGCCTGTGTCCCGTGATCGTCTCACGGAGCATTTCCCTATTCTGCCTAGTGACAGGACAGTGATAATAATAAAAATGCCATAAAACTATCCCCTATTTTGTAGACGCTATAACTTTTGCGCAAAGCAATCAATATACGCTTATTTCGAAAAAAAATGACCATAAATATGTAGAAGAATACATATCAGCCTAAACTAAGGAAAAACTTTTTTTTTTATATATATATTTTTGGGGGATGTTTATTATAGCAAAAGGTAAAAAATATAGATTTTTTTCAAAATTGACGCTCTTTTTTTGTTTATAGCGCAAAAAATAAAAACCGCAGAGGTGATCAAATACCACCACAAGAGAGCTCTATTTGTGGGAAAAAAAGGACGTGAATTTTGTTTGGGTGCAAAGTTGTGCAATTGTCAGTTAAAGCGACGCAGTGCCGAATCTCAAAAAATGGCCTGGTCATTGAGATTCATCCTTTCTATTTGTCCTGTATACCATTATCATTGAAATTCAAAGTAAAAGAAAATCCCAAATTTTTGGTTGTCCCCAGAAAAATGGGGGGAAATGGGGACCTGGGGGGAATACCTTTGACAGGGATTTCCTCTCACTTCCTGTTTGGCTATGGGACAGGAATTAAATGGAAGTCTCCCCAAAAAGACACAGATGGCGAAAGAAAATCTGAAAGGGATAATAACCCTCCCTTACGCTATACAAAATGAAAAAAGAAAATGAAAATTTTATACTAAATACTTACCACAATTTTCCTTTTCTTGTATTTTCCTATTTGCTACATATATGTGCAGATTTGTTTCAAAATAATTTAAACAACCTCACCCAAAATCACGTACCTGTAAGTTGTTATCCTGGGTGATGCCTGCAGCCAAAGGCATCACTCCAGTACTGTTTTTTAGATCGGACGGTCAGCTTTCATGGCATTATCAAGCCTTGTACACACGACCGAGGAACTCGAGGGGCGAAACACATCGTTTTCCTTGTCGAGTTCCTTGTTAGGCTGTCGAGGAACTCGACAAGGCAAGTTTCTCCATTCCCATCGAGGAAAAAGAAGACATGCTCTATTTTTGGCTCGACAGGATCCTCGAATCAATTCCTCACCACGGATTGATTCAAAGTTACATCTAACCAGCGGCGCTTAGACGCTCACTTCACAGTGGGCATTTGGCGCCTAATTAAGCTCAAAAATCAATCATCAATCAATCAATCCTCGACAGTTTCCTCGTCGAAAAATGTACACAAGACCGGTTTCCTCTGTAAAAAAAAAATCCCAGCAAGTTTCTTGCTGGTTTTTGCCGAGAAACTCGGTCGTGTGTACGAGGCCTAACAAGCAGCAGGAGGGGAAAAATTGTCACGTATATGTAATTATATTTTATATTTTTCCTATTAGTAAAAAAAAAAAAAAGAAAAACACATAACACATATGTTACATCCTTGTCTGAGATGGAAATTTCCCAACCTGTGCTGTCATTTTCTACTTGGATTGATATAGGAAAATTGATTGAGTCTTTCCTTCATTTTTCCATTTTTCACAGACAAAATTGGACTAAACAGTATGTGCACAACTTACCTAGCATATCGTTTTATTTAATAGGGTGTTTCATTTTTATACTGTGTGTAAAATCCGATGATTAGTGGAAAAATGGATATTACCGCGCTTATCAAAGGAGGGGAAACAGAGAGGGGAAGAAAGGGGGAGGGGAAATGAAAGTGATGAGAAGTGGAGGTACAGCTGCGGCACTGGAAGGTGTATCAAACCATAAGCAATTGAAAATGGGGAGGGTAGTGCTGCGCTAATCAGTGGTGAATGGATAAGTGAATAAACAGGTGGGGGAGGGGAATGAAAGTAGGTGTAATTGAAATGAGGAGCAATATAGCCCAAATGGCATCAGCATAAAAATAAATATAAATGATCAGTGAACAATAACAGTAATGGTGCAAATCATATAACTACACAGGTTCCTCTTAATGTGATGAAATACACTATAAGTAATGGTGCAAAAAAAATTCCAGGTAACTGTGCTAAGTGACACTCCTATACTGGTGATAAACAGTCCATCAACAGAGTTTGAAAAATATTAGCAAAAAATATAAGTAAAATTTCAAAAGTCCAAGAAAGCAAAAGTGCAAGTGTAGGTCCGCAATATGGAGTGAGAGGAAAATGGGTATCCAGTGATCCTTTTAGGGTAAGTAAGGATGTCCCCTTACCTTACTGCTGTAAGGTAACAGCATATAGATCCAACCACATTAGATGGTTCACTCGATGGGCTCTGATCCAACAACGGCAGGTCCTCCTTGGAGTTCTCGTCCCAGATTGGTCAGTTTCTCGCCCCAAAGAAATAAAGCATCGATGGTGTGATACCGTTTTCAAAATTTTAATTCTCAAAGAAAATAGACAGGGGTACTCACATAATCCAAAATACAATTGAGCATGTAAAAAAGAGGGGCAATCTGTCGCCAACGTCACCTCCGATACCTCTCAGTGGACTCATGCGCATTCGTCACTATCATGTGACTTCCTCAGGAGTAGTGAGAGGCATAAATGGGATCCTTTTTATAAGGTGACTTGTTTAGTAGGCTGTAAGTAAACTCAGCTGTTTGACATGTAAATAATGCAGCTGCAGCCATTTTCCCGTAGTCTGCTAGGCATTTAATAGTAAAATCAAAAAATCAAAAAATTTCGCCCAGCATATAAAATATTTAAATTAGTAGCATTCAAATGGTGGGTGACAGATATGACATCTCATTTATATGGTTAACAATGAAAAAAATTGAAAAAACTTAAAAGCTTCAGCCAGGGGACGGAGACCATGGGGGGGGCAAACACAGAAGTCCCATTGTACCATCATAACATTCTGTGTTGACAGTACACAGCGTTCTACAGGAAGTCTGGCAGCCGCCATTTTGTTGTAGCTCAGAAGACGTCCCCAGCATCTCACAGAGCGCTGGGGATACGTCTTACAAAAGTGAGCCATTCTGTCTGATGTCTGGTCGGGGGCCTGCATGGGGCCCCCCGACCTCGGCCAGCATCACAAATAGGCTTCCATCACGTATCGGCGGCGTCTATCAAAACGAGCGCCGCCGGAAGTGGAGCTGCAGCCACCTTGCAGCCACCGGAAGTGGAGCCGCGGCCATTTTTTTTAAGCCAATGCTTGTTAAATGGTGACACACGGCGTCCTCACAAGGGAGCACTCGAGGGAAACAATTAAAAACACAGGGGAGCAGGAATTTATGTGTATATACACACTCATAATGCACCGAGAAGATTGAGGCTCAATTGGTATATTAAAAAATATTAAGAGCCAGAATAATTTGTTAAAAAATATATATATGTTAAAAAGTATAAAAAATTTAAATGAATGTATGTCGACATATTTAATTTCATTGAATGGATATGCCACATAAGGTTAAAAGACGTAGATGACGTGTGCGAACAGATCCACATATACAGATTAAAAACAATCTACGTCATCAATATTAGATAGCGAAAAGGAGAGAACAGAGAGGGTAAGTGAAGCAAGAAATAAATCAAAAAATAAAGTCTTATCGGTCACTTAAAAAACAATTAAGATCAAAATCTATGTTAAGACCTCGGGGAGCAAAAGTATCCAGAGTAAATATCCAGCGAGATTCTAACTGGCTCAATGTTCTAACTTTATGCCCGCCTCGCCAGTGTCTCACATAGGGCTCTATGCCCCAAAATTTAAGATGTGTCGGATCTTTATTGTGGTGGGTAAGGAAGTGTCTTGATACACTATGTTTATCGAAACCTTTAAGGATGTTTTGGACATGTTCTTTTATACGCACTCGTAATGCTCTTTTTGTCCGGCCTATGTATTGTAGACCGCAACTGCATTCGAGTGCGTATACAACTCCCTCTGTGTTACAGCAGATAAATTCTTTTATTTCGTATACATCTCCTGTACTAGTTGCAGTAAAATCTTTCCTCTTCTGGTTCGGTTTGTGAGTTCTCAAACATGCGTAGCATCTTTTGCATGGAAAAAAACCTTTACCAGTGAAAAAAGAGAGGAAGTTGTTTTTATTTTTAGGCGGATCAGGCACATTTTTAACAATTTTGTCCCTAATAGTAGGTGCCCTTTTATATACGAACTTTGGAATCGGTGGAAGGACACCCCCCAGTTCTTTGTCAGCCAGTAGTATATTCCAATGGCGTCTAATGACTTTTTCAATGCATTTATGTTGTATACTGTAATCGAAGATGATAGGCATCAAGTCTTTATGCATTTTTTGTTTCGGCTTATCACTCATAAGAGTCTGTCTATCCATTGTTGCCACTTCTGCAATCTTCTGGTTAATAAGGGAATTGTCGTATCCTTTTTGTTTAAACCTTTCTCCCATGTCTTTTGCTTGGGTGAGAAAAGTATCTTTGTCTGTACAATTTCGTCTTAGGCGCATTAATTGCCCTTTTGGAATGTTAACCACTTGCTTACTGGGCACATATACCCCCCTCCTGCCCAGGTGAAATTTCAGCTTTCGGCACTGCATCGCTATAACTAACAATTGCGCGGTCGTGCGACGTGGCTCCCAAACAAAATTGACGTCCTTTTTTCCCCACAAGTAGAGCTTTCTTTTGGTGGTATTTGATCGCCTGTGCGGTTTTTATTTTTTGCGCTATAAACAAAAAAGTGAGAC
Source organism: Rana temporaria (assembly GCF_905171775.1). NCBI lineage: Eukaryota > Metazoa > Chordata > Amphibia > Anura > Ranidae > Rana > Rana temporaria. Next base: position 110,383,741 of record NC_053496.1, on the reverse strand, counting down.
AATTTTGAAAAAAATACAATATTTTTTACTTCTTGCTATAATAAATATCCCAATTTAAAAAAAAAAAAAACATTTTTTTTTCTCAGTTTAGGCCGATACGTATTCTTCTACATATTTTTGGTAAAAAAAAAAAAAAAAAATCGCAATAAGCGACTGGTTTGCGCAAAAGTTATAGCGCTTACAAAATAGGGGACAGAATTATTTTTTTTTAATTATTTTTTTTTAATAGAAATGGCGGCGATCTGCGATTTTTAATGGGACTGCGACGTTATGGCGGACACATCGGACACATTTTTGGCGCCATTCACATTTATACTGCGATCAGTGCTATAAATATGCACTAATTACAGTATAAATGTGACTGGCATTGAAGGGGTTAACACTAGGGGGTGAGGAAGGGGTTAAATGTATCCCTGCTTAGTGTTCTAACTGTGGGGGAAGGGGGGTGACTGGGGGGGTGACCGATCTGTGTCTCTATGTACAAGAGACACAGATCCGTCTCCTCTCCAGAGACAGCATCGCTGTCTCTGTGTAAAACGGCAATGAGAGATGATCTCATATGTTTACATATGAGATCCTCTCTCATTGGCCGCACAGATCGCCTCGCGAACGGCCACTCTGATTGGCCGTTCGCGGCGATCTGTAATTGGCTGTGTCCGAGGGACACGGCCAACACAGATTTTCCCCGCAGCGCGCTCTGGAGCGCGCGCGGGGACCGCCCTAAGGGGCGGCCGTCAATTGACGGCAGTTTGGAAATTGGGATCCGCACTGTAGCCGTCAATTGACGGCAGGCGGATCCCAAGTGGCTAAAAAGCCAGTTTCTGTGATGACAACTTTCAAGCGGCAAGTAGCTATTACGATCCACATTTTTAAAATGAGTTTTAGACCGGAGTTCGTTATTTTCTTGTTCCACCTCTAGGTCTAGGAATGTGATCTTTTTGTTGCTGATTTCCCAAGAAAGTTCAATGTTTCTGTCATTGGTATTTAAATCTTGTAGAAAATCTGCTAGCGTTTCTTTCTCGCCCCTCCACAGTATGAAGATATCATCAATATATCTTTTATATATGTACAGATCATCAGGAGGTTCAGAGAAGATTTTCCCTTCTTCCCATTGGGCCATAAAAAGCCCAGCTACACTAGGGGCAAATTTTGCCCCCATGGCTACGCCGGTTTTCTGGAAAAAGTAATTGCCGCCATACCAGAAGTAGCTATTTTTAAGACAAAAGTCCAAACTTTTTACCAGATATTTTCGTTGGATGCAGGGCAACTGGGAATATTTCCTGAGGCCCCATTTGACTGCTTCGCATGCTTGATGATGTAGTATGATCGTGTATAACGACGATACGTCTGCTGTTGCTAGCCAAAAGGGTCCATCATCTCTTGGTATATCATCCAGGCATTGTAACATCTGTTTTGTGTCTCTAAGATACGCTCTTGTACTCTGAACTACTGGCTGTAAATAGAAGTCAATGTATTGCCCCATTCTTGCAGTTAAGGAATCAATTCCATTTACTATAGGTCTGGGCGGTGGATTCGTGCTGTTCTTATGTATTTTGGGGAGTGAGTATACAATAGGTGTGCGACATGATGTAGGGATCAGATATTGTGCTTCTTTCTTATCCAGGATTCCTCTTTTTAGTCCTAAATGTACAATCTGTTCCAAGGCTTTTCTGCATTTAAACATGGGATTACTCAGAAGGCGGTTGTAGGTGTTGGTATCTCCTAGCATTTGTTCCATGCTCATTTTATACTGTTCCTTGGAAAGTACCACAATGCCACCACCTTTATCGGCTGGTCGAACTACTAGATCCTTTCTTTTCATCAATTTGCGTATTCCACTCCTAATATGTTTCGGTTCTTCTTGTTTTTTCACTTTCAGGTCCATTAGTTCTCCTGTGACCAATCTTTTAAAGACTTCCACACATTTATTATCTTTCACAGGCGGATTAAAAATAGATTTATTCTTCAGATTACTATGTCTAATTTCTTCATCTGGATTGGCAGTCCTAGTTTTGTAAGGGTTACTGATCATATACTTTTGAATATTTAATTTCCTTACATACTTTTGAATTCCTATATATGTCTGGAATTTATCCAGATTTTTCGCTGGTGCGTATTTGAGGCCTTTATCTAGGACGCCAATCTCTTCGTGTGTAAGTGGGAGTCCACTTAAGTTGAAGATTCCCTCTCCCTTTCTGTTCTTTTTCTTTTGTGTTCTCTTTCCTCCTCGCTTTCCCCGTTTCTTTCTGGGGTTCTTCTGTAGGTTCTTATTTCCTCTGTATGTCGAGGCGGATGGTATTCTTGACCTCTCTCTAAAAAAGAAGAGGTATTGGGATTTTGATGTCTTTCCACTCTATCATCCACTGTTCGCTGTTCTAGGGGTGCATAATAATTCCGTGTAGGGATTCCAATCCCTACACGGAATTATTATGCACCCCTAGAACAGCGAACAGTGGATGATAGAGTGGAAAGACATCAAAATCCCAATACCTCTTCTTTTTTAGAGAGAGGTCAAGAATACCATCCGCCTCGACATACAGAGGAAATAAGAACCTACAGAAGAACCCCAGAAAGAAACGGGGAAAGCGAGGAGGAAAGAGAACACAAAAGAAAAAGAACAGAAAGGGAGAGGGAATCTTCAACTTAAGTGGACTCCCACTTACACACGAAGAGATTGGCGTCCTAGATAAAGGCCTCAAATACGCACCAGCGAAAAATCTGGATAAATTCCAGACATATATAGGAATTCAAAAGTATGTAAGGAAATTAAATATTCAAAAGTATATGATCAGTAACCCTTACAAAACTAGGACTGCCAATCCAGATGAAGAAATTAGACATAGTAATCTGAAGAATAAATCTATTTTTAATCCGCCTGTGAAAGATAATAAATGTGTGGAAGTCTTTAAAAGATTGGTCACAGGAGAACTAATGGACCTGAAAGTGAAAAAACAAGAAGAACCGAAACATATTAGGAGTGGAATACGCAAATTGATGAAAAGAAAGGATCTAGTAGTTCGACCAGCCGATAAAGGTGGTGGCATTGTGGTACTTTCCAAGGAACAGTATAAAATGAGCATGGAACAAATGCTAGGAGATACCAACACCTACAACCGCCTTCTGAGTAATCCCATGTTTAAATGCAGAAAAGCCTTGGAACAGATTGTACATTTAGGACTAAAAAGAGGAATCCTGGATAAGAAAGAAGCACAATATCTGATCCCTACATCATGTCGCACACCTATTGTATACTCACTCCCCAAAATACATAAGAACAGCACGAATCCACCGCCCAGACCTATAGTAAATGGAATTGATTCCTTAACTGCAAGAATGGGGCAATACATTGACTTCTATTTACAGCCAGTAGTTCAGAGTACAAGAGCGTATCTTAGAGACACAAAACAGATGTTACAATGCCTGGATGATATACCAAGAGATGATGGACCCTTTTGGCTAGCAACAGCAGACGTATCGTCGTTATACACGATCATACTACATCATCAAGCATGCGAAGCAGTCAAATGGGGCCTCAGGAAATATTCCCAGTTGCCCTGCATCCAACGAAAATATCTGGTAAAAAGTTTGGACTTTTGTCTTAAAAATAGCTACTTCTGGTATGGCGGCAATTACTTTTTCCAGAAAACCGGCGTAGCCATGGGGGCAAAATTTGCCCCTAGTGTAGCTGGGCTTTTTATGGCCCAATGGGAAGAAGGGAAAATCTTCTCTGAACCTCCTGATGATCTGTACATATATAAAAGATATATTGATGATATCTTCATACTGTGGAGGGGCGAGAAAGAAACGCTAGCAGATTTTCTACAAGATTTAAATACCAATGACAGAAACATTGAACTTTCTTGGGAAATCAGCAACAAAAAGATCACATTCCTAGACCTAGAGGTGGAACAAGAAAATAACGAACTCCGGTCTAAAACTCATTTTAAAAATGTGGATCGTAATAGCTACTTGCCGCTTGAAAGTTGTCATCACAGAAACTGGCTTTTTAACATTCCAAAAGGGCAATTAATGCGCCTAAGACGAAATTGTACAGACAAAGATACTTTTCTCACCCAAGCAAAAGACATGGGAGAAAGGTTTAAACAAAAAGGATACGACAATTCCCTTATTAACCAGAAGATTGCAGAAGTGGCAACAATGGATAGACAGACTCTTATGAGTGATAAGCCGAAACAAAAAATGCATAAAGACTTGATGCCTATCATCTTCGATTACAGTATACAACATAAATGCATTGAAAAAGTCATTAGACGCCATTGGAATATACTACTGGCTGACAAAGAACTGGGGGGTGTCCTTCCACCGATTCCAAAGTTCGTATATAAAAGGGCACCTACTATTAGGGACAAAATTGTTAAAAATGTGCCTGATCCGCCTAAAAATAAAAACAACTTCCTCTCTTTTTTCACTGGTAAAGGTTTTTTTCCATGCAAAAGATGCTACGCATGTTTGAGAACTCACAAACCGAACCAGAAGAGGAAAGATTTTACTGCAACTAGTACAGGAGATGTATACGAAATAAAAGAATTTATCTGCTGTAACACAGAGGGAGTTGTATACGCACTCGAATGCAGTTGCGGTCTACAATACATAGGCCGGACAAAAAGAGCATTACGAGTGCGTATAAAAGAACATGTCCAAAACATCCTTAAAGGTTTCGATAAACATAGTGTATCAAGACACTTCCTTACCCACCACAATAAAGATCCGACACATCTTAAATTTTGGGGCATAGAGCCCTATGTGAGACACTGGCGAGGCGGGCATAAAGTTAGAACATTGAGCCAGTTAGAATCTCGCTGGATATTTACTCTGGATACTTTTGCTCCCCGAGGTCTTAACATAGATTTTGATCTTAATTGTTTTTTAAGTGACCGATAAGACTTTATTTTTTGATTTATTTCTTGCTTCACTTACCCTCTCTGTTCTCTCCTTTTCGCTATCTAATATTGATAACGTAGATTGTTTTTAATCTGTATATGTGGATCTGTTCGCACACGTCATCTACGTCTTTTAACCTTATGTGGCATATCCATTCAATGAAATTAAATATGTCGACATACATTCATTTAAATTTTTTATACTTTTTAACATATATATATTTTTTAACAAATTATTCTGGCTCTTAATATTTTTTAATATACCAATTGAGCCTCAATCTTCTCGGTGCATTATGAGTGTGTATATACACATAAATTCCTGCTCCCCTGTGTTTTTAATTGTTTCCCTCGAGTGCTCCCTTGTGAGGACGCCGTGTGTCACCATTTAACAAGCATTGGCTTAAAAAAAATGGCCGCGGCTCCACTTCCGGTGGCTGCAAGGTGGCTGCAGCTCCACTTCCGGCGGCGCTCGTTTTGATAGACGCCGCCGATACGTGATGGAAGCCTATTTGTGATGCTGGCCGAGGTCGGGGGGCCCCATGCAGGCCCCCGACCAGACATCAGACAGAATGGCTCACTTTTGTAAGACGTATCCCCAGCGCTCTGTGAGATGCTGGGGACGTCTTCTGAGCTACAACAAAATGGCGGCTGCCAGACTTCCTGTAGAACGCTGTGTACTGTCAACACAGAATGTTATGATGGTACAATGGGACTTCTGTGTTTGCCCCCCCCCCCCCATGGTCTCCGTCCCCTGGCTGAAGCTTTTAAGTTTTTTCAATTTTTTTCATTGTTAACCATATAAATGAGATGTCATATCTGTCACCCACCATTTGAATGCTACTAATTTAAATATTTTATATGCTGGGCGAAATTTTTTGATTTTTTGATTTTACTATTAAATGCCTAGCAGACTACGGGAAAATGGCTGCAGCTGCATTATTTACATGTCAAACAGCTGAGTTTACTTACAGCCTACTAAACAAGTCACCTTATAAAAAGGATCCCATTTATGCCTCTCACTACTCCTGAGGAAGTCACATGATAGTGACGAATGCGCATGAGTCCACTGAGAGGTATCGGAGGTGACGTTGGCGACAGATTGCCCCTCTTTTTTACATGCTCAATTGTATTTTGGATTATGTGAGTACCCCTGTCTATTTTCTTTGAGAATTAAAATTTTGAAAACGGTATCACACCATCGATGCTTTATTTCTTTGGGGCGAGAAACTGACCAATCTGGGACGAGAACTCCAAGGAGGACCTGCCGTTGTTGGATCAGAGCCCATCGAGTGAACCATCTAATGTGGTTGGATCTATATGCTGTTACCTTACAGCAGTAAGGTAAGGGGACATCCTTACTTACCCTAAAAGGATCACTGGATACCCATTTTCCTCTCACTCCATATTGCGGACCTACACTTGCACTTTTGCTTTCTTGGACTTTTGAAATTTTACTTATATTTTTTGCTAATATTTTTCAAACTCTGTTGATGGACTGTTTATCACCAGTATAGGAGTGTCACTTAGCACAGTTACCTGGAATTTTTTTTGCACCATTACTTATAGTGTATTTCATCACATTAAGAGGAACCTGTGTAGTTATATGATTTGCACCATTACTGTTATTGTTCACTGATCATTTATATTTATTTTTATGCTGATGCCATTTGGGCTATATTGCTCCTCATTTCAATTACACCTACTTTCATTCCCCTCCCCCACCTGTTTATTCACTTATCCATTCACCACTGATTAGCGCAGCACTACCCTCCCCATTTAAAATCCGATGATAATGCAGTAGATTTACTAAAACTGGAGTGCAAAATGCGGTGCAGCTGTACTCTTTGTCTCACATAAATGGGTATGTCTAGATTTCTCCCAAGTCCACTCTATCACTATACAACCAAGGGAAATATCAGACAATTCTGCCCTAGTTGCTACGCTGACCCCTGTTGGGTCGTGGACCTGTACTGTGTGGCGATTCAGCCCCTTCTGGCTATCATTCTTCCATTCCCACTCTCACATTTAATCTAGTTTTTCTACCTTTCTTGATATTAATGCCATCATTACCCCCTGAGGTGTAGTATGGGACACGACAAAAATCTTTCCTACGAGGCCTCCAAATACCCCAAATTTGCTCTATCAAGTCTGCTCCTAGACCTAGAGGAAGAGTGGGCTGGTAAGTTGGTGCTGGTATCAGAAAATAGATCCATCCGTGGTCCTATCCCCACGAAATTGTCAACCAGGATGGAGGCAATCTGCTCTGCATCAGTTACTCACTAGGAGAGCAACCAATAAACAATTCTGTCGAAAATGTCTCTCCTGGGCAGCAGGTTAGGGAGGGGGTTGACTGCTGGCTCTGATTGGTAGATCTCTGCCAACCTACTGCCCATATGGGAGCCATCCAAGATGGTACCAGGTAAATTCGTACTCAATTTACTGAAATCCTTTGCTCTCTTTAAGGCCTTGTACACACGACCGAGTTTCTCGGCAAAAACCAGCAAAAAACTTGCTGGGAGATATTTTTTTGCCAAGAAAACCGGTTGTGTGTAAATTTTCGTTGAGGAAACTGTCGAGAAGCTCGACGAGCCATTCCTTGACGGGAATGGAGAAAATTGGCTTGTCGAGTTTCTCGACGGCTTCACAAGGAACTCGACAAGCAAAACGATGTGTTTCGCCCGTCGAGTTTCTCGGTCGTGTGTACGAGGCCTCAATTGTTTCACACCACAAGATTTGCAGCCTCTTATTGCATCAAAAATAACTATTGCAATAATTTGGGGGCTGGATTAAAGATTTAGTGTAGTCATATCTCCCAACTGTCCCTGGTTTGGAGGGACTGTCCCGGATTTGGAAGAAAGTCCTTCTGTCCCTCTTTCCACTTAATTTTTCCCTCATTTTGGTCTGATCTATATAGTTGTTTATAAAATGTACTATTTATCTTTCAAAAGGTGTTTCCCAGCGCTAAACCTTTCATCCAATTTCTAAATTGCTGCATTTGTAAATTTTAATAGCCAGTAGAAAGGAATAGTAGTGGTTGGTAAAAAAAAAAAAAACACTAGTGGGTTTAACTAATATTTTTTTTGTATAATTCTCCTTTAAGGGGGTGTGGAAGGGGGTGTGTCCTATGCCTACATACTTTTGCTAATAGGCGTCCCTCATTCCCATCTCAAACAGTTGGAAGGTATGGTGTAGTATAACACTCCAATAGGAGAGGCAGCTGAGAAGGAAAGAGGGACAGAGGGATTTGTCTCCAAAGAAGGACAGTCCGTACAAGTAGGGGGCAGTTGGAAGATGTGTTAAGCCTCGTACACACGGCCGAGGAACTCGACGTGCCAAACACATCGAGTTCCTCGGCCAGTTCAGCCCTGAAGCCGCCGAGGAGCTCGGCGGGATGAGAGCTCCCATAGAACAACGAGGAAATAGAGAACATGTTCTCTATTTCCTCGTCGAGCTCCTCGTCGGCTTCCTCGGCCGAAAGTGTACACACGACCAGTTTCCTCGGCAGAATTCAGCCAGAAACTCGGTTGGAAGCTGAATTCTGCCGAGGAAACTGGTCGTGTGTACGGGGCCTTAGGGGTGGGAGCTGAACTGGAACAGTGACGGAAGCTGATGGTGATGGGTGGAGGGACAGAAGCAGATGGTGTAGCTAGGGATCAAAAAATGCATTGACATCTCATATTTGGGGATGCAGAACATTTGCACTTGAAAGGGCTGTCCTACGTGCAACATTTACCCCAAAGAAGCTCCGGAACTTTAAAGCGGATTGTGGTGTGTTTTTAACTGTGCTTTTTGGTGCGTCGCATTTCTAAAATGCAAGGGAAGAAGTGTAAGTTACCATGACTTACCTCCATCTGGAAAAGTTTCTTTACTGGCTATTTCTGTCTTCAGCATTCTGAATCCCAGATATAGACCTATAGCTAGATTCAGGTAGTTTGCCGCAACTTTAAGGCGGCGTAGCGTATCGTATTTACGCTACGCCGCCTTAAGTCAGAGAGGCAAGTACTGTATTCTCAAAGTACTTGCCTCCTAACTTATGGCGGCGTAACGTAAATGCGGCGGGCGCAAGCGCGCCTAATTCAAAATAGTCTGAGGGGGCGTGTTTTATGTTAATATGCTTTGACCTGACGTGATTGACATTTTTTTGGAACGGCGCATGCGCCGTCCGCCTACATTTCCCAGTGTGCATTGCGGCTATTGATTTCGACGTGGACTTAAATGACGTATATCCCTATTCACGGACGACTTACGCAAACGACGTAAAATTTTCTAATTTCGAAGCGGGAACGGCGGCCATACTTTAACATTGGCTACGCCACCTAGGGGGCATCTTTAACTTTAGGCGGCCTATCTCTTACAGAAACGGCGTATCTGTACTGCGTCGGCCGGGCGTACGTTCGTGAATAGGCGTATCTAGTGATTTACATATTCTACGCCGACCGCAATGGAAACGCCACCTAGCGGTCAGCCTAAATATTGCACCCTAAGATAGGACAGCGCAAGCCGTCGTATCTTAGATAGGTTTAAGTGTATCTCTGTTTGAGAATACACTTAAACTTAGGACGGTGCAGATTCCGAGTTAGGTCGGCGTATCTACTGATACGCCGACCTAACTCTACCTGAAACTAGCTACAAGTATGTGGCATGTAAAGTCAGAACTCTGGATCTGCATATTTGTTCCAGGACAGTGGCTCGAAAAGTACTGAAGCCAATAGATCTTAAAGGGAATGACAGAACCCATATTACCCTTGGCACAGTTTTCCTTTAAAACTTTGGCCATTTTAAACAGTCACCTAAGTACTGAGCTGCACTTTTCCTTTTTCTATCTGGCAGTGCCTTAAAATGTTGTCATGTGTGTTTGTTCTTGTAGTTAATTATAGTGCAAATACTCCTCAGCAAATATTTAATTTCGCCGAACACATACAACTGTGTCAAGAAATATCCACTTGACAGTTTGTCTCATTCTTCCAGTGTAATTTAAAAAAAAAAAAACACATGAGCATAAGCTATGAGGGCTCCAAAATGGAGAGGGGAGGGTGGAATAGACCACAATGAATTTTTTTCAACCTCTTGCCGACCGCCACACAAACGTATACGTCGACAGAATGGCACGGACAGGCAAATGGGCGTACATGTACATCCCTTTAAATTTGCCGCCGTGTGCGACCCTGCCACGAGCTCCGTGATCATGCCCGCGGGACTCGCGGACTCGATGTCCGCCGGTGTTTCGCAATCGGTCACGGAGCTGAAGAACGGGGAGATGTCAGTGTAAACACATCTCCCCGTTCTTCCTAGTGACAGGTCACTGATCGTCTGCGCCCTCTCATCGGGAGCATCGATCCGTGACGTGTCACTTGTAGCCACGCCCCCTAACAGTTAGAATCACTCCCTAGAACACACTTAACCCCTTCCCCACCCCCCTAGGGGTAAACCCCTCTCACTGCCAGTCACATTTACACAGTATTCAGTGCATTTTTATAGCACTGATCACTGTATAAATGTTAATGGTCCCAAAATAGTGCCAAATGTGTTCGATATGCCCACCATAATGTCGCAGTCACGATAAAAATCACTGATCGGCGCCATTACTAGAAAAAAAAAAATATTTATAAAAATGCCATAAAACTATCCCCTATTTTGTAGACGCTATAACTTTTGCGTAAACCAATCACCAATTACCGAAACCGTAAAAAAAACGTAAACCAATTACTAAAAATATGTATTGGCCTAAGAATACGTATTGGCCTAAACTGAGGGAAAAAAAATGTTTTGCAATTTTTTGGGGGATATTTATTTTAGCAAAAAATATTGCTTTATTTTTAAAATTGTCGCTCTATATTTGTTTATAGCGCAAAAAATTAAAACCGCAGAGGTGATCAAATACCACCAAAAGAAAGTTCTATTTGTGGGAAAAAAAGGAAGTCAATTTTGTTTGGGAGCCACGTCGCACAGCCACGCAATTGTCAGTTAAAGCGGCACAGTGCAGAATCGCAAAAAGTGCTCTGGCCTTTGGCCAGCCAAATGGTCCGGGGCTGAAGTGGTTAAGTATTACAGCGTTATACAAAATGTTGGCCCTGTACAGAAACAGAACAATACGTATAACACAACAAAGCATATAGTTCACAGATAATTTGAGTCATATTTATTCACATATATACATGACAAAACTTTATATACGTATTTGTATATGTGTATTGGTATCATGATCCATAGAAGACGCTTGAAGAACTATACTTTAAATCAAGGACGTCCAACATTCTGACCTTTCTAGGCCACATTGGAAGAAGAGGAATGGTCATGGGCCACACATAAAATACACAAACAATAAGGATATCTGATGAGCAGAAAAAATCAGGCTGATCACAAGTTAACAATCACTGATATAGATCTATCTGAGTAATAAAACTACATTTTTTTTTTGTAATATTTTTTATTATAAAAGTAAAAGATGGGAACATAAACCTAGTGTGATATTTTACACTGTTTTTGATAAACGAATGCATCAGTATCTGGTTTGATGGACGTAGTAGCAATTCTTCATGAACGCTCAAGGTGCTCATCAGATATTTTGGTTGTAATTTTGCATATTGTGGGCCAGATTCTCAAAGGCATTACGACGGCGCAACACCATTAGCGCCGTCGTAACTCCTCATCTGGCCCCGGGTATCTATGCGACTGATTCTTAGAATCAGTTGCGCATAGATACCCATTAGATCTGACATGCGTAAGGCTGTTACGCTGTCAGATCTTAAAAGTAATTTTTTTTCCCGCATCATCGTTTTCCCCGTCGTTTATGCAAATGAGGTAAGTACGCGAGATTCCCGAACCTACACGCGTCTGACGCTGAGAATTTACGTTGTTTCCGTAGCGTACACGACGCGTAAGGTTGCCCCTGCTATTAGCAGGGGCAACCAATGTTAACTATGGCCGTCGTTCCCGCGTCAAAGTTTAAAAAAAATACGTCGTTTGCGTAAGACGTCCGTGAATGGCGCTGGACGCCATTTACGTAAACGTCTAAGCAAATGACGTTGGGGCGACGTCATTTAGCGCAATGCACGTCGGGTAATTTACCCGACGGAGCATGCGCAGTACGCTCGGCGTGGGAGCGCGCCTAATTTAAATGGTGCCCGCCCCATTTGAATTGGGCGGGCTTGCGCCGAGCGAATTAACGATACACCGCCGCAAGTTTACAGGTAAGTGTTCTGAGAATCAGGATGTAAACCTGTAAACCTGCGGCGGTGTAGCGTACAGCACATACATTACGCTGCCCAGGAGCAACGTTAATGTATGAGAATCTGGCCCTGTGTGTTTCATTCCTGAAAATAGGTGTTGCCAAAAACTAACGACATGAATAAGGCGCGATTTTGAGGAGTCCAGTAAAGAGACACTGTCAAATTTTTCTCTCCTACGTGTTTTTACAAAAAGCTTTTTAAAAAAATAAAAATTTTTAAGTAAGTTTACAATTTTGTTTTAGAGAGCGATCTTCTCTGCCGCTTCCGGGTATGGGCTGCGGGACTGGGCCTTCCTATTTGATTGACAGGCTATCGACGGTCGCATACATCGCGTCACGATTTTGCGAAAGTAGCCGAACGTCGGTGCGCAGGCGCCGTATAGAGTCGCACCGACGTTCGGCTTCTTTCGGCTACTCGTGACGCGATGTATGCGACCGTCGGAAGCCTGTCGGAAGCCTGTCAATCAAATAGGAACGCCCAGTCCCGAAGACCATACCCGGAAGCGGCGGAGAAGATCTATCTCTAAAACGGTAATTACTGCTTCGATTTAAAAAAAAAAACACCCGATTCCCCTTGACAAAATGAGCCTCAATCTAATGTTAAAAAAAACATTTCGGGTGAACTCCCGCTTTAAATCTGTCCAAACAAGAGTCTAGTAGACATCTCGGGTATGATAAAGTTTGAAAAACAAAATCATAAATTATAATATAATAAATAACTATAAATAATTATAACAAATAATATAATTATAATAAAAATTATTCAATAATGTAATCAAATCAAAAACACTGAAATTTGCTCAGTTGCAGAATTGTCTTTGTCATTACTTTTATTTTTTTATGGCCAATTTCCCCACAAATCGCTATCGCTCAATTCTGCAAGTGATTATAAATTATTATCGCTGTTTTCTAGCTGCTCTAAAACCATTTTTGACATAAAGGGACACTTTTTGGTTGCTATGGACAATCTACAGTTTGCAGGCAGAAAGAACAGTTTTTATTATATAAAAGTACATGTAGGGCACTGGGCAGACCACTAGGGACAAAGGGGGTGTGTATTTTTTACATACAGTACTGTAATCTGTAAGATTACAGTATATTGTATGTAATGTGTTTATTTACTTTTTTGAATTTGGCGCCGTTCTCCGCCCCGTGCGTCGTAACGTTGCAGGGAACGGAGATCGGCGGCACACAGGCACTGCGGGGAGGCATCGCAGGATCCAGGGACAAGGTAAGTAACCTGTGCCTGTGGCTGCTGCGAGGCGATCCCGAGTCTGGCTCGGGGGTTACCGCTAATGGTACTGAAATCTTACCCCGAGCCAGACTCTGGAATACCGCCAGGGGGGTTAAAAAGGGGATTAACTTCAGAGATGAAGCGATAATTCTCCTACTCTATAAGACTCTGGTCAGGCCACATCTGGCGTATGCTGTCCAGTTCTGGGCACCAGTCCTCAGGAAGGATGTGCTGGAACTGGACAGAGTCCATAGAACGGCAACAAAACTAATAAAGGGTCTGGAGGACATTAGTTACGGGGAAAGGTTACGAGCACTAAACTTGTTCCCCAATAGGGATAAAACTTTTCCACATAAGGGAATTTAATAAGACATGCAGCCATTCACTAAAATTAGAAGAAAAGGGGTTTAACCTTAAACTGCGTAGAGGGTTCTTTACTGTAAGAGCAGTAAGAATGTGGAATTCCCTTCCACATGCGGTTTTAGCAGAGAGCATCGATATTTTAAAAAAACTATTAGAAAAGCACCTGAACGACCGCAACATACAGGGATATACAATGTAATACTGACATAAAATCACACACATAGGTTGGACTTGATAGACTTTTGCCTTTTTTCAACCTCGCCTACTATGTAACAATGTAACTATGTAACATCAAACCAGAAGCTTCACATTTATTTATGTATGGTGTTGGGATTGTGACTTTTGGACTTTATATATTTATTTGCCTTTTCAATCAATACTTGCTTTCTCTTAATACTGTTTACACCAAGTTTGTATTATTTACCATGATGTTTTTAGCGTCATCATCACCTTTACATTTGTTTTTTTATATGCTTCATATTAGATAGTTTTGATAAATCTAATGTTGATTATATGGCCCCATTCACACGAGGCGGATTCCGTTCCTACGGAGTCTGCCTGCTCCCGCCAGCTTAGCGGGAGATCAGTCCGCAGATCTCCGCTGAGCCGACGGATCACAAGCTCCTCTCTGCTCACTGAGCGGGGAGGGGCTTGTCGGGCACCGCTGTGTCCTATGGAGCGATCTGATAAAAACGGACAGCATGTCCATTTTCATCAGATCTTACCCGATCCGCATGGACGGATGGGGATGTGCCCCCCATACATCTGTTTTTAGCGGATCGGATCGGGTCGGATGTCAGCGGACATGTCCGTTTTCATCAGATCTTACCCGATCCGATCCGCATGGACGGATGTGGACGTTCCCCCCCATACGTCTGTTTTTAGCGGATCGGATCGGGTCGGATGTCAGCGGACATATCTCCGCTGACATCCGACGCTCCATAGGATTGCATGGAGCGGCCGTTCAGGTCCGCCGTCAAAACTGACAGGCAGACCCGAACGGTCCGTCGTGTGAATGAGGCCTAAGGGCTAATTTTGCTCATTCCAGATGCAACATTCTCAACGTGTGAGAGAGGTACTTTTTTGGGGTGGTTTATAGAGATGCTGTGCAGGGCAAAGTGATAATGGGGGTTATTTACAAAAGGCAACTCCACTTTGCACTACAAGTGCAAAGTGCACTTGAAATTGCACTGAAAGTACACTTGGAAGTGCAGTCGCTGTAAATCTGAGGGGAAGCTCTGCTGATTTTATTATCCAATCATGTGCAAGCTAAAATGCTGTTATTTATTTTCTTTGCATGCCCCCCCCCCCCCCCCCCCCCTGGATCAACAGCGACTGCACTTCCAAGTGCACTTTCAGTGCAATTTCAAGTGCACTTTGTACAAAGGGGATTTGCCTTTCCTAAATAACCTCCAATGTCTCCGCAAAAGGTCCCCCAATTATGCTATATTCAACTTATTATTATTGTTATTATTATTATACAGGATTTATATGGCGCCAACAGTTTACGCAGTGCTTTACTATGTAGAGGGGGGACAGCACAATTACAGTACAGTTCAATACAGAAGGGCCTTGCCCGTAGAGCTTACATTATAAAGGAAGGGGGGGTAGTACAAAAGGTAATAGCTGCAGATAATGATTTTATGGGGTTGGCTCTGGGACAGTTGTTAGGTGGGTGTGGGATAGTCTTCCCTGAATAAATGAGTTTTCAGTGATCTCCCAAAGGTGGAAAGGGTAGGGGCTGATCGGACATGTCAGGGAGAAGTCCTGAAGGCGAGCATGGGAGGAGGTAACAAGGGCGCTAGAGAGCAGAAGGTCCTGGGAGGAGCAGAGGGGACGATTTGGACGATATCTGCAGATGAGGTTAGTTATGTAGATGGGGCGATGTTGTGAATGGCCTTGTATGTTGTGGTTAGCATTTTGAATTTTACACGGTGGGGTAGGGGAAGACAGTGAAGGTATTGGCAGAGAGGAGCAGCAGCCACGGATCAGTTTGTGAGGTGTATTAGTCTAGCAGCAGAATTCATAATAGACTGAAGGGGGGATAGCCTGCGTAGGGGGAGGGAATTAAGGAGAGAGTTGCAGTAGTCAAGGCGGGAAATAATCAAGGAGTGAATAAGTTGCTTTGTGGTGTCATTAGTCAGGAATTCTGGAGATGTTGCGGAGGTTAAGGTGGCAGGATTTAGCCAGTAATTGGATGTGGGGGCTGAAGAAGAGGTCCGAGTCAAGGATTACACCCAGCACCCTGGCATGTGTAGAGGGATCAATGGTTATGTTGTTGATATTAATGGTAAAGTCATGGGGGGGATCGTGAAGGAGGAAATATAACAAGCTCAGTTTTAGAAAGATTGAGTTTGAGGAAGTGGTGTGACATCCATACCGATATGTCATTCGGTAAGTTTGAGATCCGTGAGGAGATCGAGGGGTCAGTTGAGGAGTGGAGAGATAGATCTGGGTGTTGTTGGCATAGAGGTGGTATTGGAAGCCATGGGAGGTTATCAAATGGCCCAGGGAAGAGGTATAGAGTGAGAATAGGAGGGGCCCAAGGAAAGAGTAAGAGGAGCGGAGGAGATGGAGTTGTAAGTGACGCTGAAAGTGTGCTGAGTTAGGTAGGAGAGCCAGGAAAAAGCAGAATCACGGAGGCCAAGGGAGTGTAGTTTGCTGAGGAGGAGCAGGTGGTAAACTGTGTCAAAGGCAGCAGAGAAGTCTAAGAGTATGAGTATGGAGTAATGGCCATTGGTTTTAGCAGTTAGTAGGTCATTGGTGAGTTTTAGTAGGGCAGTTTCAGTAGAATGTTGTGGGCGGAAGCCAGACTGTAGGGGGTCAAGAAGGTTGTTGTCTGTGAGGTAGCAACTCATTTGGTCATGGACAAGGCATTTGATGAGATGGGAGGCAAACGGGAGGAGGGAGATGGGTCTTAAGTTATTGAAACAGGTGGGGTCTAGTGAGGGTTTTTTTAAGTATGGGGGTAACCAGTGCATGTTTGAGAGAGGAAGGAAAGGTGCCGGAGGAGAGGGAGAGGTTGAAGATGTGGGGATAGAGTGGGAAGGTGGTTGCTGCAATTGAGAGGGGATGGGGTCCGAGGGACAAGTAGTGAGGTGAGCCATGGAGAGAAGTTTTTCAACTTCATCGGTCGTAACTGGGCAAAAAGAGGAGAGTATTGAGTGTGGTGTTGGACTTGATGTGTTGGGTAGGGGAGGATTTTCAACGCTGGATATCCCCATGCGAATTGTGTCGATTTTTCTTTTGAAATGGTTGGCAATCTGTTGAGCGGTAGACATGTGCACACTGAAAAATGTTGTTTCATAATTTCGTTTTCGTCCGAAAAATAAATTTATTTAGTTACTCCCGAAATTCGTTTTTCTTTATTTCATTTTTCGTAAAAAAAAATGCATTCGTCCGAAAATCCAAATTAAGGTCGAATCTGTCATTGAAGGCTTTTGGTGTCTGTCGAATGTTCTAAGAAAAAAAAAAAGATTTGACAGAATCTTTAAAAAAAAAAAAAATGCCTCTCTATGTCGAATGTTCATGTCTCTCTATGTCGAATCTTTTCTCTCTATGTCGAATCTTTTCTCTCTATGTCGACTCTTCTTCATGTCTCTATAATGTCGAATCTGTAGAATAATATTGGACTAATAGAATTAAGGTTAGGCACATTCGACCGCAACGAAAACGAAAATAAAGCATTTGTTTATGTCGGATCTTTCGGTTTTCGTTCTCTGTGCATTCGTTATCGTTTGTTAAAACAATAATGAAAATACCTGAAATTCGGACGAAAATGCATTCGGAAGAAAACGAATGCACATGTCTATTGAGCAGTAAGCAAGTTGGTGGGTGGGGGCAGTGGGGGGTGAAGTAAAGAAATTAACGGTAGAATAGAGTTGGCGAGGTTTGGATGAGAGGTTTTTTAATCAGAGTGTTGTAGTAGGTTTGTTTAGCAGTTTGGAGGCAGAAGTTGTATTTGAGAAGGGCAAATTTGTAGAGGGTAAAGTCTTGCAGGGATTTAGAATTACGCCATGCTCGCTCAAGAGCACGGCTGCATCTCTTGAGACTTCTGGTGTGACCTGGACCTGGTTCTGCGTGTAGAAAGAGGAGCAAGAACATCTAGGGAGGATGACAACGTGGTGTTGTAGATGGAAGTGGTTAGGTCTGGGCAGCAAAGGGGAGCGATTTTGTCATAAAGGCCATCAGTAGCAGAGTGAAGAAGGGAAGGGTTGAGGTTGGGAAGGTTTCTGTGGGTAGTGGTTTGTGGGTTGGCAGCATGGGAGGTAGGAGACAAGGAGAATGTGAAACGGATAAGGTTGTGATCAGAGAGAGGAAAGGGTGTGTTAGAGAGGTTGCAGGCAGTGCAGCGATGGGAGAATACAAGGTCGAGGGTGTTACCCTTGGAGTGAGTGGTGGTTTGTGTCCATTGTGTTAGGTTAAAAGAGGAGGTTAGGTTGAGTAGTTGAGAAGTGGTTGCAGTATTAACATTGATTGGAATGTTAAAGTCACCTAGGATGATGGCAGGCACTTCAGATGAGAGAAAATAGGGTAGTCATGCAGAGAAGTCATCCAGAAAGCGTGACACTGGTCCAACTTACCATCTCTGCCTTACCACACCTTTCCCCTGTTCAGTCAGCACTGAAATGATTGGTGTTATCTGGGTGAGTAGTGATGTATCTTCCCAAGTCATGGTGCAGTGCTCCGGCCAAGCGATTAGCTGCTAGACCGAAGCACTGTCACAGGGGAGTAGGTACATGCTCCTTCACACCTGAAAAAAAACAGGTATTCTGGATGGCAATCAAGGAGTAAGAAGTGGTGAGGGATCTCAGGTAAGATGACCTTGATGCCTTTGCAAAGACACCGTCACTGTGTTCTGTATGTAAGATGTCAAAAATGGGCCTGTCATGTATGGTTGGGAATCATAGACCCTCTGTAAAACTGACCTGGTATAAGGAAGCATGATAGGCCAGGATCTGGGAAAGCACGGAAAATTGGACTCACTGGTATGGCAGGAGTATAGTGTACTACTGGGGTACTGGCCTTACAGACAGTCAGGAGTACTAATAAGAAACACTTACAGCACTGGGGTGCAGGGCCCACAGGAGTCCAGGGATATTTTACAGCAGCAGGATGCTAGGCTTACAGGAACACTGGGGTAACAGCATGTACTAGGAACACAAAGGCGCACTTTAGAGAATGAAGGTTAGGACACAGTTGGGATGCAGAAGTCTAAGATGGGTAGAATACCTAATGGTCCACCTATAGGTGGAGATTGATTGCCCTGCATTCTGTTAGAAAGCATATCCAATTAGTAGCATGTGCCGTAATGATCCTTATATTGCTGTCAAAAGGAGGAAAAAATGGCTAGCATTGATGACTTGAGGGAGGAAAACTTTATTAACCACTTGACTTCTGATTGGCCTCTTACCAAATCCAGAGATCCCTTAGTATGGAGGTCACATGCTCTCTTTAGATGTAGACAGTGGCCGGCAGCAAGGAAATCACTTCAACAGCTGCTTCCCAGAATGCTCTTATTATATAATGTATCTCATCAAAGAAAAGGCTATGCATAGTGTAACCCCATAACATAAATCCAGATATATTGTAAACATAATGTACTCACAAAGCAGCAAAAGAAATAGAGCGCGTCACATTCTGACATATTTTTGCACATGTGCAGTTATGCCTTGACTTTGCATGCTTTTGCATGCTATGCATTCTATTGCATTCTCATACTACCAACTTTCTGAAATTATAGAGGGACACCTTAATATAAGGTATGTAGGCTAAGGTCACACCCCTGCAATGAACTAAGTTACGTGGAACATGAAAAACTGATTTGCACAAAATGATTGATTAAGCCCACAAGTGATTCTTTTTTATTTTTACCACTACTTTTCCTTTTTATACCATTTCAAATAAACAGATTGAATACTTTAGTGGTTAGATATATGGTTTCAGCAGTATAAGAGGTCTATACATCAGACCAAAAAGAGGGACACAGAGCGATTTGGTTCCAAATGAGGGACAGTTCCTCTAACTGACAGTTGGGATCTATGCTTCTTACATTGGACCAATAAGGAGCTGCTGGTGATATGACAATCATAGCAGTAGTTGGAGCTTCTACAGGGATTGTGCCAAGGAGCTTCCCCTCTGCATACTGACCACAAGGTATTCTCTGACTGGATGAGGTGGAGATATGGGGTGGTGATATCAGAGAACCATTAACCACTTCCATACAGGGCACTTATACACCTTCCCGCCCAGACCAATTTTTAGCTTTCAGCGCTGTTGCACTTTAAATGACAATTGCGCGGTCATGCTTCACTGTACCAAACAAAATTTTTATCATTTTGTACCCACAAATAGAGCTTTCTTTTGGTGGTATTTGATCACCTCTGGGATTTTTATTTTCTGCAAAAAAAAAAAAAAAATGACCGAAAATTTTGAAAAAAAAAAACGTTTTTTTTGTTTCTGTTATAAAACATTGTAAATAAGTACGTTTTCTCCTTCACTGATGGGCACTGATGGTACTGCACTGACGGGCACTGATAAGGCGGCACTGATGGGCACCGATGAGGTGGCACTGATGTGGTGGCATTGATGGGCACTAATATGCAGCACTGATGGGCAGCACGGATGGGCACTGATAGGTGGCACGGATAGGCGGCATGGATGGGCTTGGATAGGCGGCATGTATGGGCACAGATAGGTGGCACAGATGGGCACAGATAGGCAGCACGGCTGGGCATGGATAGGCGGCACGGATGGGCATGGATAGGTGGCACGGTTGGGCATGGATAGGCGGCACGGATGGGCACTGATAGGCGACATGGATGGGCACTGATAGGCGGCATGGATGGGCACTGATAGGTGGCACGGATGGGCATAGATGGGCACTATCGTGAGTGTTGTACTAATGGATGCCAATCAGTGCCAAACAATGCCTGCCAATCAGTGATGCCCATTGTGGGCACTGATTGGCATCCATTGCGGCACTGATTGGCATCCATTTTTTGTGTCCTCCTTATCCCTGGTGGTCTAGTGGCAATCCCTGGTGGTTCAGTGGGCATCCCTGGTGGTCCAGTGGGCATCCTCGGGGGGGCTGTGCTGATAATCAATCTGCAGAAACCCCCCCCCTGTCACAGGCGCAGCCGATCGGCTCTCCTCTACTCGCGTCTCACAGACGCGAGTAAGGAAAAGACGATTACCGGCTTTTCCTATTTACATCGTGATCAGCCATGATTGGACACGGCTGATCATGTGGTAAAGAGTCTCCGTGAGAGACGCTTTACCTTGATCGGTGTTGCGGGGTGTCAGACTGACACCCTGCAACAACGATCGCCGCGGTGCGCGCCCCCGGGGGCGCGCAGCAGCTCAGAATCCTGAGGACGTCATATGACGTCCAGTCAGGATTCTACAACCACTTTGCCGACGTCAATCTGTCATTGGCGGGCGGCAAGTGGTAAAAGAATGCCTTGTATTCAATGGAAAAATACAAAATAGCCTGTGATTGGCGGTAGAGAGCGACCCCTAGTGGTCAGTGTGCAAAGGGGATTGGTATAGAACCCAGAAGATTGCTGCTATCACTGTATTAGTGCTGACTACTACTAGAGTGATTGCCAGCTTCCCCAGCAGTCCCACCAATGTTATAAGATATGCATTGACCTCAAAGCTGGACCAACGTCTTTATGTTATAAAGGTCAAACTTAGAGTTCAGCTTTAAAATATATCTAAGCCCAAAGGGCCAGTTCACAGCATGCCCGCACAGGAAGCGCATAGGAATGCACTGTGCGATTCACATGCAGTTCTGTGCAGCGCAATTTTAGCCCATTGCTTTAAAATGGGCTAAAACTACACCAAAACGCACCGAAAGTACTGCATGCACTACTTTTAGAAATGCACTTTTCTACCATGCAATCCAGTGCGGGCAAAAGCACTGCGTTGGCAACCTGCATTTGGCGTGTCGTTAACTTATAATTGACACCTGCTGCAGATCGCAAATGGACTGTGTTTTGAATGCGCAGTGAATCACACAGGAAAGCCTAGCGCGTTCCTGTGCGGGCATGATGTGAACTGGCCCAAAACCTTTTGGGTTGCGTAGGGAATATTATACAGTATTTATATAGCGCCAACAGTTTACGCAGCGCTTTACAAAATAAGGAATATGATTACAACATTTTTTTTCCGGTATTTGTCCCAATGACGAGCCATGCCTCCATCTCCTGTCCTACAGACATATACCAAAGTAATAGGAAATGTCTTCTTGTCACTGAAACAGGTATCCTTAATGGAAATTTCACCTCTTTGGGCCAGATTCACAGAGAGATAAGTCGGTGTATCTCCTGATACGCCGTCGTATCTCTGACTTAGGCTGGTCGTATCTATGCGCCTGATTCATAGAATCAGTTACGCATAGATATGCCTAAGATCCGACAGGTGTAACTGTGTTACACCGTCGGATCTTAACTGCAGTTTAAAAATGGCCGCGGGGGGCGTTCTCACTGATTTACACTGAGAAATATGTAAATCAGCGAGATACGGAAATTCACGAACGTACGCGGACCCGACGCAGTGTTGTTACGACGTTTCCGTAGCGGTTTTCCCGGCGTATACTTACCCCTGCTTCTATGAGGCGCAGCCAATGTTAAGTATAGCCGTTGTTCCCGCGTAGATTTTTGTTTTTTTTACGTTGTTTGCGTAACTCGTTCTCGAATACGGATGGACGTCATTTACGTAAGCGTCGAAACCACTGACGTCCTAGCGACGTCATTGGGAGCAATGCACGCCGGGAAAATTCGCGGACGGCGCATGCGAATTTAAATCGTTGCGGGAACGCGCCTGATTTAAATAGTACACTCCCCCTTGCCGCGGAATTTGAATTCCGCCGGGGGATTTACGATCCGCCGCCGCAAGTTTGGAGGTAAGTGTTTAGTGAATTAGCCACTTGCCTCTCAAACTTGCGCCAGCGGATCTTAAATCACATAGATCACGCGGATCTAAAGATCTATGTGAATCTAGCCCAATGTCTGTTAGAGGGGGGGGTAAATTCTCCCAGCTGGGGCAGACAGCAATAAAAGTTTTGATTTATTTTCTTCTCTATCCAAAAAGTTAAAAAGGTTTGTGACTTACCCAGCCTAACCATGCAGAGGAGGACGAGGAGAATAGGTGGCATTCTTCCTGGTGCCAGATTACAGAAAGTCAGAAAGGTTAGAAGGTTTGTCGGCTCATAAATACTCTTCTTATATATGTAAGGAAAAGTCTCATTCAGACAGCTGCATCTCAGAGAAAGGTATAGTTCTCAGGATCAATGGTCACAGGCACTGAGGTCTGTCCTGGATAGGAGCAAGGACACTTGTGAATTTTCTAGCTGCTGCTTTTCCTGCCCCTTTTTAATTATTGATCAGATCCATGGAGATGTTAAGCTGGAATATTTGATTTGATAAGTGAACGTGCTTCTAAACTCCTCCCAGGACTTCTACTTGTATCACTTCTGTACAGCGTGGGTCCCGCCTGTCCCCTGCCTTCTTCTTTAAGTCATTTTTAAGCTCACCACATACAATACAATCTGATTGTACAATCGCCATTAGAGCTACCAATAAGTATGCAGTGCAGGGATCTCCAGACTTTTCAATATAAAGCTAATTTAAATGAATGAATATCTTTTACTTTTTTTTTTTAATCAGCATATGATTTTGAAAAAAAATAAACTTGAGTAAAGCAAAGCAAAGAAATTCCAAATAAAGCTGAGCCCATCAGAGCTGCTTTATCTCAGATTTACCTTCAAAGTCCCCCTTACATCAGAATCCCCTCTTACATGCCTCACAGCCCCCCTTACATGAGATTCAACATCACAGTCCCCCCTTACATCTGGGTCTCCACCAGAGTCCCCCCCCCTTACATGAGATTCCCCATCACAGTCCCCCCTTACATCTGGGTCTCCACCAGAGTCCCCCCCCCTTACATGAGATTCCCCATCACAGTGCCCCCTTACATCTGGGTCTCCACCAGAGTCCCCCCCCCTTACATGAGATTCCCCATCACAGTCCCCCCTTACATATGGGTCTCCACCGGAGTTCCACCCTTACATGAGATTCCCCATCACAGTCCCCCCTTACATCTGGGTCTCCACCAGAGTCCCCCCCCTTACATGAGATTCCCCATCACAGTCCCCCCTTACATCTGGGTCTCCACCAGAGTTGCCCCCCTTACATGAGATTCCCCATCACAGTCCCCCCTTACATCTGGGTCTCCACCAGAGTTGCCCCCCCTTTACATGAGATTCCCCATCACAGTCCCCCCTTACATATGGTCTCCACCAGAGTCCCCCCCCCCTTACATGAGATTCCCCATCACAGTCCCCCCTTACATATGGGTCTCCACCGGAGTTCCACCCTTACATGAGATTCCCCATCACAGTCCCCCCTTACATCTGGGTCTCCACCAGAGTCCCCCCCCCCTTACATAAGATTCCCCATCACAGTCCCCTCTTACATCTGGGTCTCCACCAGAGTTCCCTCCCCCTTACATTAGATTCACCATCACAGTGCCCCCTTACATCTGGGTCTCCACCAGAGTTCCCCCCTTACATGAGATTCCCCATCACAGTCCCCCCTTACATCTGGGTCTCCATCAGAGTTCCTCCCTTACATGAGATTCCCCATCACAGTCCCACCTTACATCTGGATCTCCATCAGACCTCTTACATGAGATTTCCCATCACAGTCACCCTTACACCTTGGTCTCTATCAGAGTCCCCCCTTACACGAGATTCCCCATCACAGCCCCCCCCCCTTACATCTGGGTCTCCATCCAAATCCCCTCTTACATGAGATTCCCCATCACAGTCCCCTCTTACATCTGGGTCTCCATCAGCGTTCCGCCCTTACATGAGATTCACCATCACAGTCCCCCCTTACATCTGGGTCTCCATCAGAATTCCCCCTTACATGAGAGTCCCCTTCAAAGCCCA